>NC_039364.1:32352458-32663291 GCF_003573695.1 Papaver somniferum
ACAGAGAGCAAATCGAAGAAAGTCATGATCGAGAAAGGAAACTATATACAGAGTTGGAGAACCTAAAGAACACTTAGGTAAGTAATTCTACCGAATCTGAAATTTCCTTAGATTATAAAGTTCAAATTGATAAATTTAAGGTTGATCTAGATAATGCTCTCGAAAAAAAAAACATTGGAAAAAGAGAATATGGGTCTAAAAGTGGACTTGAAAAAGTTCGATAGTAGCACAAAACAACTTGACTCAATGTTGAAGTCAACTAAAGTTCCTCGTGATACGCGAGGATTGGGCTACAAAGGTAAACAAACTTTGAATGCTAAACATGATACAAAGTTTGTAAAGCCTAAAGACTCTGCTGAAGAAATTGCTTCAAAAGTTGCCACAAAAGATTTCTCTTCCATAAAAGAAAAATCTGTAGCACCTTCATCTTCAGCAAAAGATGGAAAACGTAAAATCCGTAAAAATCCAATACAAGTGGATCCACAACAAAGTAACATTAAGTCTCATGATTCGTGTGCTACTAAGCATTGCTTTTATTGTGGAAATAAAGGACACTTGGAAAGGGGATGCAAATTCCGTAAAAGGAATGAGAAAGCCATAGATGCACGCATTTCTGCAAAATTGGCTGAACTCAATAATGCCCCTCGTGCTAAATCAGGACATCATTGTCCTAAAAATGAGCAAAAGAATTATTGTAGTGATAGTTCAAAGTTTGTTGGTCAGGCTTCTACAAAATTTTCTCATTATCGCTCAAACAATAAAAGGAGAGATAACTTTGTAAAAACCAGATTTGATGTTCCATATTGGAGAAAGGCTAACTCTCAGAGTTTTCCACATTCAGTTACCCTAATGTTTCCTCAAGAGATTCATCTTGGATTTCAGGAGGATATAATAGGAAGAACAAAGTTGCTCCTGTAAAACCCATTTCTAAATGGTGTCCAAAGTCTTCTCTAAAGACAACCATGAAGGAATCAAAGGATAGTCACAATGATGACACTCGAATGATAAGTTTCAATACTCATGACATTCAAAATATTGTGCTAAACGTTCTTGATCAAATGAATGTATCTCCATGTTATCATCGTTATATGAGATAATTAGGTCTCATATCGGTTACCTTTTTATGATTTTGTGACTTTTGATTTAGAGAATTTCATATCTAACCTTTTGGGTTGCTTAATCAAATAATCATAAAAGGATGATGACAATTAATCCCATATGTGAGTCACGATTATACTATTATCAATTTATAAGTTGTGTATATAGTATACATATGAGTTTTTGTTTTTAGCTTATTACTATTGGCACGTAATAGTTAAAACCACTTCAACCTTTCTCTGGTAAAGGTTGCTTTTGCTGTTCTTATGTATTTGCGAAAGGATGTCAAAACATTGAAGTGAAGAGGATGTGGAACTTGAGGTAACGACTTTGTTAGTTAATCGTTTTCATGTTTAAGAAAAGCCTGATTTTATTGCATATATTTATTGCTTTTGCTTAACAAAATTTTGGTACAATTGATGTTTTATTCCATTATGTGTGTATGGATGTGTGTGATTCAATTGGTTCCGGTTAAGAAAAACTATTGTTATCTTGCTTTATTGTGTGGTATCAATCGTTTAGGCTTACAAAATTTCGGTGCAATTGCGGTGCTTTAATGTTTATGTTGTTTCAATTGCTTCCGGTTGAGGTGAATAATTATGCAAGTTGATTTATTTGGTTTGTATGAATTGTTTATGGCTTAACGAAAGAAAGATTTACGAGATAAATTGTTTAGTCCAATTCGATTCCGGATAAGAGAAACTAAGTTAATTCTGATCTTAGTTAGACTTATCAAACTGGAGGTTTCGATTATTCAAGTTTAATCGAATGCCTTAACAAGAAATGCTAGTTAACTAACCTAGTATTTGTCTTGTTTAAAAGTTAAAGGTCCAAGTTATATGGATAATTAGAACCTGATGAGAAAAATAGAGTTATCTTTATTTTGGTCTTATCGAACAAAGCGGTTGTATTTGTACAATCGGTTTAGCAAAGGAACTAAGGTGCTTAGTTGTTTTTTGGTTTGCTAAACTATTAGGGAAAATTGCTTCGGACAATTATTTCTTTGGTAACATATCAAAACAAAATTACTTTGTAGTTTCAGTTTTCATATTGGTTATCAAAAATGGTGTGTGGAACCCTCGTACTTAACTCTATAGGTTGCAAGTCTATTGGGATTTGTAAGATCCGTTCGGTTTGTCCTTTATTTTTTCGTTTCTTTGTCATTTTGTGACAAAAAGGGGGAGAAATATATGGAGTAAACAAGTGATACTGGTATTGATTTTATATTGATTGATATTACTAAGGGAAAGGACATTGGTGCTTAAACGTTTATCTAACGAAAGAGTGAAAGCACAGACTAAGGGGGAGTAACATATCATTACAAAGGGAATAACAATGACGTACGGATTGATAAAATCTGCCTATATTACGTTTAGAGGGAGTATTATCTTTATTATTATAATGTCAACAACAACATTTATTTTTTAATACATGCAGAATAGTATGAGTTATTTTTGTAATTCGTTTATCTCCATATGTAATAGAGTTTTGTCACTAAATTGACAAAGGGGGAGATTGTTAGAGCACTTCTCGGTTGAACCCACCAAGCGTTGGTATATCATATTTAGTTCCAAAACTCGAGTCGTTTAATTTGTAAACTACAGTCAACTTCGATAGGTTACACTAGAAATGATAGAAGTATTGTGCTCCAGTTACTCACGAAGATCTGAAGATGGATTGAAGACAACAAAGACATTATCCGTCAGCTTGAGGTTAGTAACTACGACTTGACTTGTTCCATATGTATCTTGTGTCTTTCAAGTCGTGCATATTGAAAACAAAACTGCGAAGCATGATTATACTCTAGTTAAACATAGTATTAAGGAATACAATACGAGGTTTATTGCTTAACCATTAAACTTTGTTGATAAGACATCGACATAATCTTTTAAATGCTATTGTGATTATATATGAGTATGAGGTGAGGATTTCATCTTAGGAAACAAAGTTTTACATGTGTTTTAAGAAAGTAAGTTCATAAACTTGTTTATGAATCAAAAAGGAAATCGCGAGGCGTTGTTGGTATTGTTATTCATTGCATATCTTGTGAACAACCAATATGTGTGATTTAGTATAACCGCTCATGACTTGTTTGTGTTCTTGGTAAAACTATTCACAAAGGCCTGACTTATGTATTGGTATGACTTTTATTAACCGATCTTAAGTAATCAGCTGAGATGATATGCTCGAGTTTGTGATTTTTGTGTGACCAAATATGGATAAAGGGGAGGTGCAACACATCACAAAGGGGAATTGATCCTTGTATGAGGTGCAACAAGTTTGTAGCAGAAAGGGGAACCGATCCTATGGACATGTGCAACACGTTTTTAGGCAAAGGGGAACCGATCCTATGGACATGTGCAACACATATAAGTTAGATACCATATATATGTGGAGCACCGATCCTAGTACCTAGTCAACCGAATTTTGGAAAGCTAGTGTGACTATGCACAGTACTCACATGGAGGTAGAACCGAAACTTGTTTTGGTAGAACCGTTAAACCCGTGATTTGTGATTGAGTGTTCTTGATCAATCACATAGTTCTTGAAAGTCAGATGAACCAATTCTAAACTTGTTTGGAAGTGTGAAAAATCGGTTTCAAGGTTGTAAGTATGAAAGAGGACTTACAAAGTAAGGATGTCGACACACTTTGAACACAGGCAGTAATGTTTATCTTTAATTGTTCAAAGTTATTCCTTAATAGCTACAGGAAGAAAATCTCAGGATCGAAACATAAATAAGTTAAGAATCTTTTAATTAAGGTCTTAATTTTATTTTAGGAAAATAAGAATTAGTAATGTGCAATTACTAGTTAAAGATTTTCCAAAGAGATTTTCGGTCATTATTTTGGACAGAGCATTTACAGGAATTATGAAAACCGAATTTGGAATTATATTGCATATCTTGAGAATATTTTCGGTTTTGGAAATTCCTTGGTTTCCAAACTTCCTTGTCTTTAAATACTTCAAGTTTGCATTTCTAGCAAACTAATCCTTCGTGACAGCAAACTTCCTCAGTTGGGTTGTTACTAATGGAGCCGCCTATTCAGAGAGGAGAGTAACCTAATTAGGCGAAATTTCTTACGACCGCTCAGTTTAAAGTCTTCTTTGGGATTGAGAAGCTCTATTAATATTGTTGCTGGGAAACTAAATAATTGTAGTTTATCTTTTGTTTTCGATTGATTTGATTGACTAACGGTTGTTGAATCTTTGATTGCACCTAGTTTGTTTATTCTTGAGAACCTTCTCTTCTGATATAAGGCTCACTCAAACTAGATCAAAGATTTAACGTTTCTACGGATCTAAGTTTTTCTAGATCCGTAAGTTGATTTTCCATTGTTAACAGACTTCGTTCTGTGTGACAAATCTATAAGGAATCGAGTTTGTTTTTGCAGATAGTTAATTTGAAGATTAAATCGAAGATTGAAGATTTTGAAGATTTGAAGAAGAAGTTGTTGTGAACCATTAAGAAGATATATTAGATTTAGTTCTAAAGAGAACGTCTGTTCTGCTAGGATATCTGGTATCAAATATCTATTGAGAACTTCGGTTCTGCTAGATATTATCTAATCAAGAATACTGCTGAAGCTGAGTAACTAGGATTTTAGTTTACTTAGTATTGTCTACACGAAGTTGCAGGTTTACTTTTTGTAGCGTCTTAATTCAATTGAGTATTCAAAACTGGACTAGGTCCCGGGGTTTTTCTGCATTTACGGTTTCCTCGTTAACAAAATTCTTGTGTGTGTGCTTTACTTTATTTCCGCATTATAATTGTTTTTATATTATAATTAAAGTAAATACACTTGTACGTTAATTAGGCACTTGATATTTATCTTATAAGATTTCGGTTATCAAGTGAATTACTTTGTTGTTGTATTGTCTCGATTTCATATCCATAGACGATCACACATAGTGCATTGGATTTCTCCACTTGACTTTGATATTCTCACTTTGTTAGACCAGTCCGGACTAACCCTATTTCAAGTGGACACCGTGTTGAAATATTACTTGAGTGATTGTTGTTCCAAGAGGATTATACACGGTAGAAATTGAATAGGTTGTGATCAAACAAAAAGATTGTGGTGTATTTGGGTACCCTCGTCTTTTCATAATGAATCTCAATCAGGAATTATATGGAGAGTTTATATCTCTTTCTCTCACAATCAGTATGTAAACGGACACAAGTCCGTGAACCTGATTATACCGTGAGAGTACTTGGACGATTCCAAAGATCAATATCCAAGATCAATCAAGTCGTGTCAAATAATTACAATGGACGTATCTACTTTAATAGATTTACGTACAACCTGTGATATTTCAATTATAAAGATAAACAATATAAATAAAAAGAGTTATAACTTAATGAATCTCAATCAGGAATTATATGAAGAGTTTATATCTTTTTCTCTACAATCAATATGTAAACGGAGACAAGTATGTGAACCTGATTATATTGTGAGAGTACTTGGACGATTCCAAAGATCAATATCCAAGATCAACCAAGTCGTATCCAACAATTACGATGGACGTATCTACTTTGATTGAACGTGTTACCTGCGATATTTCAATTAAAAAGATAAAAAATATAGTGCGGAAAAAGAAATAACACAGACACCAGAAATTTTATTAACGAGGAAACCGCAAATGCAGAAAACCCCCGTGACCTTGTCCATATTTGAACACAAAATTGTATTAAGACGCTACAGACACTAGCCTACTATCAAAACTTCAGACTGGAATGTATTTGAGACCGAATCTACCATCACAACGATTCAGTTACAATCGTGCTCCTTACGCCTATTGAATCTCGCAAGACTCTGTGCAATTGATTCCCTTAGCTGGCGTTCTTTACATCCTAAGAGTTGTTTCAACTAAATTGAAGACTTTAAACAAATCTGTCTCCCACAGATGAGCCTATATGTGATTTCCGTTTTGATCAAAGATCAAGGTGAGATAAGAAATTGTTTGCAATAGACAAAGTCTAGCAAACCTCAAAATCTGGTACTTACGACTCCCAAAGAGCAGCCTAGATTATTATTCACCTCACAAGTAACTCCAATTTCAACAAAGAATCATAGAGGAATATACCTGTGAAATCACAAAGTTTGAGACGAAAAAACTTTGTGATTTCTATTTATCTTGCCCGATCGGAGTGAGACTCAACAATCAGTAGCAAGATCAGGATACACGAACTATCAAGATAAAGATAGTCGGACCTGGCTTCACGAATCCCTAAGAGAATTCTTTTTAGTCGCTAAACCTAAAAAGGTTTAAAGTAGAGGACGACTCTAGTTTACAACTAGGTTACACAAGAATAGTGTCGTGGATTCAAAGATCCCAGTTGTTTGAGGTTCTCCTTATATAGACTTTCAAGATCAAGGTTGCTTTTGATCTAAGCTAAGGTAACTTTGGAATCAAGCAATCAATATCCACCGTTTGATGAATAACTTGACTTGAGATTAACATAACAAAATATGCACTATGGTTAGGATGAACCGTAACTGAACCGTGTACAATGACTTTTTCATGAAAGGTTAGCCGAAACTAGCCTGACGAACTATAAGCTTAACCATTTTCATATAACACTTTAAGACTTTAATCTTGAGTCACAACCATAGATTATGATGTGATCAAATATGTCTTAGATGTGTTTTTAGAGAGTTTTTCAAATGGCGATTATGTCATACAAATATTTCTGATGCATCTGAAAATATTCGACAAGGTAAGTACGTGTACCTGGTACGAGTACTTAATTCCAGTTCGTGAGTTATTTTTTCATGGTACGTGTACCGACTTTGTATACCCTTAAGACAAAACGAGTTCAGGAGTCAACATTATCTTTTTCGGTATGCATACTAGGTATGTGTACCATCCTGGGTTCATGAGCAATAGAACTTTTTGGGTTTGCATACTTGGTATGTGTACCAAAGGTCGTTGTCGAACTATAGCTACGCCGGTATGTGTAATGGGTACATGTACTGCGGCTCCGAACCTATAACAGTTTGCGCCAGTATGTAAGCTGGTACGTGTAGTGTCATGTATCCAGATTTACAATAGTTTTATATCTCTCTATTAATCAATTTGAAACATTCATGAATACCATCAATGACACATATCACTGTTCCATGCTATTTTCAAATGATAATCTTGAATCATAATTTAGGTCATAAACAATAAATTGTTCTTAACCAAATTCATCAAGTATGAACAAACGTTAAGCTTAGTCAACATATTTCGAGAAAAATTAACAAGATAAAGTTGACTCGCAATTTCTGCTATGCATGTAAAGTCCAATTTAGCCATGCAATGTTGTCTCATAGATAGAAAGGTGAAAACTTGAGTAATATGTGGTTCAGTCTTTACTTGCCTTTTGTTTATGAAGTTTCCCAAAAGCTTCGGTTGATCTTCGCCTTCAAACGGTAGATCGTAGTGATGTCTGGTACTCAACTACACACTTCTATTCTAATCAGAGACTTGACTAAATGTAGAATAGAACTCAATATATAGTTTTGATCAACTAAATTTGGCAACAAGCTTGAGATATCAACACTTGTCAGTTCGACCGAGCAATGCTCTAACATAATCGACACTAAAATCATGTGAATTATGCACTTACCAATGCAGTAAATGCAGGTAAGCTATAGGATGCAATAAATGCAGACGTTGAAAGAATGTTAGATGCAGACCTAATAAGGGAGTGGTAATACCCTGTCTGGATCTCTAACATCGTAGTTGTCATGAAAAAGAATGGGAAAGTCCGAGTTTGCATCGATTTCGCCAACTTGAATAAAGCTTGCCCGAAGGATGGCTTCCCGCTTCCTGACATGGATCGAATGGTAAAATTAATCCAAAGGTATAACCGATTATCTTTTATGGATGGATATTCTGGATACAACCAGATACCAATGAATCCAGCTGACAAAGAGCACACAACATTCATCACTGATAAAGGCTTGTGCTGCTTTAAGGAAATTCCAGTCGGTCTAAAGAATGTAGTCTCGACCTATCAGAGGCTAGTCAACAAAGTTTTCGAAGAACTGATTGGAAAGACCGTAGAATGTTACATAGATGGCATGGTCGTCAAAGTCTGAAAGAAGCTGACCATCACGGCGACCTTCTAAAGACCTTTGATGTTTTAAGAACATACAAAATGAAAGTTAATCCATCCAGATGTGTTTTTGGTGTACAAAGCGGCAAGTTCCTCGGATTCATGGTGATCAGGAATGAGATTGAGGTCGATCCAATGAAAACTCAAACTATATAAGATATGTCGGCGTCAACATGTAAAAAGGATGTCCAGCAACTGAATAGAAAGCTAACAACTTTAAATCGTCCATTGTTAGAATATTTGATAAATGTTGAACGTTCTTTAATCTACTACAGAAGAAACATGATTTCAAAATGGCTTTTGATCCGATAAAATTTTACCTCTCATCTGCTGATACTATCTCTGCCAATGCCAGACGAAGATTTATATCTCTACATTGCAAACACTTCAACAACTTCGAGTGCAATGCTGGTTGGAGTAGAAGACAACAAAGAGAAGCCAATATATTTCCTCAGCAAAACTCTGGCACCACCATAAACAAGGTACTCCCAACTCGAGAAAGTTATTTTTGCTATCTGCTTCTCCTTTGTCAAACTAAGACCATAGTTCTCGACCTGGAAGGTGAAAGTCATCACGAAATACCCAGTTGTCAAAAGAAAATAAGACATAGAGATTAGCAAAATGGGTCCATCTGAATCAATTCAGATTATGATACGCACCACAGAAAGTAGTGAAAGGCCAAACAGTGACAAATTTTTTTAGTTGATTTCCCAATTGACGATCCTAACTTCGATCTAAAATTATGTGAGGGACAAATAGAAGTACTGTCTGAGCCCGAGGTACCACCTAGTTGATGATTCTTCCATGAACACCCTAGGAGTTGGGAAAATATTTGTGGATGGATCTTCAAATGAACAGGGTGGAGGATATGGAGTTGTCATAATTACATCAGAAAATAGCTTACGTCCTAGCCTTCAACCCAATCAATAATTAAGTTGAGTACTAAGCAATGCTGCAAGGAATCCTAGATGCTAAAAGTCTAAATCTCAAAGAGTTTATCCTCTATACTGACTCTTGGTTAAATTCAAAGCAAGTGGGAGGACATTTTGAATCAAGAAATACCACGAATATGCAATACAGAAACCTCATAAACAAGCTACTTGAGAGTTTTGACAAGGTCAGCATCAGGAAGGTAGCCAGAAACAAAGTAAGGCACGCAGATTGACTAGCTTTACTGGGATCTGCAATACCAGGAGCTTGTAAAAGAACATTTAGTGTTTGAGTTCTTGATAGACCAGCAATCTGTAAGCTCGAATTGAAGAAAAGCAAATCTAGAGCTCGAATATGACACAATCAGAAATTGAGGGTTCCTGGATGAAAAAAATCTTCAAATATTTGAATTACAAAGTACTTCCACATGATCCACTGGAAGCACGAAGGACTACAACTCTGTCTGCGAGATATCAGCTCATGGGGGACGACCTGTACAGGAAAACCTACTTGGGTACTCTACTAAAATGTGTGACAGAAACACAAGGAACGCTGATAATGGACGAAATACATTCACGAGAGTGCGGTAATCATGTTGAAATGCGATCTCTAACTGACAAAATAAGATCACAAGGCTAATTCTGGCCTAAAATGGACGACACTGTTGAGATTATTAGTCCCACATTGTTGGGCAATCTAAGATTCTGCGGTTTATAATCTCTTAGGGCCTCTCCACTCATTGCCAACTGGTTTTGAGTTGGATGCCCGTATTCTAACATGGTATCAGAGAAGGCTATTTGCGACGAGTCATTGACCGCGCCTTTACTCCGCGTCACCCGATTTAATTGTCCACGTGTTAGACCCAACGAGGCTACACGTGAGGGGGCGTGTTGAGATTATTAGTCCCACATTGTTGGGCAATCTAAGATTCTGCGGTTTATAATCTCTTAGGGCCTCTCCACTCATTGCCAACTGGTTTTGAGTTGGATGCCCGTATTCTAACAGACACAACAAAACTATATTTTATTTATTACCCCAATCCAAAAATTAACCAATGTTAAATAAAAGTGAAACTCTACTGGATTAAGGTAAAACCTGAATACGCGGGGTCCAAAATACACCACCAACTTTTTCGTTCGGACCTATGAGACAAAACCTAATACAATTAAGGACATCAATTATCGGAAGTAAACAAACTTAATGATCCTTCAACAATATGTATTATTCTTGTACAATCAACAGATACGAGAACCTAATTATATACAAGAACTCTTGGACGATCTCAAAAATCAATATCCAAGGTAACCTAGTACCGTAACGGTACGTGAACCCAATTCCAACAAGAGCAAATCTTATAATTTATATTTCAAGATACGAATTCTAAGAACAAGTCTTGTAAGTTCACTACAGTTTTAATTAAAACTGTTTAGGTTGATTATTGAACCACTTGCGTTTACTTTAATTATATAAAATAAAATATAATGCAGAAAATAAAAGTAAAGCAAGACACAGAGAAATCTTGTTAACGAGGAAAACTGCACCTGCAGAAAAACCCTGGGACCTAGTCCAGTTTGAACACCGTTCTGTATTAAGCCGCTACAGACACTAGCCTACGACCAATAACTTCGTACTAGAATGTAGATGGGACCGAACCCACCGTCACAGTGATCCAGTTACAGCCGCGCTCCTTACGTCTATTGAACTCCGCAATATTCTACGCACTTGATTCCTTAGTTGATGTCCTTTACATCCTAAGAGTTGATTCAACCTAAGTGAAGACTTTTTGGGTTTTGAATCCACAAAACACCAGTTTTGGTTTCCTTTTAGGTGTGAACCAAGGTTCTGGAAATCTTGTGTTTGTTTCGAACAGATACCAGATAAAAGTAGAGATATCAAAACAAACTTGTAGATTAGGGTTTACAATTACAATCACTATGCGAACAAACAAGGAGTCCGTGAACCTGATTTTCGTAAGTGAACTTGGGCGATTCCAAAGATCGATTTCCAAGTTAAGAAAACCCTAATAATTTTACAACAAGAACAACTAGAATAAATCTAGAGATATCTTGTTAAAACTTCTTAAGGATTTTACGAGATACCTTAATATAAGTATTCTTTCTAGTTTCGATTTCGACCAACAAGTATCGGTATACGATCATGAACTAAAATCTATCAAACTTAGGGTTGATGATCTATAACTCTTGAATGACCTTATATCAGAAGAGAAGGACCTTAGAATAGGCAAGAGTTATGAATAACTTAGATTACAAATTGCGTAACTATTAAGGATAATTAAACCAACTCGGCTTTGTGATCCCCAATGTAAATACTTATGTATCTCACTCTTGTTTACGGAGAACAAAAGTTGTGAAAAACAACCTTATGAAGCTTACACAAATTTTCAAAGGGATAAAAAGTATATGATTCGCGAACCCTTTATTTATAGTGAACAAGGTAGCTTGAATCCAAAACAAGTTTGGGATATTTTTCTTTTCCAAGACTCTCCTAATTTTGAGAGTCTTTCTTAAGTTACAACTCTTGCATAAATAATTACTTTAGTACAAATTGTATTTTTGTGAATAAATCATAATTTAACTTAGGAAGGAATTCTAAAAAGTCACAAATACTTTAATATGGCAATCAAAAGTGTTGGAAGAATAGTCATCTTGCCTAGATAAGGAAACATAAAAAACTTGACCGAAAAAGGCTTCTAGTCACGTATTTGCGCTCAATTCCGTGAACCGCTAAAAAAGTTCGTGGATTGTTTCCTACTAACGAACTGCAACAGTTACAGCAACACTTATAACTGTTCCTTTAATAAATCACTCATAACTTCTTCGTTGAAACTCGGAATTGAGTGATTCTTGGCTCGTTGAATTCATAAACTCATTCAATATAACATGAAAACCTTTCCAGTGATAAAGGTAATTGTAACTAAAGTCGTGGCTCAAATAACCTCGAGTATATATATATACATAAATGTACATTTACCGTCATAGGAATTGTTCCATCGAGTAAACATTTGTTTCGATAGATTAGAAAGGTAGAATTGAACAAGAATCCAAATGAAATCAGTCACCATTTACATTTGTTGTTGAAGTACTCATTGATGTCTTCGTTTGATCTTCAATCTTCAAACTTCAAGGGTTCGGTGATGTCCAATACTTAACTACACACTTCTAATCTTAAATCTGAAACATGACTGAATGTAGAATAGAAATCAAGATATAATTTTGATCAACTAAATTTGACAACAAGATCGATATAGCAACACATGTGAGTTCAACCGAGCAATGCTCTAATAATCTCCCCCTTTGTCAATTTTAGTGACAAAACTATCAATACATGTGGATCAAAAAATAAAGCTTCAAAACGCAAGAATCCATCATGCTTGATTTACTTGGTTCTCAATGAAAAAGTGGGGGTACAACAACCACACCCAATATTTCGCTTTGCAATCTGTATGGACAAACTCCGATATACTTTCTAGAGAATCAACTAGACAGTAAGACTCAATCTAGATAAAAAGTATATCAAAGAGTTTATATCTCAATCTCTTGATTTGATATATACTCAAGCAAATAGAAATCTACGAGTCTTTATCAAATACTAGAGAGATGACTTGGATGGTACCAAATACCAATATCCAAGTGTCAATCAATTTAAATCAACAACCAAAAGGTCGAATATTCTAATTGATTGAACAACGCACAACCTGTGATATTTGAATTATATAACAAAATATAATGCGGAAAAGAAATAACACAGACACCAGAATTTTGTTAACGAGGAAACCGCAAATGCATAAAAACCCCAGGACCTAGTCCAGATTGAACACACACTGTATTAAGCCGCTATAGACACTAGCCTACTCCAAATTAACTTCGGCCTAGACTGTAGTTGAACCCCAATAAATCTCACATTGATCCAAGGTACATTTATGCTCCTACGCCTCTGATCCCAGCAGGATGCTACGTACTTGATTCCCTTAGCTGATCTCACCCACAACTAAGAGTTGCTACGACCCAAAGTCGAAGACTTTAATAAACAAATATGTATCACACAGAAAAGTCTACGGTAATAGATAAATCCGTCTCCCACGAATATACCTATGAGTTTTGTTCCGTCTTTTGATAAATCAAGGTGAACAAGAACCAATCAATAAACCGGTCTTATATTCCCAGAGAATATCCTAGTATTATTGATCACCTCACAATAATCTTAATCGACGCAGCGAAAAAAGTTATTGTGGAATCACAAAAGATGAGACGAAGTGTTTGTGATTACTTTTCTATCTTGCCTATCGGAGATATAAAATCTCGAGCCAATTATTACAATCGTACTCGTAACGATAGAAGATGCAAGATCAGATCACACAACTACACGAAAATTAGTATCAATCTGGCTTCACAATCCCAATGAAGTCTTTATGTCGTTAACCTGGTTTTAGAAGAAGAAACCAAAGGTTAAAGGAGAATCGACTATAGCTATGCAACTAGTATCACATGTAAGGTGTGGGGATTAGGTTTCCCAGTTGCTAGAGTTCTCCTTTATATAGTCTTTCAAATCAGGGTTTGCAATCAATGTTAGCTTGGTAACAAATCATTCAATATTCACCGTTAGATGAAAACCTGATTAGATTCAAGCTAATATTTCTCAACCGCTGGATCGAAAACTTAGCTTGTTACACAAAAATGAAATGTCCAATTTTGGGTTTATGTAGTCATTCCCAAAAATTAACATTTGTTGGTTCAACAATAGTTAACCAAATGGTTAGCCATATGATCACTTTCATATCCACCATATTCTTCTTCACCATAACTAGTTCAAATGACTCAAATAAACTAGTCAGAGAGTTGTTCAATTGCTTAGATATTATGTAACTACACAAGACACAATCGAAGCAAAACCGGTTTGATTCACTCGAATTGGTTCATGAACTTTATAGCCACGGTTTGCAAAAGCATTCCTTAGTTTATATAAACATGAGTTCAAGAACAACCGATTTTAGATATAACCTGCTCAAGTTCGCGGATTGGATTCGCGGACTTGGCTCACGCCACATTCCGCTTCTCTTGATCAACAAAGTTCGCAAACTTTGGTTCAAGGAATAAGGACTTATACATATATGTGTTTAAACAACAATGCTTATATCCTACCAATGGTTATGTAATCTAAACTCTCATTTCAATCATTGAAACATTCTAAGAGGACGTTATATAACCGTTATTCACAGACCATTTTTCGTCAGAGCAATTTTCAAAGTGATTGAAACATAACATGACATTCATCACTAGGTAAAGATGAATTTGGCAAAAGAAAAAACTTATCGACACATATTTCGAGAAATAGATAGGCGAGTTACACTCGGCTCGAAATAGCAAATGTGTATAATGAAATTCTATTTATCAAAACGACTTTTGTCTCAAGAGTAGGAGATAGAGTAGATAGACTTTTGAGTGACAGATAAGTTCAAGTCTCCACATACCTTTTAGTCGATGAAGATCCACCAGTTCCTTGAGTAGTCCTTCATCTTGCATGATGATTGCCATGGAGTCTTGAGCTCAACTACACTTTCTATCCTAGTCCGAGACCTTTAGCTATATAGGCTAGAAATCAAGACTTATAGTTTTGATCACTAACATTGACAAACATGCTTGAGATAGCAACGCATGCGAGTTCGACCGAGCAATGCTCTAAAAATCTCCCCCTTTGTCAATTTTAGTGACAAAACTATTAATACATATGGAATACAAAAAATAAATAAATTAACTTTTGTAGCTCCTATTCCACATGACTAATCTTCAACATTACTCGAAATCTTCGTCACTTCCAAGTACTCCAATGATCCCAAAGGTTGTAAGTTTAGTATCATCGTTGTTGAAAATCCGTAGCTATAACAACAAGAAAACAATATTCCTCAATAATTGTTATACAGTGTCATAGTATCATTACACAGCGTCAAAGTCCAATTGTATCACAACTTCAACAACAATCCTATGGTGATATGTATCACTCCCCCTTTAGTCAATACTCCATCTCACATGGAAACCACTCCCCCTTACATAATGATCCGAAAACCATATGTATTTGTAGTGTGAACTACATATTAATTCTCCCCCTTTTTGTCAATAAAATTTTCAAAGGTACAAGAACGGGATCCTAATGAAATTTCCGAAAGAGACATTTCTTGACCAAAAGAAAGCAAAAGTATATCATCTAATTTAGATGCAATCATAAAGCCGAAGCTAAATGCATTCATCAAGGAGTTTGTAAAGATACAAGATAACCCCTATAATATTCCACAACCGCACTTCCCACAAAGATTTGGCAATTAAGCACAAGTTCAAAAGAACTCTCCCCCATAAAATGTCATTCCCGAGAGAACAACGAGAGCGACGTTAATTTCGAAGGAAAAGAAGGATTTCTTTGGACATAACAAATCACATACAAGTATGAATTTGAATCCAAAGTATTCAATTAAACTAACCACAAGAGAAACCATGATTAATTTAATCGACAAATGCTCAACATAAGTGAACTTATGGAGACTCAAAATGTACGATTAGATTAATCACAAGAGAACCCATAATTAATCTAATCGAAATACACAACCAAACTAATCACAAGAGTAATCAATTTAATTGGTCTTGCTCCACATAAGAAAACTTACGGAGCAACAACTAAATAACCAAACAAGATGATTAATTTAGTTGAACATGCTCGACATAAAGTACCTTACGGAACAACAACATAGCTAAGCATGAAAATAATCAACTTGGTTGTTCAATGCTCAACATAAGACACTTTACGGAGTCTCACAGTAATACATAAAATATGGATCAGGGAAGATCAATTACCACGGAGTACACAAGGATTCATTCTATTTTCCATCACTATTTGCATAACGATATTTAATAGATATAATCCTTGCAAACAAAATATTTTAACCTATCTTCCATCAACAATTGACATAATAGGCTTAACTTTTGTATTTGTCAAAAGTCTATTCATTATTTTATCAATACATGCATATCGACATACGAAAGACTTCACTTTTGACAAGGTATGGGATAGTCATTGATACATATGATTTTTGTACCTTGGTAGCTATTATTATAAAGGCGGAATTCGGAATAATAATAGACGAGAAAACTTAGAAGAACACAGAACACAAAGTAATAATTCGAAGAAATATATCTTCTCTAGATTATGAACAAGAAAACGATTACAATTCTCTCTTTGTTATGCTCACAATATTCTCTAACAGTGGATTAACCATAAACTGTTTGCTAAGCTTGCACAAGAATTCTCGCAAGCTTTCTCTAGGTTTTCTGTACCTCATATCTGTGTGTCCTTAGCTGTTAGCCAAATCCCTCTATTTATAACCTTCATCGTACTCAGTCGACCAAGGATTTCTATTAGGAATCTATTTCCTAAACTAAGAGTATTGCCTAAAACAAAACTCTTCCCTAACTAGGAATTCTTCCTAAACAAGGATTCCTGCCTAGAGTAGGATTCTTCCCTCAACTTAGCTTGAGGTTAACTAAGTTCCCTAAAGGAGTACGGATACACCTGTATCGTGGGTCCCCCTTTTAAGAACTTGAACTCCTGTGAGAGTTAAAAATGAAGGTTAGGGAACTCGAGAGTCCCTTTTTCTTTGTTAAACCTCTTGGCCTTGCTAGGAACTTGACCTTTACATCCAATCAGGAAAGCTTCCTTTTCTCCTTGTCGTGTTTTAGTCACTCTTCGCTCCAATATGCAGTCTTCCTTGAGTGATTATTCTCTATCAAACCATAAGTCTTCTACTCGTGGTAAGATCATAGTATCGTCGCCGTCATCATCAAGTAATGGTGGTTCAAATAACTTCAAGTAATCAGTATTTATAACCGAATACATTCCTAGATAAGGTGGCAGATCCAGAGGAAAGGCATTGTCACCAATCTGGTCGAGTATACGAAACGGTTCATACCTCAATGGCTTCAAATTATTACATTCCCCCTTCAGTCGTTCCTTACCTAACTTTAACCATACCAAGTCACCAACACCGAAATTACAAGGCACAAGATGCTTGTCATGCTTTGCTTTGTATCTGACTTGTGACTTCTTTAATTGTGCTTCAACAGTTGCATGAATCTGAGATATATTCTCCAATAACTTTTGTGCCTTTTGTCGTTCACTTCCTTCCTTTCCCCCCATAGAGGTGTCACTAGAAAATACTAGATCAAAAGGGCTAGGTGGTAAGTAACCATAGCATGTCTCGAAATGAGATTTTACCGAAGAACTGTGAACTGCTCTATTGAAAGCAAACTATATATATGGTAAACTCTCATCCCAAGTTTTAGGATGCTTAGAATTATATCCCCTTAACATGTGAACCATAGTCCTGTAGGTAAACCAAAATGCTTCCACACATGCTCAAAGAAGAGCTTTGCTGCACCGGCTCCCGTTACCGTCTTTGTACATGGAATTAATGCGATCATCTTGCTGAATCGGTCGACCACAACGAACAAATAATCATAACCAGACTTGGTCTTCGGTAACCCACCAAGAAAATCCACAAATATAATTGTTACAAACCCGGTTTTGAATTATTTCTCCCTTTTCATCATTTGTAAACCCATCTTTGAGCATAAATGAAATCAACTTTTGAGCGTGTTTCCAACATGATGAGAGGCTAATTTCTCCCACAACCAAGGCAGTGAGGAAGCTATTTACGCATGAATAATTGGTAATCATTTATTCTCTCTAATTTATAATTTATAATTCACTCAATCACTGCTTTGCAGAGTTTTTAATTGTTTGCAAAAAATTTCTTCATTAGTTGTGATTCAATTAGATAGGTTATGCTTTGTTTAGATAATCTATGCTTAGGGGATACAATTAATTTTTGAGAATTTTCCAGATTATTTGTGAATTAAGAAATAAGAGTCTTAAAAGATAATTAGAGTTTTGAAATATGTATCATTCAATTTTGCGTCATAGTGGAACCTAGTGTCTTGGTTACCTCTCGCCCACTTTGTTAATATTTTTGTATATAATTTTATTAAATCTTTAAATTTAATCTTCACAAGTCCGAGAGTTTGAACCTCATTACTACAACATCATTCAAAAAAATATTATCATTTTGGCGCTGCCGACGCGGATTTGTGCTTAGGTAGAATTTTTAGTTTTTTTTTATTTCATTTGTTCTTTTTACGTTTCTTTGGGTGTGTCTTTGTGTTACAAGTTTGAAGTTGGATAATAAAGACTTGGAATCAAAGCTTAAAGCCAAAAGAGAAGGAAAAAGACAAAAAAAAAAGAGCGAAAGAAAAATTAAAAAAAAAGAGAGAATTTATTATTATTATTTTTTTAGAGACCTTCCATTTTTTTGTAATTATTTTTTTTTCTTTTTTTTTTCTTTTCTTTTGCAATTTATTTGGACTTTGGACTTGGACAATATTTTTTTTTAAATCTTAAGGAAGGGTACATTAAATATAAAACTGTTTGCAGGGAAGGACGACGATTACAATATCGTATCGGCCCCTCGAGTTCGCACATGACATAGGAGTCGTGGCCCGAGTCGATTTCAGCGGTTCTGCGCCCGTCTGGTACGAGAGGTAAGCTTTCGAAACACCCGTGAATCCCCTGTCAGCGGGTTTATTGTATGCCTTAAGGTGAATATTTGATGAGGATTTGAATACGGTTGTTTTAATTTCCTAGCAAAGGGCATGGCCTGGCCAAATTAAGGTAAGGACTCAGATTTCATCACCGTTTCCTTCTTGCCCGCCTTAGGAAAATGAAACCAAACGCGGACCTAAGCTTAAAATTTTGACTAGAACGAGACCTATAGGGTAACGAGCTTAATAGGAAAGTCGTTTGAAAATATTGGTTACTCTTTTGAGCATACTTTGAAGTTCATGATGGTTTCTGCGAGTTGAATGCGTGACTGCGCCGCCTTATAATACCGGTGAGACCTTGGGTATCAAAGCTCCTCGCAGCTTCCCTCATCTCAATTCAACTTACTTAAACTCGGATTGATTCCAGAGAGGTTTGGTCAGATTGTAACGAATTCCTTTTCGAAAGATTAGAAGCTGGTCTAGAAACAATCTAAGTGGAGCCATCATGCTTGTTGTTTGCTAGATTTTATGGGTTTGATTTGGTCGAGTCAGCCTTGTTTTTGATTCTGTAGAATTCCCTTGCAATTAAGAATGTCGAACTGGTATGATAGAAGCCAATACAATGATTATCGACCTGAATTTGAATATGGACATCATCCTTTTTATGACCATGTTGGGAATAATAGTTGGGAACGCCATCCTTTGGAAGGATATGGGTCATACCCTGGTGAGCCCAATTACTATCCACACATGCATCAGTCTTACGAGCGAGAAGATTATAGTACTAGTTCTTCATCTCTAGAGGATACAATCAAACTATTGAAAAGTAGTCCTTTTTATGATCCCTCTGTTCCTATTCCTCCTTTAGAAGAGTCCCTCAGGAAGTTAGCTGAGTCGACGCGTAAGTTAGCTGAGATGAATAGTATAATTATAGACGAAAGAACTACAATAATGAGTGAACCTTCTTTAGAAAACCACCTCAAGCGGATAGCTGAGACGAATGAAAGAATTGCTCAAAATTACTTGAATTGCCAATATAGTGTATCCAATAATACCCTTGAGAATGAAGATAGTTATTTACATAATCAAGATAACAAGGTTAGAATTGGTAGCACTACTTGTTTTGATGAGGTTCGATCTTTTTCATGTTATTATGATGAGGATAGTGTTGATGGAGAATCATACTTATGTAGGAATAGTGATCAGGAAATGGATACTCCAATTGAGCTTTACAATGATAATATTATTTCTATTTCAAATCCAAATAATTTTAATAATTATTCACCTGTTCAAAAGGACGAGGATTTGACTAGAGATACCCTCGTTTTAGACGATGTAGTATTTCCTGTTTACAAAGCCGATAATGATTTAGAGAAACGAGTTTATTATGAGAATAATGTTTTAGAGTCTAGCGATTTAGAAACAATAGTCTTAGACGAAGAAGATGAACTCGTAGAGATTTTAAATATGAGTGAGGATGCATCACCTGAGTATAACCTAACAGAAGCAATTGACCATTTTCAGGATTCCGATGATCTAGAAATTAGGAAAATTGTAGTTAGTCTACCTAGAGACACACAAAACTCTAAGTTTGGGGGTGATTATCATCCTCCCTGTGCTTTACCTTTAACTCTTAGAAAGTTCCCTCGTGTAGGGCTTGAAATTTGTGACTCAACCATCGTACAAGATTATCTCCATACACGTTTTCCTGAACCTAATAATGTCCAGAAAGAAGTTCAGTCATTAGAAACCCATCCTCTGGTTTACGTGGTTTGCCCAGGCTATGATACCCTTATTGACTTTGTTTTACCACCAAATAGTTTTCTTCCAAATGTGGGAACGTTTATATTTCAAATGTGTCGAATATTTAGTTGTGAGACTAAACCTAAATGCTTTAGGAAATTAGAATCAACACATTTTCTTAAGAATGACTACTATCCTCACTATGGTCAATTTTGTAAGTCAAACCTGATTGACTTAGAGGATCCCCAGTTATTCAGGCTTTTGTTATGCGCTTCTAAGTTCTTACTTGAGTATTTCCAGACTCTTCAGCCTGATATTCAGAATGCCTTTGAGGAAATCCAACCAATGAAAGCTTTTTATCTAGACCCTGTTATAGAACCTGAACCTGAACCACAACTAGATGTAGTTGTCTTAAACAGGAAACTAGACAAGGGTGTGCTATATTTGCTAATTTTCTTGGGATGTTGCGGATTCCTTTTACTTGTGATAGCCCTATTTGGTTTTGGTGATCCACAATTATTCCGGCTATTACTTTATGATTCTATGAGGTGACTAATTCTTCCATTGTCTGGCTGAAGACTTTAAACTTAGCACTTCTTGGGAGGTAACCCAATATTCTTGCGACACGGTAATATTCTTCCTTATTTCTTTTCCCTCAAGTGGCAATAGTTTCTCCTTGTTTATGTTTTTAATTTTATCGTTAGAACATTGAGGACAATGTTAGATTTAAGTTTGGGGGTAAGGGAGAAACTTCTAGCGTCACATAGTATCCGGTTAACTAAGTTTACATATTATTTCTCACCGAAAAGATGGAAATTGGAATTGCTAGGGATAACATTCTATTGAGACATTAGAGAAAAAGACATTGAGATCTTTGAAATTCAGGAGAGAACTTGTTCCTTTTAGAGGGTAACCGTGATGGACCTAACCATCCATGATGGAAAGGCAAGTAGGTCAGGAAATGCCAGAAAGACAAAGCAACCTCACAATGTAGTCTTAGTTACTAAATTGCGACTCTCTCTCAGTAGAAACTTATCATCATCAACAAGCGGAGCGACATCAAAATCTATGAAGAAAGTTGAAGACGTTTTAGGTTTAGAAGCAACAATAGAAAATAATAATTCAAAAATCAAAGTTGAAGTTATAAGAGCAAATGATATAAGTTGTTAGAATCCATGATACCAAGACATCACAAGTTGCGAAGATCCAAGTTTTGAAAGTCCTTCTCTCATGGCCATGGAAATTGTTGTCTTGTAATTTTTGTTTCCAAAAAAAAAAACAAATAAAAAAAAAAGATAGAGAAAAGGGAACAAATCTGATGGGTTGACTCCCACGAAGCGAAATGTATTGTTTTCCTGCTTTCAATAGCACATAATCTCAAACAAAATGAGGTTGATACCCCAAAATAAGCTGCCAATCATATATATAGAGTCTGAGAAGTTGGGGATCAACCCAACCAATCCGGTCAGCTGAAAATATGCACCTGCAAAAACTATAATCATCCAAAGATATATGTGAATCCATTCCCCATAAATAACAATCCTTAGTAATCAATCCATGCATTGTCAGGATATGTAAATCATTCACACAAAGAGGTATAAATTTTTCAATAGCTTCTAGTTGAGGTGCACGCCCTAAATCAGGTTCTAAATCAGCGAAAATAACTTTTATGGCTGATATTAGTTCTAGTTGAGCAAAATAGGGCACACGAACATATGTTGGCTCAAATGGAGCAATAATATCATGACTCATAGACCCGTTATCATCTAAAAAGGTTTCATTATCAATATCACCAAGACAAAAAAAATCTGAACTTAATGGCTTAAAGGTCATGGTCGAAACTTTCTCGACTGATGGAACTAGTCGAGACTTGAACAAAACTAGAGGTTCTAGTTTGGATTTCCATTTATTAGTGTCTAACATCGGTGTGGAGTCTAACAAGGCATTGACTTCACAAATAACATTATCGTCATCAAAATCATACCCAAAATGAGCTAAGCAAACCTCTAATGGATCTCCCAAGTGGCTCTTGCAAATATCTTGCGAGTGCATACTTTCTTTTCGCCCACACTTCAGACTAAAGTACCTAAAAAAAATCAAACAAACTGCGTAAAAAGAACTAAAAGAACAATAAAAATAAATTATTTACAAAAATTAAAAATAAGCTATATACAATGATATCAACTAGCGAGTATTTTGCTACCACTCCCCGGCAGCGGCGCCAAAAACTTGGTAGGTTCGGAAACCTACAATAAAATACTGCAAGTGCACAGTGTCTCACTAGTAGAACAATGGCAAGTACAGGTCGTTCCCACGAGGAGTGTGAAAATACTACTTCTAACTAATACCAAGACCAAATAATCAAATAACTAATTTTTAATGAGTTTTCAGAAATTTGAAACAAAATGAGACAATAAATAATTTTAACGAAAAACAGAATGATAGAAGGTTGTTAGGATTTTCGGTTTCCACCAATTAATTATGCAAACTATACTAATCTTTAAAAATCTATTCCATGCATTTTCAAATATTGTTTCTCCGCTCTAGTTTTCTTCGCTTCATGAGTAGTGATTCTAAAGAATTACCTATCTATCCTTGCATACTACGTCTAGGGATTTAACCGAAGCACGAAATATCAATTCAAAAGCATAAATAATCAAGAAAATCACATGAACAATAAAATACCAAGCTATATGAAGAAAAACTACTAGTCATTTAAATCATTATTGAGCATATAAATGTAGAGTTTACACAATTAAATTGGTTTCTACCCAAACCCTAACATAACTCTATATAGCCATGGCTTTCTCAAAAACCATAAACATATTAAAATCAAACTTTAGCTAAAGATAAACGAAGAATCGAAAACAAAACTCCAAAATCCCTCTCATGTTTCTCTTCCAGCTCTGTGGCCGGGCCCCCCCAGTGTATTTTGAAACAACACATAAATATAGCTCACAAATGAATTCACGTTTTTCTTCTTCGTCGCCACATCACCACCCAATATAAGTATGCCACATGTCATGAAAATATAAATTCACCCAATGATGTTGTGCCGCGTGTCATAATATGATGAGACATTGTAAAGTATCACCGAATCTCAACTTTCCATAGTATATGAATTTCATTTAGAAAGCATGATATTTTCTTGCATGTGCTGGGTCTCACCTTAAATGTATTTGCAAAATGACGTCAGTTGGCTTCAAATATTCCTTCAGATTCTTTATATAAATATAGCAAGAGAACTTATGTAAGGACAAGATATATTAATCTTTCCTTTTTCTTCATTTGCACGTGGTCATGGAGGTGATATTCTTCAATTCTTATGCTAACAATAATAAAGTCACTCTTGACCAATCTTAGGTGGCATTAGTGTGCTGACATCAACTCGCTTCACCATTAAGTCTCACATTTTGATGTTTATTCGTTGGATGATCGAATTCACTTGTACTTTCTGCAAAAGCACTAAAATAGTGTCATTAGTCAAAATATTGAGTCCTAGCTAATATAAATATTAGTATAAAATGTAGCACTTTCGTGCTTATCAGGTACTGGTAATGGTAGATATAACCCACGTTTTCTGTTGGAAGGTTTAGATGTGCTGCACAACTTACACCCTCTAACCAGCTTAGCCACATCATCTTGCATCTTCGTCCAAAAGACATAACGCCAGAGGTTAAGTAGAGTTTTATTCATCCCAAAGTGTCCAGCAACTCGGGAAGTGTGTGCCTCTCTCAACCACTGTAAACGATCTCCATCTTCTGGTATGCAAAGTACTTGACCTTTGTATAACAATCCATCTCGGAGTTCATACTCGTTTTTCAGACCACTATTTACACCTTCTAACACCTTCTTGAAGTCTTTGCTGGATGTGTATGACTCTGCATACTCTTGAGGAACAATTGGTTGAATTCTCATGGCCACCATTAATGCTCGAATTGGAGGTCGAGATAACATATCTGCCAACTTGTTTGTTACTCCCTTCTTGTACCTAATGAGAATATTGAAAGCCATCAAGTAAGACATCCACTTCATGTGCCGGGCTTGTTGTAGTTTCGTCTGTGCATGTAGATACTCCAATGGTTTGTCATCTGAATGTACCACTACTTCTTTACCTTAGAGATACACTCGCCAATGCTTGATACATTGATATAAAGCATAAAATTCTTTGTCATAAGGTGCGTAGTTTTTAATAGCACCTTAGAACAATTCTGAATGGTACTTCACTGATTCACCATCTTGTAACAACACTCCTCCCAATGCATAGTTAGAAGCGTCGGTCTCAACTTCAAAAGTACGATGTAAGTTAGGAAATGCCAACACTGGTGCTTCTGAAATCATCCTTTTTAGTAACTGAAAAGCGTCTTCATGGGTTTGTTGCCATTCAAACTTTGCCTTAGCTCCCGTCAAACCATGTAATGGTCCTGCAATATTCGAAAAATGCCGGATAAACTTACGCAAGTAGGTGCAAGCCCCTAAGAAACTCTTGATTTCAGTTACGGTACTAGGTCTAGGCCACTTAGTGATCACTTCAACCTTCCGTGGATAAATCTTTCGTTTGCCACCACCAACAATGAATCCGAGATATACTAACTCCTCCTTCCCAAACTCACACTTCTTTACGTTCAACTTCAGCTGGCCTTCATGTAACACTTTAAACACCTTCTCAACGTGAATAAGATGCTCTTCCCAAATTCTGCTGTATATTAGGATATCATCCAAGTAAACAATCACAAAATCTTCTATAAAAGGTCGTAACAAATCATTCATCAAACGCATAAACGTCGCTGGAGCATTACACAAACCAAAAGGCATCACCAACCATTCGAACAAGCCTTGTTTGGTTTTGAAAGCAGTCTTCCATGTATCATCTTCTCGAACTCTCATCTGGTGGTATCCGAATTTGAAATCCAATTTTGTAAAGACTCGATCTTTTTCCAACTGATCCATCATGTCTTCTATCCTAGGTAGAGGGTAACGACTCTTGATTATGATCTTGTTTAATGATCTGTAATCAATACACATACGCCAGCCTCCATTTTTCTTTGGTACCAACAATACCGCTGATCCACAAGGTGAAGCACTTGGCACTATCATTCCTAATTCTAGAAGTTCCTGGACTTGTTTCTTGATCTCATTAGATTCCTCTACGGTCGTGCGATAAAGACCTACATTAGGTAGAGAACCCTCCCCGGTCAATATGATCTCATGTTCCACACTCCTCTTTGGCGGTAATCCCGTGACATCCGAAAATAAATCCTTGTACTTCAACTTCAACCTTTTTAGTTCATCTTCTTATTGTGCAGACAAGGCTGCCAAAAAAATTCTACTCGGCTTCTCCTCAAGAGAACGGATCACAAGGAGAATGAACTTTGTGCTAGCATTCACCAACCGCTTAGACTGAGTGGTTGTGATTAAGCTTGCTCCCTCAAAAGGAGAGTCTATAGCCCGAATCACAAAACTTTCCCCATCTTTGGTAAAGGTATAATTTTGTTCCCTCCTGTGTAGAGTTGCATCTCTATCCCATAGGTAAGGACTACCTAGTACTACCTGGCAGACATCCAAAGAAACTACATCGCATGTAACTTCGTCAATATATGACTCATCTAGAGCCAATTTTAATGTGCACTTCTGTGAAACTTGTAAGCCTCCTTTTTTTTTGAAGCCATCCTAAAGGGTATGGTCTTGGATGTTTAATAGTCTTCAATCCTAACTTTTGTACCAAAGAATTTGAAAGTAAGTTCTTCTGACTTCCTGGGTCAATAACAGCATCAACTAGTGATGTTTTGACTTGCATCTTCACTGTGATGAGTCTCTCCCTAGGATCATCTTTTGAAGGTCTTTCATTTGCCCCTGTCATAAGAGAAATCTTTGAATTGGGTTATGTTAGTCCGTGGACTTCTTTTGGAGTTTGAGCGACTAGTGCTGCCTTCTTGGCTTCTTTCCTCTGCAACCCTTTAGGCTTCAGATGAGGGTTCTTAACCCAACACTTGTCGACTACGTGACCTGTTTGATTGCAATGAGTGCAAGTCAAACTTTCCTTGTCACTGGACTTCCCTTCTTCTTTGCTCCTTTCACCTCCTTTCACAGTGGTACCTCCAGATTTCACCTTAGTATTTCCCTTTGAATCAGATTTCTTAAGACTGCCTTCAATGACATTAGCTTTTATACTTGCTTCGGAGATAGTATCCACCGAAAAAATCTTCAACTCCTTCCGTATATACTCATGGAACCCGAAAATATACTTCATATAGATAGCATGATCTTCCAAGTATAAATACAAAACCATAGCTTGATTCTGAAATTCCGAAGTATATTCTTGCACGGTTTGGTTGTAAGTATGCTTCAAGTTGTACTATTTGAACCATCTCTCCTCAAGGTAGCCAACCGGATAAAACTGTTTCCTTACAACTGCCTTGAATCTTTTGCACGACAATGCTCCCTTACCTAAGTTTTGTCTTTGATAAGCTTTCCACCAGGTTAGAGCATGCTTTTGTAGATTCAATTCTGCGAAAGCAATCTTTTCCTTTGAACCATATTCAAAGAAAGAAAAATACGTCTCTAGACGTTCAATCCAGTCATCCAATTTTTCTACATCGACACTTCCATCGTAAAGTGGAATATCAACACGAAAATCAATTTTCAGACTCTTACCATGAGGTTTAGTTGATGTAGGACTTTTAATAAATCACTTTTCTTCTTCTCATCCTCATCATCTTCTTCTTCTTCTTCTTCTTCTTCTTCTTCTTCTTCCTCCTCATCCTCTTCTTCCGAAGCTACAAGTGAAGGTATAACCTTTTTCTTCGCCTTCGGCTTGGGTGTATGAAAACGAATACATTCAGTCAATTCTGCAAGGGTGGTTTGAATCGACTTCATGTCTGTTTTCAGCGTAGCCACCTTTTCTTCCATAGTTTGTGGTTCTCTTTGCTTAGGATCATCATTTGACTTTGTCATCCTTGATCCCCTTGTTTTCTTAACGTCTTCTAGCTTCTCGAGTACCTCACCAAGCTTTATGTAGAGAGATCTAGTGAAAACCATAAACCAAAGGGATTTAGCCTAGAAACTAACCTTGCTCGTGATGCCAACTTGATACGTATGATCTCTGTACCTTGGTAGCTATTACTATAAAGGCGGAATTCAGAATAATAATAGACGAGAAAACTTAGAAGAACACAAAACACAAAGTAGTAATTCGAAGAAATATATCTTCTCTAGATTATGAACAAGAAAACGATTACAATTCTCTCTTTGTTACGCTCACAATCTTCTCTAACAGTGGATTAACCTTAAACTGTTTGCTAAGCTTGCACAAGAATACTCGCAAGCTTTCTATAGGTTTTATGTACCTCATATCTGTGTGTCCTTAGATGTTAGCCAAATCCCTCTATTTATAACCTTCATCGTACTCAGCCGACCAAGGATTTCTATTAGGAATCTATTTCCTAACTAAGAGTATTGCCTAAAAGAAAACTCTTCCCTAACTAGGAATTCTGCCTAAACAAGGATTCCTGTCTAGAGTAGGATTCTTCCCTCAACTTAGCTTGAGGTTAACTAAGTTCCCTAAAGGAGTACGGATACACCTGTATCAGTCATAGTTCACGGACGCAAACACACATATCCCATAACAAATTTGCAATATATAAAACCATAAAGATTAATACTTCAGAAATCATCTTCCAAACAAATTTTGAATTTAAACTAATAAATCTAAAAACATGAAGATGAACATGTTGGACATAGCTATGTGTAATCACAATAATGGCTATTCCAAACTCTAGTTATTCTTCTAAACAAAACAAGAAAACGGAATTCTCATCCGAAGACTTACTAGTCGTTGTAGATCTTTCTCAGAGCCTCTACTGAGAATTCCTTCTCATTTATTGAAAAACCCATTGATTATGGGATCATTCAATTCCTCCAAATCTTCAGAAATATCAGTCAACTCACTAAGTTCTCTTTTTAGCTCACATAAGGTGTTCTTGGTTAGAGAAAACATTTGTTCATAGTGATCTATCTCTTCTAAAGATGAAACAATTTGAGATTTTAAATTGTTTCTTTTGTTGATGAAATCTTTCACCAAACCCCTGAAGTTATCATCATGATGATAAAAAGACAAGAGGTAGTTAGAGGAAGAACCTTCTCCATAATTTGTAGTCTTCACTTTCTTTACCCTTGAGGAAGAGATTCCTTTACAAAGATACACATTGATTGCTTTGACTGCATCTCTGCTTGTGATGCCTCTAGTTACAGGAGCCATGAAACTGTATCTTTTTAGGGAAAAAAAGAAAGTCTACAAATGAAATAAATAGACTTGTGAACGTTTAAACCCTAGAAGAATAAGTCTTCCATTTTTTAAAGATTCAATATCTATATTGTTAGGAGAATATATATATATTTAACAAAAAAAAATCAATACTTGAGCCACAAAGATGCAAGCCTCATTTTCTCAAGTTAAAGATGAGGATGCGAACGTCTCTGGGACTAGACAGAGATGTTGTGAGCTAAACGCTCCCCTTATTTATCACATAGTGGTTTACCAAGGTTTCCTACCTCTTCTGATTCTGGAAGCATTGGTTTTATGAGACCTATATTGATTATCTAGATTCATCTTTTGCATGTTCTTTTGCAGGCTGGACATTCTTTTGTTGTTCCTCTTGAACCTCCAACACGTGTTTTGAACATGATTCGCATTTCCACAAAACGAACAAATAGAGGATCCTTTGTCTTGTTGAAGTGCCTTCTGTTTATCACAACTGTAAACCTTTAATTTCCCATGACATTTCGAAACAGGGCTGAAAATACTTGCAGACTTGCTTTTAAATCCTAAACCATTTGTGTTTCCAAAGGATTTCTGACCAAATAACATTGCTGAGATTTTGTCAGAACTTCCAGACAATCATTGTAGATCATCTTTGAGAGTATTAATCTCTTTTTCCTTTAGAATAATGGTTATGGTGAGTTTATCATTGAGACAGTCTATCTCAAGTTTCACCTGGATTAATGATTCTAATTTCTTCAACGAAGCTTTTAATTGAAGATTTTCTTGAAGAATCTCTCTATTCAAGAATTCAAAAATCTCTATGTCAGGCTCAATTTCTGAATCATACCTTGAGTATGTGGATGTTTCTGCTGCAAGGGTTGCGGGTTCATCACATCCATCATACGTATTCAAAACGTTGACACTTAAAGATTTTTCTTCCACATAATCATTAGCAGCAAGAGATGACAGAAGATGTTCGTCGCATCTAATGCTTCTTTTTACAAAATCCTTGATCTTCTCTGTTAACAATGGTTTATTAAACCAATCACCATTTGAACAACATTCATCAGCCCAAGACAAGTTAGAGGTTTCACTTGTGTTGGAAACATCATTGAATGCATGGGTTTGAAGAGAAATTGGAACAAGAATTTTTACCTTTCCAAGTGTGGTATTTTTGGAGAGGGTATTGAGGTTGTTTCCTCTGTCGATGACTGGTGGTACGTATATTGAGATAACACCTTTGTCCACAGAGTCAGATCGCTACAAACACAGACTTGTAAGGTCTTAAACGTGTTTTCCTGCTCTGATACCAATTCAAAAAGCGGGGGTACAACAACCACACCCAACAATTCGATTAGCAATCTGTATGGACAAACTCCAATATACTTTCTAGAAAATCAACTAGACAATCAGATTCAATCTAGATAAAAAGTATATCAAAGAGTTTATATCTCAATCTCTCGATTTTATATATACTCAAGCAAATAGAAATCTGCGAGTCTTTATCAAATACTAGAGAGATAACTTGGATGGTACCAAAGACCAATATCCAAGTGTCAATCAATTTAAATCAACAACCAAAAGGTCGGATATTCTAATTGATTGAACAACGCACAACCTGTGATATTTCAATTATATGACAAAATATAATGCGGAAAAGAAATAACACAGACACCAGAATTTTGTTAACGAGGAAACCCCAAATACAGAAAAACCCCGGGACCTAGTACAGATTGAACACACACTGTATTAAGCCGCTATAGACACTAGCCTACTCCAAATTAACTTCGGCCTAGACTGTAATTGAACCCCAATAAATCTCACACTGATCCAAGGTACATTTATACTCCTGCGCCTCGGATCCCAGCAGGATGCTACGTACTTGATTCCCTTAGCTGATCTCACCCACTGCTAAGAGTTGCTATGACCCAAAGTCGAAGACTTTAATAAACAAATCTGTACCACACAGAAAAGTCTACGATAATAGATAAATCCGTCTCCCACGAATATACCTATGAGTTGTGTTCCGCCTTTTGATAAATCAAGGTGAACAAGAACCAATCAATAAACCAGTCTTATATTCCCGAAGAACAGCCTAGTATTATTGATCACCTCACAATAATCTTAATCGACGCAGTGAAAAAAGATATCGTGGAATCATAAACGATGAGATGAAGTGTTTGTGATTACTTTTCTATCTTGCCTATCGGAGATATAAAATATCGAGCCAATTATTACAATCGTACTCGTAACGATAGAAGATGCAAGATCAGATCACACAACTATAAGACAAGTAGTATCGGTCTGGCTTCACAATCCCAATGAAGTCTTTAAGTCGTTAGCCTGGTTTTAGAAGAAGAAACCAAAGGTTAAAGGAGAATCGACTCTAGCTATGCAACTAGTATCACACGTAAGGTATGGGGATTAGGTTTCCCAGTTGCTAGAGTTATCCTTTATATAGTCTTTCAAATCAGGGTTTGCAATCAATGTTAGCTTGGTAACAAAGCATTCAATATTCACCGTTAGATGAAAACCTGATTAGATTCAAGCTAATATTTCTCAACCGTTGGATCGAAAACTTAGCTTGTTACACACAAATGAAATGTCCAAATTTGGGTTTATGTAGCCGTTCCCAAACATTAACATTTGTTGGGTCAAAAATAGTTAACCAAATGGTTAGCCATATGATCACTTTCATATCCATCATATTCTTCTTCACCATAACTAGTTTAAATGACTCAAATGAACTAGTTAGAGAGTTGTTCAATTGCTTAGATATTATGTAACTACACAAGACATAATCGAAGCAAAACCGGTTTGATTCACTCGAATCTGTTCATGAACTTTATATCCAAGGTTTGCAAAAGCATTCTTAGTTTATATAAACATGAGTTCAAGAACAACCGATTTTAGATATAACCTGCTCAAGTTCGCGGACTGGGTTCGCGGACTTAAGCTCACGAAAGGAGTTCACAAACTCCAGCAGAAATTCTCGGGTCGAGAACTTCCGCCTGTTCGCGGACTTGGCTCACGCCACATTCCGTTTCTCTTGATCAACAAATTTCGCAAACTTTGGTTCAAGGAATAAGGACTTATACATATATGTGTTTCCACAATAATGCTTATATCCTACCAATGGTTATGTAATCTAAACTTTCATTTCAGTCATTGAAAAATTCTCAGAGGACGGTATATAGCCGTTATTCACATACCATTTTTCGTCAGAGCAATTTCCAAAGTGATTGAAACATAACATGATATTCGTCACTAGGTAAAGATGAATTTGGCAAAAGCGAAAGCTTACCAACACATATTTAGAGAAATAGATAGAAGAGTTACACTCGGCTCGAAATAGCAAATGTGTATAATGAAAGTCTATTTATCAAAATGACTTTTGTCTCAAGAGTAGGAGATAGAGTAGATAGACTTTTGAGTGACAGATAAGTTGAAGTCTCCACATACCTTTTAGTCGATAAAGATCCACCAGTTCCTTGAGTAGTCCTTCGTCTTGTATGATGATTGTGATGGAGTCTTGAGCTCAACTGCACTTTCTATCCTAGTCCGAGACCTTTAGCTATATATGCTAGAAATCAAGACTTATAGTTTTGATCACTAACATTGCATGCGAGTTCGAATGAGCAATGCTCTAACACTCCAACTCCTTGAATTGTTCGTTACTTCAATTTTCCAATGATTGAACGTGTTCAACTCAGTATCGTTGTTGTTGAAGATCTGTAGCGATAACAACTTTGAAAACAGACATTCTTAATCGTCGTTATACAGAAACATAATATTATTATCTTCCCCAAAGTTCAACTGTATCACAACTTCGAAGTAATACTATGGTGATATTTTTCTCCCCCTTAGTCAATATTTACATCTTTTGCATAATAGGTGAAACATATAGATGTTGATTCATTCCCCCTTACATAATGATCCGTAAACCATATGTATGTAATGCGAAACTATTAATTTATTCTCCCCCTTTTTGTCAATAAAAATTGGAAGAGGTACGAAAAAACCATCCCCTATATATTCCACGTCCACTCTCCCCACAAAGATATAACAATTAAGCATATGTTCAAAAAGAACTCTCCCCAATTGGATGTTATTCACAAAGAGAACAACACGGTGACCTTTACAAGTAAAGGATTTTTATGGATATTAACAAATTCACAAGTAAATATGTATCCATTATCATCATCAAGATATGGTGTTCAAATCATATAAATATGATAAGCACGAACTATATCTAAAAGGAGTCGAGCAATATACAAGAATAATTATGAGGATCAAGTATTGTGATCATCTTTCTAAGATACATACTTGTAAAGAACATACAAGATTTGATTTACTCTTAGAAGGAAGAATCAATGTTTTCCGCATGAATTTATACCATGAATGGTTACCAAAAGCGTGTACAAAGATTTCTTTGACATAGAAGAAGATGCACATATATATAAATATATAACTTATTAAGAATCGTGCATTGTATGTTCACATATAAACCAAGAAGGTTGTGAACATCCAAGAAATAACCATGTTCAATAACACTCAAGACTTGAACTATGAAACATAATCACAGGTGATTTAATGATCAAAGTTGTCTAAAAAGTGTTTGAGAGTGTTTTTCTGATGCCAAACATATTGTAAAAATAATTCGAATGCATCTGAAAAATTTCGGAAGGGATGGTATGCATACCGGTTATGTGTACCAACCCTATTTGTGAACTCATACTGCCAAGGTACGTTTACTGAAAAGACAAGGATACCCAAATACGCCACAATCTTTTAAATATCAACCTATAAGTCCGATACCAAGTGTGATCGTCTATGGAAAAAGTCGAGACAATACAACAACTATGTTATACACTTTGTGTGATCATCTATGGATACTAGATTGAGACAATACAACAACAAAGTGTTCACTTGATAATAAGTATGATATAAAACCAAAACAGATCAATATCAAGTGACTAGGATTGGATTAACATACAGTGTTATTTACTTTAAATTATAATAAACAAATTATAATTGCGGAATAATAAAGTAAATGAAACATCAAAATTTCGTTAACGAGGAAACCGCAAATACAGATGAACCCCGGGACCTAGTCCAGTTTTGAATACTCTCACAATTCAACCACTATACAAAATCTAATACCAACTTTGTATAGTTGAGACCAAGTAGACTACCCCTAACTAATTAGTTTCCTTAGTATCCCTGCACCTTCGACTTCTAGAGTCGCGCACGTGAATCACCAATCCTTTTGATCGTATTCCAAACAGTAAAAAAGTTGTTTGGTAACCACTTTATTTAATCTTGGTAATAAGATATTATGAGACGTTAACAAAGGCTCTTCCGTTTAAACTAATAAACTCCTTTGTCTGGTTAGATCAATCTAAAAGTTTGATTACCGAAATAACCAATTTCTAGATTCACAATCTATCAATATATACATATATATATATATATATATAACTCAAGGGGTAGTTATAAAGTGATGCCGATATCACACAACTATACAATCAAGTATATCAAATATAAACACGATTCTAGTTGGATCCCAGCCTATCAAGGTTTGTGCACTATATACACAAGATACAAAAACTAATAAGAAAATATTCTTCGTCTTCAAATCTTCGATTGTCTTCTTAATAACCCGCACTACACAACTTGAATCATCTTGTGATCAATCACACACAAAACGAAGCTTGTTAACAATGGATTATCAAAATATGTTTATAGATTCACAAATGGTTCTAAAGATCCTGTCGATACTTTGATCTAGTTTGAGTGAGCCTTATATCAGAAGAGAATGTTCTCAAGAATAAACAAACTAGGTCCAATCAAAGTTTCAACAACCGTTAGTCAATCAAATCAATAATCGAAAACTAAAAAAAATTTAATTATTTAGTTTCCCACCAAAGGTACTCGTAGAGATTCTTGATCCCACATAAGTCTTTAAACTAGCGCTCGTAAGAGATTTCGCCTAATTATGGTACTTTCCTCTCCAGATAGACGGCTCCACCAGAAACGATAAGAATGAAGTTTCCTTGCTCTTAGGATAGTTTGCAAGAAATTAAAACTCAAGTATTTGTAGACCAAGGTTGTTTGGACAACAAGGAAATTCCAAAACCGAAAATATTCTCAAGATATGCATTAAAGTACCTAATTTCGGTTTTCCTATTTCCAATTGATTACTAAACCATATTTCTGAAATCTCTCTTAGAAAAATTCTATTATTAGTGTAGCACATTAACTGATAGATTTTCCAGAGGATATGCTTTAATTGCTGGTAATTCAAACATATATTATGAAAATCATAATTAAATGCTTTTCAATATTTCGGTTCGGGATCACTTTGAGTATCAAGGAATATCTTTGAACAATTAATGATAAGAGTTATGTACATGTTCAAATAATGTCGACATCTAAAAGTTTTTAAGCAAACCCTAATCCCAAGATCACACAAAACATAAAAAGATATGTGAATATTGGAAACTCGGTTTTGCTCTTTGGGATCGGTTCGACCATGGCTCACAATGGAAGTTGTGACCGGTTATACCATGCTTCCCAAACTAGGTTGTGATCGACACCATGCTTTCCGAAGGTAGCTTGTGATCGGTTCCACCTTACTTCCCAAGTTAGCTTGTGATCGGTTACACCTTAGTTCCCAAAGTAGCTTGTGACCGATTACAACTAACTTCCAAAATTAGCTTGTGATCGGTTACACCTTGCTTCAAAAAGTAGCTTGTGACCGACTTCAACTAATTTCCAAATATAGCTTGTGACCGGTTACACCTTGTTTCACAAAGTACCTTGTGAACGATTACAACATGCTACACAGTATAGGTATGACTGGTTATACCTCAATTCTGAACATAAGTTAAGATAGGTTCTACCTTGTCATCTTGCATTGGTCATCCAAAAGATATTAAATAAAGAACCGGACCAGTCATGATTTCCCTTTCGATTATAAAACAAGTTCATACATCAACTTCCTTAAACCAATGTGATAATACATAGTTTCTGTTAGAACACTGCTCGGTCGAACTCGCAAGCGTTGCTATCTCAAGCTTGTTTGTCAAGTTTAGTTTCCAAAACTATAAGTCTTGATTTCTAGTCTACTTATAAATATGTCTCGGATTAGTATAGAATGTGTAGTTGAGCTTTAGACTTCACGGCGTTCATCGATTGAAGACGAAGAACTACTAAGGGGATCTTGTGGAACTTCATCAACAAAAGGTATGTGGAAACTTGAACTCATCTATTACTCAGAAGTCTATTTCTATTCTATCTCCTTTTGAGACAAAAGTCGTTTAGTTATATAGACTTTATATTATACACATTTGATATTTCGAGCTGAGTTTAACTCGCTTACATATTTCTCAAAATATGTGTTGGTAAGCTTTTGATTTAACCAAGTTCATCTTTATTCTTGACTAAAGTCAAAAGATGATTATGTGAAAATCACCTGGTAACATCTTACATGATTTGTGTGATACAGTCATTTGATGTAGACTCGGGATGTTTCGTATTAATTTATTGATCACTAAAAATTGCCTTGAAGCTAATAGTTTGTGTGATACAGCTATTCCCGTCTTCCAAGAATGTTTTAATGATTAATATGGAGTTTAGAACGATTAAGCATTGATTGGATATAACACAGTATGCGTACTTGTATGCTAACTGTTGCAAGTTATTCAAAGTCCGGGAACCATAGTATGCATACCCGTACGCGTATTGGTTTGATAGTTGAAGTCCGGGAATTCAACTGGGTTTGGTCGCGTGCGACAGTATGCGTACCCGTTCGCATACTGGCGAACCCAGACCAAGTCCGGAACTCTAAGTATGCGTACCCGTTTGCATACTTGAATGGGTTAAGTTCTAAAATCGATTTATTCATGAACAAATACATTTATATATTAAGGAATGCAATCTATTGCAAACTGTGGCTATAATTGTGTCTTGTATACTTCTATGAGAATATAAACAATTGAACAACTCCATAACTAGTTTCATTTGAGTCATTTGAATTAGTTGTGATTAAGATGAACAAGGTTGATATGAAAGTGTTCATATTGCTAACTTCAGTTAACTATTGTTGATCCAACCATGTGCACACGTTTGGGTACGGTTACTCATACCTAAATGAAGTCACATTTCATTCGTGTATAACAAGATAAGTTTGATCTAATGGTTGAAATATATTAGCTTGACTCTAATCAGGTTTTCATCTAACAGTGAATATTGAATGCTTTGTTACCAAGGTAAGATTGATTGGAAACCTTGATTTGAAGACTATATAAGGGAGAACTCTAACCACTGTAAACCTAATCCCTACACCTCCTGTGTGATACTAGTTGCGACTAGAGTCGATTCTCCTTTAACCTAGGTTTTTCCTAAAATCATTATAGGTTAACGACTTAAAGACTTCATTGGGATTCTGAAGCCAAACTCAACTATTTCTATAGTTGTGTGTTCTGATCTTACTTTGTTCTATCGTGTTGAGTACTATCTTCTCTAAGATTTGCTCGAGATTTAATCTCCGATAGGTAAGATAAAAAGTAGTCACAAACATATTCGTATCATAATTGTGATTCCACAATATCTTGTTTCGCTTCCATACGATTAAGATTATTGTGAGGTGATTAATATTACTAGGTTGTTCTTCGGGAATATAAGACCGGTGTATCAATTGGTTCCTGTTCACCTTGATTTATCAAAAGACGGAACAAAAACTCGTAGGTATTTTTGTGGGAGACATATTTATCTATTTAATAGACTTTTTTGTGTGAGGCAGATTTGTTTATCAAGTCTTCGAATTTGGGCCGTAGCAACTCTTAGTTGTGGGTGAGATTAGCTAAGGGAATCAAGTGCGTAGAGTCCTGATGGGATTCAGAGACATAAAGAACGTGAATGTACCTTAATCAGTGTGAGATTGGTTAGGGCTCAACTACATTCCAGTCCGAAGTTAACTTGTAGTAGGCTAGAGTCTGTAGCGGCTTAATACAGCGTGGTGTTCAAATCTAGACTAGGTCCCGGGGTTTTTCTGTGTATGCGTTTTCCTCGTTAACGAAATTTCTGGTGTTTGTGTTATTTCTTTTCCGCGTTATATTTTTATATAATTGAAATATCACAGGTTATGCGTAGTTCGATCAATTGGTGAGTCCAACCTTTGGTTGTTGATTGAAATCTATTGACGTTTGGATATTGGTCTTTAGTACCATCCAAGTTATTTCTCATATTAATCTGGCTCACATATTTCTATATGTTCGATTGCAGATTGATTTGAGAAATTGAGATATAACTCTTGGATGTATTTTTCTTAATTGAGTCTGACTGTCTAGTTGATTCTCTTGGAAGTATATTGGAGTTAGTCCATACAGATTGCCTAAACGAAATATTGGGTGTGGTTGTTAGACCCCAGCTTTTTCAGTTTCCTAGGATGAAATCACACCTATATCTTACACATAATCAAGTAACTAAATACAAAGATTATTTTAATATCATTTTTACGAAGTTCCCAAAGATAAGCGTTTATACTTCGTAATTAAATAAATTCCTTGACACTTGATCATAATGATATGACCAAGTCTAACCACTAGAGTATTATATATATACAGTTTCGCATGTTATGTTTTCAATATAATACGACTTGAAATATATGTTGGGAATGGAAACAAGATCAAGTCAATATTACTAACCTCAACAGAAAAGATGATGTCTTCGTTGTAGTCGTAACTTCTTCTCATTCTTTAGATCTTCAGAGTAATTCTTGTACGTCTCAACATTCCTAGACTTTCTAGTCTAACCTAAACGAAATTGACTCTAGTATTTAATCAAGCAACTCTATATGAGTTTTGATACTAAAATAGGACAACCAAACTTGATATACCGGCGCTTGGTGGGTTCAACCGAGCTATGCTCTAACATGTACCTCAAGGTCGGGGCGTATTGGTATTGTACTGGGTACGTGTATCAAAAAGCAATCTACGAACTCATAACTTTTTTGGTATGCATACTGGGTACGTGTACCTCAAGATAGTTTTCCGAACTAGAACCTACACCGCTACGCGTACCACTGGATCCGGAACTCTAAAGTTAAGCCAGTACGTGTACCGTCCTTGTTCCAGTATGCATTAGTTCTATAAACTCTCTTTAATCAATTCAAAACATTCCCAAATGACATCAATAATGAAGATCATCGCTCGGGCAATTTTCAAATGATTATCTTGAATCAAGATTTAGTTCATAAACAATAAATTGTTCTTCACTAAATTTTTCAAGAATATGGACAACAATTGCTTGAATTATATTTCGAGAATTTAAACAAGACAAGATTGAACTCAAAATTTCTTCTTTGCAATTCACCAATATCAACAAATCATCGGCACTATTTGTTTTTTCAAACCTGAACTTTTAAGAATCTTAAACACAAACGATACACAGGGTATATGGATCATTAGCCGCATTGGTTTGTCTATTATAAATACTTCACCTACGATCCATAATCTCTTAGCTAGTGGTAAATGATGTACCCGTAATCAATATGATTATCGTGTTTTGAGAGTTCTACCCAGAACCTAAGTTTAAATATCAACATTATGATTATATAGACTATCGATTGCATATCCTTTTTAGCCTGTTATGCAGAAATTCTCATGGATCATGTTCTCGTGTCTTATAAGGAGTCGGATAGGCAGGGAGAAATCTACAAAGAGCATAAGAAGTGTTAATATCCACATCGAGTCATTACAATTCGGACTTACACACGACGTGGTGCACCTTGAGTCATATATAACTATTTTGACTCTTATATAGGTGCATAGGAAACAAATATGACAACCACAACGGATTATTATCATAAACCATTTAGACAAAAGATTATAAACCTCTTGACATAGAATCATCTCTTTGGAGCACTGGATCAACAAGATAGATATACAAATTCTTGTCTCAAGAAACATTGGGTATTTAACTTCAAGTAAATTTTTAAACCTATCTTGGCGATATACTCGGGTTTCCACCAAATCACTTTGAAAAGCGGGGGTCTAATAACACCACCCAATGTTTCGTTTGGCAATCTGAATAGAAAAACTCCAATATACTTTCTAGAGAATCAACTAGACAGTCAGACTCAATCTAGAGTAAAGTATATCAAAGAGTTTAATATCTCTATTTCAACACAATCAAAGTTAAACATAAACAAGTCCGTAAACCTGATTTTAGTGTGAAGCTCTTGAAACAAAGTCTTTTGTTTTAATCACAACCTATTCAATATCCACCGTGTATAAACCTCTTTAAGAAACAATCACTAAAGGAATATTTCAACACAGTGTCCACTTGAAATAGGGTTAGTCCAGACTGGTCTAACAATGTGAAAATAACAAAATCAATTGTTCAAGATCAATCAAGTCTTATCCAACAAACAAGGTCGGATTTAACAACTATGATTGATTAACTTACAACCTGTATTATTTCAATTATATAAATAAAATATAATGCGGAAAAGAAATAACACAGACACCAAATTTTGTTAACGAGGAAACCGAAAATGCAGAAAAACCCCAGGACCTAGTCCAGAATAAACACACACTGATAATAAGTTGTTACACCAAATTCCTACTACCTATTCGGACTAGATGTAATACCTTCTTCAGCACTTGTAGAACACCTAGCGGAATACCGATTCTCTTTAGGAACTCTTCACACAAATCTTCTAGCAGAACCCAAAGTTCTCTTTAGAAGATACACCACAACGATCGATACGATTTGATATTTTGTTTGCACAAAACACCAGTTTGATTTCCCTTTATATGTGAATCAAGGTTTTGGAAATCTTGTGTTTATTTTGATAAAAACAATTACTAGGTAAAAGCAGTATCAAAACAAACTTGTAGATTAGGGTTTTAACTTACAATCAGTATGCGTACACACAAGGAGTCTGTGAACCTGATTTCCGTAAGTAAACTTGGGTGATTCCAAAGATCAATTTCCAAGTTAAGAAATCCCTAATAAATCTACCACAAGAACAACTAGAATAAATCTAGAGATATCTTGTTTAAAACTTCTCAAGGATTTTTACGAGATGCCTCAAAAGAAGTTTTTCTTTCTAGTCTCCGATTTCGACTAAAACCTAGGGTTTATGATCAACAACTCTTGAATGGTTTTATATCAGAAGAGAAAACCTTAGAATAGACAAGAGGAGAAAAACCTAAATTACAAGTTGTATGATCAATCACGAAAATTAAATCCAACTTGGCTTTGTGATCCCTAATACAAAGACTTTTATCTCACTCTCGTTCATGAAGAACGGAAGACGTGGAAAACAACCTGCAGAGCTTACGCCAATTTTCCAAAGGGATGAAAAACGTGTAGACTCGCGAACTCCTTATTTATAATGAACAATAGCTTGGAAGCTAAGCAAAGCTATTTTCCTTTTACAAGACTCTCCTATAGGAGTCTTTCCTAAGTTAAAACTCTTTCCAAAATAATTAAATAAATAACTTATTTAGCAAAAATTATATTTATGTGAATAAATCACATTTTAACTTAGGCAGGAATCACAAACACTTTAATATGGTAATCAAAAGTGTTTGGACCAATAACTAACTTGCCTCTATAAGGAAACATCACCAACTTGACCAAAAATCCCTTTTAGTCACGTATTGGGCCCAAGTTCGCGGACCACTCCAAATCCCATGGAACGTTTCCTACTAATGAACTTACACCACTCATAACTTTGTCGTTATAACTCGGAATTGAGTGATTCTTGGCTCATTGGATCCGAAAGCTCATTCACTATAACATGAGATCCTTTACCAAGGTCATGAATTAAATAACCTCAAGTATATATACATAAATGTACATTTACCGTCATAGGAATTGTTCCATAGAGTGAGCATTTATCTCGATAGATTAGAAAGGTAGAATTGAACAAGAATCTAAATGAAATCAATCACATACCTTTGTTGATGAAGTACTTGTTGATGTCTTCTTGTAGCCTTCAATATTTAATCTTCATCCTTTAAGGATGGCGTCGATTCAACTTCTTAGACATAACTAGTCCGAAACTATGTTTAGTATGCTAAATCAAGAATGCATTTTGGCAACTAAAATTGACAACTAACTTGACATACCAACGCTAGTTGGTTCAACCGAGCAGTGCTCTAACAGTCTCCCCCTTTGTCAATTTTAGTGACAAAACCATTTTACATATGACTTGTACTTGTTAAAAGTAAAAACTAAAATCTTGATTTCCTTGGTTCTTCAACTCTTCATGTGTTCATCCTGTACTTATTGAAGATCCATCATAGTATTATTATGTAATATCAAAGTCCAATTATATCACGACTTTAACAATAATACTACGGTGATATTTATCACTCCCCCTTAGTCAATACTCCATCTCGATCATGGAAACCACTCCCCCTTACACAATGATCCGAAGACCATATGTATTTGTAGTGTGAACTACATTATTTCCCCCCCTTTTTGTCAATAAAATTGACAAAGTTACAAGAACGGGATCATAATGAAATTTCCACAAGAGACATTTCATAGACTAGAAGAAAAATACATACCAACTTAATTTGGATGCAATCATGAAGCCGAAGTTAAATGCATTCATCAAGGAGTTTTAAGATACAAGATAACCCCTATAAAATTCCACAGCCGCACACCCCGCAAGATATTACCATTAAGCACAAGTTTAAAAGAACTCTCCCCCATTTGATGTCATTCCCGAAAGAACAACAAGAGCGACCTTACTCCAGAGAGAAGGATTTAAAATGGATCTTAGAAATCCTACAAGGAGATATGATTTAAGAACCAATCATTGAAAGTCTCTCATGAGATCATGTTACTAAAAAGTTTAGAACTATCTCATGGTAACAATACACAATATGTGATCATCTTTTCTTAGATACAAACTTGTATAAACAAGACTTGAAATACTTAGAAGGAAGAATAAACTTTTCCACAAGGATTTAAACCAAAAATGGTTACCATAAGAGTATGAAAAAGTTTCTTTGACAATAAAAACCAACATCCATGGCTTTGATAATTGCTTCTAACCTGTTAAATTTAAGAATTTCAATCACAAATCAAGTTAGGTAATTAAGACTCATACATCTGGTATCTAGCCATATGATCACTTCCACATAAACCATATTCTTCTTCACCATAACTAGTTCAATTGAATCAAATGAACTAGTTAGAGAGTTGTTCAATTGCTATGAGATCTTATGTAACTACACAAGACACAATTGAAACAAAGATGATTCGATTCGATTGAATCGGCTCATGAACTTTATAGCCACGGTTTGCATAAAGCATTCCTTAGTAATTTAATGTTTCATGTTCAGAACACATATTTAGATCATAACCTCTTAAGTTCACAAACAAGTTCGCGGACTTAAGTAAACCGGTTGAGTTTTCCAAACTCAGCAGAAATTCTCGGAAAGAGAACTTCCGTCAGCTCGCGGACTGGGTTCATGGACTGAGTTCGCGGAATTAGCACACAAACGAGTTTTGGAAAATCCAACAGAAATTCTCGGCCGAGAACTTCCGACAGTTCGCGGACTTGGCAAGCCAATTCCATAATCCTTCTGATTTCTAAAGTTTGAAAACTTCGGTTCAAGGAATACATGGTTATGTAATCTAAACTCTCATTTAAATCATTGAGGCATTCTCAGAGGACGCTATGTAGACGTTATTCACAGACCGATTCACGTCAGAGCAATTCTCAAAGTAATTGAAACTTTTCATGACTTTCGTCACTAGGTGAAGATAAACTTGATTGAAGCGAAAGCTTACCAACACACGTTTCAAGGAATATATAAGCAAGTTAAACTCAGCTCGAAACAATAAATTGTTCCACATATTCAAAAATTTCCCAACTTAACATGTGCGCCCCAATTCTTTTGCAATCCTCACCGCATTTATTAGGGCTTCTTGGCGAGGATGCACTTTCAACACAATCAGGTTGTGCTGAGGTGAGCAAAATCTTGCTCATTACAGGTATTCGAAACAAAATCATGCATGGACTCTAGGAAATTAAAAACTTCCTTGAAACTTTCAATAAATGTTCCATACCTTTTTAAGATGTTATCCCTTGTCAAACTCTTGTCTGGGAAATCCTTCTTAATTGCTTTATTGGTCTTCTTTGGTACCCATTTCTGAGTAGCTTTTGGAGCAACGTATTTCTTTTTCTCCCCAATATAGTTGTGAAAATTCTTTGGGGGAATACTGAAAGAACTGATATTATAAGACTCAGTTTTTCTCCAGTTTGGAACATCAGATCTTGTCATCCTAACAGAATCATATTTGGTTTTATCTCGTTTAAGAAATCTGCAATTCCTTTGCAAGTGACCTGGTTTTCCATAATAAAAATAATGTTTAGTATAATGGTATGTTTAGTATTACCTGAATGTGTATGTGCTTGCTTTGGAGCTTGGCAGGATTTCTTGTTTTCGCCATCCGTAGTTGGTAGAGATACTTTACTTTTGTCAACCGTGGAAGGTTTTGGTTGAGAAGAATATTTAGCTTTGACAAATTTTACCTCTTTGCAAATACTAGGAGCGTCTATTCCTTCATAGTCCAATCCTCGAGTATCACGATGAATTCTACATGCTCCCAATATCGAGGTTAATTTACCTGAGCTGCTATTTCTAGACAAACTCTCTTTTAAGCTCAAGTTTTCTTCTTCCAAACTTTTGACCTTCTCAAGTGAAATAACTAGATCATTCTTGGATGATTCACATTGAACTTTGAGATCTTCTCGTTCCGAATCAAATAACAAGTTCATCTCAGTATTCTCCAAGTTATCTAGCTTTGCTTGAAGAGTAACTTCCCGATCTCGACCTTCGGCAATTTCTTCTTTAAGCTTTTGTATTTCGTTGAGATAATCTCTTGCACAAATAGAATCAAGTTGGTCTTGCAAGTATATATTCCGACTACGAATTCTGTCATATTTAACTTTCTCACTGAAAATGGTGCTTTCAGCCTCTGAGAGTTTCTGATGACTTTCTTTAAGAAGATTATTAGCTACTGGATCATCATGGAACACTTCTTCGTCAGAATCAGAATCAGTATCAGAAAGAATTCTTCCAGAAGCTAATGCAACCTCGCCTATGAGATTTTGAGGATTATAATATTCAGGTCCATCATCAAGAGTAGGAAAGTCTGCTGCATATGTCGATTGTCTACGACTCCAGTTAGGACATACTGCAGACAAGTGCCCAAAACCTCGACAGTTATAGCATTGTACATCATCATTAGGAGATATTGCACCTTTAGAAAAACTCTTTTTCCTGTCTCTCAAGAATTTTCTACATTTTCGAGGAGTGACATCCTTAGTATCTGGCGAACCAGATTTATCCTTAGAGGATTCAGAATTGTTTGCAACTTTAAGAGAAATCACCTCTTTTCTAGCGTGTTCATTATCAAAGATCTTTAAATTTCCAACAAGAGTATTTCTGGAGAGTGTAGAAAGATCGTTTGCTTCTTCAATGGCATATTTCTTAGAATCATATATAGATGGTAACGATCTGAGAATTTTCATCACAATGTCCTTTTCAGGAATAGTCTTACCCAATGCAAAAGATCAAATGTTTCATCATCATACATGCGAAGGTTTTCCCAGTCAGAAGCTAGATTTTGAAGCCTTGCTTCTTTCTCTGCGGCATTCCCTTCGAATACGGTTTCTAAGATATCCCAAGCATATTTAGACTTATTGCAGGTAGTCACGTGGTGCTGAAGATCTGGGGTAATGGCATGGATGATAACATTCAAACCGTCGGAGTTTTGCTTTGCAGCAAGTATCTCGGCAGGACTGTATTCACCAATGTTCTTAGGAATGTTTACATCTCCAACTGCCACAACGGGAGCATCATAGCCATTAACTATATATACCCATGATTGAAAATCACGTGCTTGAAGAAAAGCTCGCATAACAATTTTCCACCATAAGTAATTAGTGCCATCGAAGGCTGGTGGTACGTTTATAGAGATAGCACCTCTGTCCATAGAATCAGATTGCTACAAACACAGACTTATGAGGTCTTAGCGTGTTTGCCTGCTCTGATACCAATTGAAAAAAGCGGGGATCTAACAACACCACCCAATATTTCATTTGGCAATCTGAATAGACAAACTCCAATATACTTTTGTTTATAGGTGAAAATCATTTCTGCTGATTTTGGTAATTTCGGTGAGTGGGTGAGAAACAAATCTAAACCCTAAACAAATGTACTGCACGGGAGTATTTTAGATTCGAGAGATCAATCTGTACAAATCTGGCCTAAACCAAGAAATGACCGTTCCGGATTTGCTTCGGTCACAAAGAGGAGGAGAAGGGCTGGTTTAGGGAGGGAAGCGAAGAGAGTGTTGAGACCAGAGCAGCTCTGGGAGAGTAGTACTTGACTTGCATCAGAATATGAAAGCTTTGATAAAGCTAGCAAGAGTTTCCTTTCTTACTGTTGTATTTCTCCCAGACCAAAACTTGTGTTTTGGTGGAAATAGGTAAAACCTATTTATACAAGTCTAAGTGAAACGTACTCTGGCCTCGTAAGAAAAGAAACGGATGAGTTAAATGGGAAGAGGTGGTAACGCCTGGTATTGATGGAATTTGATGGAATTGATGTTCCATAATGAAAGAGTGTTTCACCATTACTTCCTGCATTTACTAACCGTTTTATTCTTATTACACCTTCTTGAAATGGGCATTTGTGTGTGCCGCACGTTGTAGATTACCAAACCAATACCCTAATGAGCATCCCCCAGTTTGTGACATACGTTTTGATGTCTCGAGTGTTTTCGTGGAAAACATGTAGTATGTCACTGGTGTTTGATAAGTTGAGCTTGAGAGACTTGCCGGCTCAGTGACGACCTTCGACGGTCGAGATTTTGTATAAGAGGAATCGTGGCCTTTGATGTAGGCGCGGCATGCCAAAGTACAAGGGTTGCACGGCATGTGTGGCATGCCTTGGTCCTGGGTAGCACGTCGGGTGAAAGTGGTAATGCCAAAGTGCAAGTGTTACACGGCACGTGCCAATGGCATGTGTGGTATGCCTTGTCCCTAGGTTGCACGACTTGGTATGCCAAGTTGCAAGGGTTGCATGGCATGTGCCAATGGCGTGTGTAGCAGCTTTGGCCCTAGGCATGCCAAGTTGCAAAGGTTGCATGGCATGTGCCAATGGCGCGTGTGGCGGCTTTGGCCCTAAGTTTGGCGTGAAAAGTTGCAAGGATTGCATGGCATGTGCCAATGGCGCGTGTGGCGACTTTGTCCCTAGATTGCACGGCTTGGCATGCCAGGTTGCAAGGGTTGCACGGCATGTTCCAATGGCACGTGTGACAGCTTTGGCCCTAGGTTGCACGGCTTGGCATGCCAGGTTGCAAGGGTTGGACGACATGTGCCAATGGCGCGTGTGGCCGTTTTGGCCTTGGGTTTGCACGGCTTGGTATGCCAGGTTGCAAGGGTTGCATGACATGTGCTAATGGTGCGTGTGGTGGCTTTGGCCTTGGTTTGCATAGCTTGGCATGCCAGGTTGCAAGAGTTGCTTGGCATGTGCCAATGACGCGTGTGGCGGACATTGGCCCTAGGTTACATGACGTGTGCCAGCGTTGAACGGCATGTGCCAATGGCGCGTGTGGTGGGCATTGGCCCTAGGTTATATGGCGTGTGCAAGGGTTGCACGGCATGTTCCAATGGCGCGTGTGGCGGGCATTGGCCCTAGGTTATATGGCGTGTGCAAGGGTTGCACGGCATGTGCCAATGGCGCGTGTGGCGGGCATTGACCCTAGGGTATATGGCGTGTGCAAGGGTTGCACGGCATGTGCCAATGGCGCGTGTGGCTGGCATTGGCCCTAGGTTATATGGCGTGTGCAAGGGTTGCACGGCATGTGCAAATGGCGCGTGTGGCGGGCATTGGCCCTAGGTTGCACGGTGTTTGCAAGTGGCAATGCAAAAGTGCAAGTGTTGCACGACATGTGCCAATAGCATGTGTGGCATGCCATGGCGCATAGGAGGCGCGGAATGTGCGTTTGGCACATGTGGCATGATTGGCATGCTTTGGCGCGTAGGAAGCGCGGAATGTGCGTTTGGCACATGTGGCATGATTGGCATGCCTTGGCGCATAGAAAGCGCGGAATGTGCGGCATGATTGGCATGCCTTGGCGCGCAGAGAGTGCGCGGAATGTGCGTTTGGCACATGCGCATGGTTGGCATGCCTTGGCACAATGGAGCGACTGGCATGATTGGCATGCTGCTGGCACGGTGGTGCGGCTGGCATGTTTAGCATGCTGCTGGCACGGTGGTGCGGCTGGCATGTTTAGCATGTTGCTGGCACAGTGGTGCGGCTAGCATATTTGGCATGTTGCTGGCACAGTGGTGCGGGAATTAGGGTTTGGCGTATCGAAACCCTAATTTAGCGTTAAAAAAGGTACCCCGGTAATTTTTGCGTAAGAGCGTTAAATGATTTACTAAATGCGCTAGCGGCGTTAGTGACGTCATGTTAGGTGTACGGTTTTACCCCTTGTCCTAAAACCACCATCAACATTAAGTCCCCTGCTTAGCTTGGAACAGGGGCCTTGTTGCGAGGTAAGCATAAGATGGTGACAGACGAGGACATAACTGAGACAGTAAGCCATGAAAGAGGGCCGAGGAGATTTGTCTAACCTTTTTCGAGAGGTAAGTAGCATCCGCAATCCTTTCATCTGGTAGCTTTGCGCAATTCCCTGTATGATTGGGTGTCTTCGAAGCTAGGCTTTGGAACGCGAGGCGGAGCTGCTAGCATAGACTTGGCATGGAATGGGTGTGGGCCACTTGATAGAGCATGGCGTTGGCAAAGGGAAAGCGCAGATTGGCAAGGGAGGCATGGCTGACACCGTGTCGGCGAGGCTATCATTGATCGTTGGTAATGCTGGTACTGGCAAGGAAAGTGCGTGCGTTTTGGAGGTGGCGAGGATGGCTATTGCGGGCCCGACTTCCTTTCTTCATGCGTGGCTTTAACAGAGAATTCTTCCCCTTTTACAAAAAAATCTGGAAACGTTACGTCCATGAAAGTGTGTTACTCTCACTTTCCCCTTTTTAGGGTTTGTGTATATATACTGCTGGTGAAATTGCGTCATATCCCTCTTTCTAGTTGTTTGTTGGTGCAGGTAAGGTAAGATTCATTCTTCTCCCGATATCGTGATGGCGTCTCCTAGTAACGGTGGCACCGCCAGATCTTTGGAGAGATGTTCCGGAAGACCGATCTTCTTCCCATGAGGAGTCATTGGACAGGATCGGGTCTCTGTTTTGTGAAATCAGAGCAATCATCCAGGACATTCCTTTGATATACCCATGCGAGGCACAGGAGAATGCCCAGACTTCTACGGATTCCGAAATGGATGAGTCAGGGAACCCTCCTCAAAAGGCTGCTGAGAAAACCTCTGGGACGTACGGCGAAACTTTGCTGGTGATGCTGGGGGAATCATGGTGGCGTACATCGGGTCAACTGCTTGAGCGGAAGCTAGGAAGAGGTCGGATATCGTCGCTGCTGAGACGGTGTCCAGGTGGGACATGGAGGATGTTGCTGTTGACACGTCTTCCGTATTGAATTTTTGCTGCCCGAGGGATTGCTGGGGAAAGTGTTTGAAGAAGCTCTGATAGGGGTGTCAGGGATTCGAGCTTCTGCCGGCGAATAGTTTTCTCCTTTTTACTACTTCTTCTTGTTGCCTAGTCGTTTTGATGTCTTGCAAATCCCCTTTTTCTTGTACTCATGCTGAACTTGGTATTTTGTTGATCAGTGTACCTCTTATGGCTTTGTATTGAATAAAACTTATAAACCGGAGACTTCTACCGGAAAGGATTGTTTTGCTTTCTGTGTCATTTTTTTTGAGCTTCCAGTTGATTGAAAATGGTCTTCTTGGTATGGTTCTGATTTCTTATTAGGTTTGGACGGGTAAAAAAAATTTTTTTTTTTGAGATTTGGAAATTTTACTAGAGGGGAAAGATAAGATTGCTTAATAATAGAAAAACTGGAACCCTGCTGGAAAAATGCAAGTGGTGCATTTATCTCGAGGGAATACAATTAAAATGGTGGAAAGGGAAATTGCTGGAGGAAATGTCAGAGAGTGGATGTCGGAGGGCGAGGCAGTATGACATTTCAGGTGCTGAAGGGTTCGAGCCATCGTGAGTGAACCACCACACCTTCCAATTTGTCCGCGTTGATGAGCTTGCAATAATCGCCTAAAAGGATGTCATCCACCAGATATGATTCATCTTCCTTTCCTTCTGGAGGGTTCTTTTGGACCGTCATATCCATTGGCATCCTTCCGACTTGAAATGAGGTAGCCATGACCACCATATCTCCGATATGGAACGGGTTTGGTTGTTGTACGATTGCTCGGTTTCTGCTTTCGTCATCTTCGAGGGCAATTTTCAAGTCCTTGGCGAAGCGCTTGAAGGGCCCAGCGTTCCATTCACACCTCTTGACAGCATCATGCTCGGTAATCGCGCCGAGTCCCCATGACGGGTTAAGACAAGGAGTGACTGATTGTATAGAGGGTTGTTCAGTCAGACTTACTTGGGTTCAGAGTGCGTGAGCCAGCGTCGGCAGGCTTTCCCCAGATAATTGAGTTCCATCAGTAATTTGTTGACACAGCAGCAGGTTGGTTGGTTTGTTGGATACCCTTTCGGGCGTTGTCATGGGTAGAGGGGATGTTCCTAGTTTTTTTTTTTGTCGAGTATCCACGGGCGTCCCAGGACCATGTCGTAACTCAATTCTTTGACAATGTGGAACCTTCCATGTGTCGCAGTATTTCCTACGCTGGTTTCGAGATTGACGTAGCCAGGTGCGTTTAGGTTTCTTCCCTCAAGGTCCCTGATAATTGATGGAGAACGGACAACCTCTTGCTTTGTTATTCCTGCTGCTTTCAGGGTCTTAAAAGTAACAACGTTGAATTCTGAGGCCGCATCGATAAGTGTGTTGCTAAATTCGGTGCTCTTCAAATGGACCGTGGTTAGCAGTCCCCAGTTGCGCTTCTCAGTAGCATCCTCGAGGAGGACTTGTGCTTTTGGTGCGGCTTCTGTAGCAGGAAAAAGCCGTTTGCCAGACACTATGCAGTTAAGGGCCGCGAAGATGTCTTGGCGTTGTACCCTGGAGAAGTAGAGGATTTCGCATATGTGCTGCATCATGGACTGTACGGTTTCATGTACGGAGTCCCCAGAGATTTCGCAATTCCTTACGGGAAGCGGGTCTCTATGTACTCCTTCGTTCCCTAGCCGAAGCTCTCCTGCTTCTACCTTTTCCTTGAAAGTGTGCTTCAGCTTGTTGCAGTCGCTAGTCGGGTGATGGACGAACCTGTGGTAGTGGCAGTATTTGGGGTTTGCCATCTCGGCCTCAGTTGGTGGGCGTCTGAGAGGCGGCAGTCTGATGACATCATTCTTGAACCCATGCTTCTAAAAGTTCGATTACTTCCTCGATTAGAAACGGGAAGTCCAAATCATCCTCTCTTGTTTCATGATGAGATTCGGGAGCCTTAGATGCAGCTTTCCGCGGTGGAGCTGCCAGTCGTGTTGGGCTGTGCGTTTAGGGTGTTGATCCATCATCAGGGGTTTCCTTTTCCCTTTTTCATCCACCACGCTTACAGAGGAGGGGCCAGTGTTGTAATACTTGTTAAAGAGGCGCGCGCTTCTCCGGACTTCGCGCACATCTTCACCTCTGGATGGTCTGGTTATTTCTAATAAATCCGGAGCTGTCGTGGCTGATCGTTTGGCAGCTTCATGGAGTTCGGAGAACGTCTGTAATTGTAGGTTCTCCAGTAAGGTGCGGTAGATGTGAGTCATGCCATTGATGCATGAATTCACTAATTATTTTTCGGTCACATTCGGATCGTGGCACTCCAGTGCTTGGATCCTGAATCTCTTGACGAACTCATTTGGATGCTCATTATTTTGTTGGAACATCCTCCCTAGATCTGAGAGAGTGACGTGTTCAGACACGAAGAAATAATTCCTGTAGAATGACGTAACCATTTCACCCCAATTGTGGATGCTGCCTGGTGTGATACTGTTGTACCACGTGTATGCTCTTCCGGTAAGCGATTTCAAAAACTGCCTTAAGCGGAGAACGTGGTTGTACTCGTGTTCGCCCAAGGCCTCCAGGAATCGTGAGATATGTTCTCGTGCATTACCGGTTCCATCATACAAGCGAACTGAGGAGACGAGTACCCTCTTGGGAGGGGAGTTCTTTGGATCTCCATTGGGTAAGGAGGTTGGTGCTGATGTGTATCCATCTCGTCGTTTTTGATTCGGGTTTGGAGAAGCCGCTCCAAATCTTCTCATGTGACAAAATTAGACGGATGATTTCTTGATATCGAGGCTCCGGCACAAATTTCTTCGCCTGTGTCAGTGCGCTCTGCTGAGGTGCCGGCTCCAGGGTTATTGGGAGTGTCCGTCCTTGACTATGGTCGGCGCAGTTCCGCAGTGTTGAGGTGTTGGCCTCAGGTTGTTGGGAGTGTCAGTCCTTGATCCCGGCTGGCGTGACTCTCGTGGCAGCCGTTATGTTAGGGCCTTGAGAAAAACAAGCACCTCTTTCTGGGTCGAAACCATGTCTGTTTGGGCTCTAGCAAGAACTTCTTGTCTCTCCATAAGATCAGCGATGGTGACATAAGGTCTGCCTCCTCTGGTTTCTCGCCCTGGTGGTGGAGTAGACGTTGTTCGGGTGGCAGTTGGAGGTGACGTGCTTGATGAAGCGTTAGGGACAGTAGCGGCGGCTCGAGCTCTGGTGACTGGTGGTGTAATGCTTGAAGGAGCACCTTCCGTACCGCTTGGGTTAGCGGGTTGCGTAGGAGCATTCGGAATGGAGGCGGAGCTGGCTCTGGTGACTGGTGGTGTAACGCTTGAAGGGGCACCTTCCGTGTTTCCAAGGTAAGCAAGTGATGTAGCAGTACCGTTGGAAGAACCATCAGCGCCAAGAGCAGTTTCCATATTGGTGCTTTCAGAGTTTGTCGCGGATCCGGAACTTAGCTCTACCATGCTGAAAGAATAAAACTAGAAAGGCAATGCTGGAAACTGCAAGTCAACTTTGCAACTGAGAGATTGATCTCCCACTGTGGTCGCCAATTGTTTATGGGCGAAAATCGTTTTTTCTGATTTTGGTAATTCCAGTGAGTGGGTGAGAAACAAATCTAAACCCTAAACAAATGTACTGCACGAGAGTATTTTAGATTCGAGAGATCAATCTGTACAAATCTGGCCTAAACCAAGAAATGACTGTTCCGGATTTGCTTCGGTCACAAAGAGGAGGAGAAGGGATGGTTTAGGGAGGGAAGCGAAGAGAGTGTTGAGACCAGAGCAGCTCTGGGAGAGTAGTACTTGACTTGTATCAGAAGATGAAAGCTTTGAGAAAGCTAGCAAGAGTTGCCTTTCTGACTGTTGTATTTCTCCCTGACCAAAACTTGTGTTTTGGTGGAAATAGGTAAAACCTATTTATACAAGTCTAAGTGAAACGTACTCTGGCCTCGTAAGAAAAGAAACGGATGAGTTAAATGGGAAGAGGTGGTAACGCCTGGTATTGATGGAATTTGATGGAATTGATGTTCCATAATGAAAGAGCGTTTCACCATTAATTCCTGCATTTACTAACCGTTTTATTCTTATTACACCTTCTTGAAACGGGCATTTGTGTATGCCGCACGCTGTAGACCGCCAAACCAAAACCCTAATGAGCATCCCCCAGTTTGTGACATACGTTTTGATGTATCGAGTGTTTTCGTGGAAAAAATGTAGCATGTCGCTGGTGTTTGATAAGTTGAGCTTGAGAGACTTGCCGGCTCAGTGGTGACCTTCGACGGTCGAGATTTTGTATAAGAGGAATTGTGTCCTTTGATGTAGGCGCTACATGCCAAAGTGCAAGGGTTGCAAGGCATGTGCCAATGGCATGTGTGGCATGTCTTGGTCCTGGGTAGCACGTCGGGTGCAAGTGGTAATGCCAAAGTGCAAGTGTTGCACGACATGTGCCAATGGCATGTGTGGTATTCCTTGGACCTAGGTTGCACGGCTTGGCATGCCAAGTTGCAAGGGTTGCATAGCATGTGCTAATGGCGTGTGCGGCGGCTTTGTCCCTAGGCATGCCAAGTTGCAAGGGTTGCATGGCATGTGCCAATGGCGCGTGTGGCGGCTTTGGCCCTAGGTTGCACGGATTGGCATGCCAGGTTGCAAGGGTTGCACGGCATGTGCCAATGGCGCGTGTGGCGGATTTGGCCCTAGATTGCACGGCTTGGCATGCCAGGTTGCAAGGGTTGCACGGCATGTGCCAATGGCGCGTGTGGCGGCTTTGGCCTTGGGTTTGCACGGCTTGGCATGCCAGGTTGCAAGGGTTGCATGGCATGTGCCAATGGCGCGTGTGGCGGCTTTGCCCTTGGTTTGCATGGCTTGGCATGCCAGGATGCAAGAGTTGCTTGGCATGTGCCAATGGCGCGTATGGCGGGAATTGGCCCTAGGTTATATGGCGTGTGCAAGGGTTGCACGGCATGTGCCAGTGGCGCGTGTGGCGGGCATTGGCCCTAGGTTATATGGAGTGTGCAAGGGTTGCACGGCATGTGCCAATGGTGCGTGTGGCGGGCATTGGCCCTAGGTTGCACGACGTGTGAAAGTGGCAATGCCAAAGTGCAAGTGTTACACAACATGTGCCAATGGCATGTGTGGCATGCCTTGGCGCATAGGAGGCGCGGAATGTGCGTTTGGCACATGTGGCATGATTGGCATGCTTTGGCGCGTAGGAACCGCGGAATGTGAGTTTGGCACATGTGGCATGATTGGCACGCCTTGGCGCATAGGAAGCGCGGAATGTGCGTTTGGAACATGTGGCATGATTGGCATTCCTTGGCGCGCAGAGAGTGCGCGGAATGTGTGTTTGGAACATGCGGCATGGTTGGCATGCCTTGGCACGATGGAGCGGCTGGCATGATTGGCATGCTGCTGGCATGTTTAGCATGCTGCTGGCACAGTGGTGCGACTGGCATGTTTAGCATGCTGCTGGCACAGTAGTACAGCTGGCATGTTTATCATGTTGCTGGCACAGTAGTGCGGCTAGCATGTTTGGCGTGCTGCTGGCACAGTGGTGCGGGATTTAGGGTTTGGTGTATCGAAACCCTAATTTAGCGTTAAAAAAGGTACCTCGGTAATTTTTGCGTAAGCGCGTTAAATGATTTACTAAATGTGCTAGCGGCGTTAGTGACGTCATGTTAGGTGTACGGTTTTACCCCTTGTCCTAAAACCACCATCAACAACTTTCTAGAGAATCAACTAGACAGTCAGACTCAATCTAGAGTAAAGTATATCAAAGAGTTTAATATCTCTATTTCAACACAATCAAAGTTAAACAGAAACAAGTCCGTAAACCTGATTTTAGTGTGAAGCTATTGAAACAAAGTCTTTTGTTTTAATCACAACCTATTCAATATCCACCGTGTATAAACCTCTTTAAGCAACAATCACTAAAGGAATATTTCAACACAGTATCCACTTGAAATAGGGTTAGTCCAGACTGGTCTAACAATGTGAAAATAACAAAATAAATTGTTCAAGATCAATCAAGTCTTATCCAACAAACAAGGTCGGATTTAACAACTATGATTGATTAACGTACAACCTGTATTATTTCAATTATATAAATAAAATGTAATGCGGAAAAGAAATAACACAGACACCAGATTTTGTTAACGAGGAAACCGCAAATGCAGAAAAACCCCAGGACCTAGTCCAGAATAAACACACACTGATAATAAGTTGTTACACCAAATTCCTACTACCTATTCGGACTAGATGTAATACCTTCTTCGGCACTTGTAGAACACCTAGCGGAATACCAATTCTCTTTAGGAACTCTTCACACAAATCTTCTAGCAGAACCAAAGTTCTCTTTAGAAGATACACCACAACGATCGATACGATTTGATATTTTGTTTGCACAAAACACCAGTTTGATTTCCCTTTAGATATGAATCAAGGTTTTGGAAATCTTGTGTTTATTTTGATAAAAAAAATTACTAGGTAAAAGTAATATCAAAACAAACTTGTAGATTAGGGTTTTAACTTACAATCAGTATGCGTACACACAAGGAGTCTGTTAACCTGATTTCCGTAAGTAAACTTGGGTGATTCCAAAGATCAATTTCCAAGTTAAGAAAAACCTAATAAATCTACTAAAAGAACAACTATAATAAATCTAGATATATCTTGTTTAAAACTTCTCAAGGATTTTTACGAGATGCCTCAAAAGAAGTTTTTCTTTCTAGTCTCCGATTTCGACTAAAACCTAGGGTTTATGATCAACAACTCTTGAATGGTTTTATATCAGAAGAGAAAACCTTAGAATAGACAAGAGGTGAAAAACCTAGACTACAAGTTGTATGATCAATCACGAAGATTAAATCCAACTTGGCTTTGTGATCCCTAATACAAAGACTTTTATCTCACTCTCGTTCACGAAGAACGGAAGACGTGGAAAACAACTTGCAGAGCTTACGCCAATTTTCCAAAGGGATGAAAAACGTGTAGATTCGCGAACTCCTTATTTATAATGAACAATAGCTTGGAAGCTAAGAAAAGCTATTTTCCTTTTACAAGACTCTCCTATAGGAGTCTTTCCTAAGTTAAAACTCTTTCCAAAATAATTAAATAAATAACTTATTTAGCAAAAATTATATTTATGTGAATAAATCACACTTTAGCTTAGGCAAGAATCACAAACACTTTAATATGGTAATCAAAAGTGTTTGGACCAATAGCTAACTTGCCTAGATAAGGAAACATCACCAACTTAACCAAAAATCCCTTTTAGTCATGTATTGGGCCCAAGTTCGCGGACCACTCCAAAGCCCATGGAACGTTTCCTACTAATGAATTTAAATCACTCATAACTTTGTCGTTATAACTCGGAACTGAGTGATTCTTGGCTCATTGGATTCGCAAGCTCATTCACTAGCACATGAGATCCTTTGTAGTGATAAAGGTTATTATTACCAAGGTCATGAATCAAATAACCTCAAGTATATATACATAAATGTACATTTACCGTCATAGGAATTGTTCCATAGAGTGAGCATTTATCTCGATAGATTAGAAAGGTAGAATTGAACAATAATCCAAATGAAATCAATCACATACCTTTGTTGTACTTGTTGATGTCTTCTTGTAGCCTTCAATCTTCAATCTTCATCCTTTAAGGATAGCTTCGATTCAACTTCTTATACCTAACTAGTCCGAAACTATCTTTAGTACGCTAAATCAAGAATGCATTTTGGCAACTAAAATTGAAAACTAACTTGACATACCAACGCTAGTTGGTTCAACCGAGCAGTGCTCTAACACACTTAGCGAAAAAATAAGAGTACAAAAATAAAAACGTAGATGTTTTTGATAAATAGATCATGCCATCAAGCATATAACAAAATAATCATAAAGCTTGCTCAAGTTTATAGACAAACCTTTTTATCAGAATCCAACCGTGAATCCTACGAGTTTACCAAATATTCAAAATCTTACCCAACATAATATGTGCGCCCCAATTCTTGTCCCTTCCTCACCATCTTTTTTATAGGGTATTTCTTGGTGAGGATACACTTCCAAGACAATCAATTTGTGTTAAGGTGAACAACGTCTTACTCACCACAGGCGATTGAAACACAATTTTCCGCATCTATGGATTTTTCATCTATAGTTTTTGGATTATTTCGTTTCTTCTTTCACCATTTCTTGTGTTTCACTTTTGGATTATCATGAAGGAGATCACTTTTAGACCCATTCATATCTAAATCCATCTTTCCCAAAAAAAAAAATTAATTTCCAAAATCATGGATTTTTGCTTTTCCATAGTCATGGAATTTTCTGGGAGATCATTCCTTTTCACACTCAATGTATTATTGAATTTATTTGGTACCCACTTCTGAGTACGTTTAGGAATAATCAGAACCTTCTTCCCATTAGTCTCTTTAAGAGTTCTCGGAAGAGAATCGGATTGGCTATTCTTTTGCAAGTTAGTCTTTCTCCAACTAGGAGCATCGGATCTTGTCTTCGTCTTTACAAAGTTAACCTTTTGATAACCATTACAATTATGAAAAGGCTTTGTATGACGTTTATAGGCAAATCTTGGTTTATCACAACACTGATTCCTTTGCCTAAATGTTGGACGTTGACAACTCATAATGTCAAGGGTATTAGCCTTAACATATGATCTAGGTTTAATCACTTCCTGTGATGCCCAAACAAGAACATCGCGAAGTTTTTCATCCATCATACGAAAACGACATCCCCTTTGCAGATGACCTTTGTTTCCTCAATAATAAAAAACATAAGGAGTGTTCTTACCTGAATGCGTGTGTGTTGTCTATGGAGGTTGATATACTTTGCTCTTTCGAAACTTAACTTCCGGTGAAAGGTGTTTCACTTTTACCATCAGTGGAAACCTTTGGTTGAGGAAAATACTAGCTTTGACAAATTGTACCTCTTTGCTAGTACTTGGAGCATTTATTCTCTTATATCCCAATTCTCGTGTATCACGATGATTTTTACTTGCTCTTAATATAATGGTTAATTTGTTTGAGCTAGTATTGAACTTTTTCAATTTCTCTTCCAACATCTTGATTTTATCAAAAGCAACAGTTAAATCAGCCTCAAGGCGTTTTTCTCGAGCGACACAAGGGTTTTCGCTGTCACTAAAACATGTTTGCTGGGAGTTAATCCTTGCTTCCGTTGTTGCAAGTTTTTATTCAAACTTATAGAAATATCTACGAAGATTATCACATCCAAGTGATTTTTTACTTAGGTCATTCTTACAATCTTTGAGGATTGAATCGTTACTGGAATTCCAGATAAAAAGACCTTGCTAAATTCTTCTCAATTTCTTGTTTTCATGACAGAGGTCAGTCAGTAAAGGTGTGAGATGACAAGTTGTCATCTTTCTCTTTTCCAACGGTTTCAATAGCTTAACATACTCTGAGATTTCCTCATCTACAACTCTATCAATATCTGAATCACCTTCATCATAAAGTTCATCCAACTGTTTTTCTAGGCGTGTTCCTAGTTATCCACAGTTTCCTTATCACTCGAGGTGATTTCACGAAGGTTCTCAGGTATTCATTCATGACGCGATAGTTTCCTCAGGTGTTGAATCTAAACTTTGAACAAAATCACTTTCTGTGCATCCCATATTCGATAATATGCCTATAGGTCAGATCGCTACAAACACAAACTTATTAGGTCTAAAGGTGTTTGCATGCTCTGATACCAATTGAAAACGCGGGGGTACCAAATAACACGACCAAATTTTTCGTTCGGACTTATGAGACAAAACCTAATACAATTAGAAGTAAACCAACTTAATGACCCTTCAATAGTGTGTATATACGGTTTATTATTCTTGTAAAATCAAAGATACGAGAACCTGATTGTATACAAGAACTCTTGGACGATCTTAAAAATCAATATCCAAGATAAACTAGTACCGTAACAGTACGCGAACCCAATTCCAACAAGAGAAAATCTTGTAATTTATATTTCAATATATGAATTCTAAGAATAAGTCTTGTAGGTTCACTACAGTTTTAATTAATAACTGTATAGGTTGATTATCGAATCAATTGCGTTTAATTTAATCATATCAAAAAAAATATAATGGGGAAAATAAAAGTAAAGCAAGACACAAAGAAATTTTGTTAACGAGGAAAACTGCACCTGCAGAAAAACCCTGGGACCTAGTACAGTTTGAACACTGTTCAGTATTAATTCGCTACAGACACTAGCCTACTACTAATAACTTCGGACTGGAATGTAGTTGAGACCGAACCCACCGTCACATCGATTCAGTTACAGCCGCGCTCCTTACGTCTCTTGAACCTGGCAAGATTATACGCACTTGATTTCCTTTGCTGACGTCTTTTACAACCCAAGAGTTGCTTCAACCTAAGTGAAGAGTTTTTAGGTTTTGAATCCACAAAACACCGGTTTTGATTTCCCTTTAGGTGTGAACCAAGGTTTTGGAAATCTTGTGTTTGTTTCGAACAACTACCAGATAAAAGTAGAGATATCAAAAAAAAACTTGTAGATTAGGGTTTACAACTTACAATCAGTATGTGAACAGACAAGGAGTCCGTGAACCTGATTTTCGTAAGTGAATTTGGGCAATTCCAAAGATCAATTTCCAAGTTAAGAAAACCCTAATAATTTCACAACAAGAATAACTAGAATAAATCTAGAGATATCTTGTTAAAACTTCTTAAGGATTTTATGAGATACCTTAATCGAAGTTTATTTCTAGTTCTGATTTCGACCAACAAGTTTCGGTATATGATTGTGAACTGAAATCTATCAAAACCTAGGGTTTATGATCTATAACTCTTGAATGGCCTTATATCATAAGAGAAGGACCTTAGAATAGACAAGAGTTATGAATAACCTAGATTACAAGTTGCGTAACTATCAAGGATAATTAAACCAACTCGGCTTTGTGATCCCTAATGCAAAGACTTATTTATCTCACTCTTGTTCACGAAGAACATAAGTCGTGGAAAACAACCTTATGAAGCTTACACAAATTTTCCAAGGGATAAAAAGTATAGCATTCATGAACCCTTTATTTATGATGAACAAGGTATAGCTTGAAAGCTAAGCAAAGGTAGCTTGAATCCAAAACAAGTTTGAGTTATTTTCCCTTTTTAAGACTCTTCTAATTTTGGGAGTCTTTCCTAAGTTACAACTCTTGTATAAATAATTACTTTAGAATAAATTGTGTTTTTGTGAATAAATCACAATTTAACTTAGGAAGGAATTCTAAAAAACCACAAACACTTTAATATGGAAATCAAAAGTGTTTGGAAGAATAGCCATCTTGCCTAGATAAGGAAACATCAAAAACTAAAAAAGGCTTCTAGTCACGTATTTGCGTTCAAGTCCGTGAACCGTTACCAATTGTTCGTGGATTGTTTCTTACTAAACAACTGCAACAATTACAACAACACTTGCATCTGTTTTAATTAATTACTCATAACTTCTTCATTATAGCTCGGAATTGAGTGATTCTTGGCTCGTTGAATTCATAAGCTCATTCACTATAACATGAGAAACTTTCCAGTGATAAAAGCAATTATCACAAAAGTTGTGGCTCAAATAACCTCGAGTACGTATATACATAAATGTACATTTACCATCATAGGAATTTTTCTATCGAGTGAGCATTTGTTTCGATAGATTATAAAGGTTGAATATTGAACAAGAATTCAAATGAAATCAGTCACCATATACCTTTGTTGTTGAAGTCCTCGTTGATGTCTTCGTTTGATCTTCAATCTTCAAACTTCAAGGGTACGGTGATGTCCAATACTCAACTATACACTTCTAATCCTATATCCGAAACATGACTTAGTATGGAATAGAAATCAAGATATAGTTTCGATCAACTAAATTTGACAACAATCTTGAGATAGAAATACTTGTAAGTTCGACCGAGCAATGCTCTAACAAAACTGATAGGAAAATACAACGATTAGAAGTCGAAAATAATTATGACAATGAAATCATCATGCGATTTTTTTTTTGTTTGTAAAACACACTTTCAAATACCATTTCTCAAAATTTGGGTCATTAAGGTGTATCATTCGTACTCGTAATGTTAAAGGAAAACAAAAACATTGCTATGTTAAAAAGAAGAGCGAAAGACCATATCTTGGTAGAGAGCATGTCAAGCATTAAGACCAACTACTAAGCTCAAGACCAGTATCTGACTGACACATAATAACTCTTTGGCCCGGTAGCTTTGGAAATATAACCTGATTATCTCTTTTATAGCGGTGAAGCCCACATCATTAGAAGATAAGGTAAACAACTCACAAAACCCTCTATCTCAGCGGCGATAAGAGAAATATAATTTAAGCGAAAAACTCTGAATGAAAAACCTCAAAAGAGAGCTCGACAAATTAAGGAATAAAAATGAGATGCAAAGTAGGCGAGGCTGATTAAGCTAATTATGCCTTTAAATATATACCTATATATAATCGATTTGCAAAGCATCCAAAGAAGGCAAAGTTGATTAAGCTAACTAAAGCCACAAGGAAACAGATAAAAACAAGCTGCATGATAGACAGAGATGGCAAAGATAATTATGCCACATAAAAATAAGATGGTAGAACAACTAAACGACCAGAGAATATTTAAGGTCCAAAAAAGGTCAAAAAATATATAAGACTTAAAAAGTCAAGAAGATAAAAAAAAGCTCGACCTCAACAGTACAGGTCGTGAGCAAAAACTCGCAAATAAGAATAAAATAAAATAGAGTCAAACACCATGGACTGAAATACTGATCTAACACCTGGGTTAAGAAAATAAGAGTTGAGGCTAAAAGACCCAGAAGTCAAACAACGTAGATTGAAAGACTAAAAGAAGAAAATTTTCAAAACAGGTCGACGTGCCCAAGGAAAAAATAACAAAATAAAAGATCGAATAAGCTCTAAAGTCAAATAAAATTGACTAAAAATAAAATAAGAGCTTGAATAAGCTCTAAAGTCAGGTTGAGTCTCGCGTCAAATTTTAGCCCCTTGATCCCTTCGATTGAGATTAGCAGGGGCTTTTTTGTGTGGCATTAGACCACTATTTCCATGACACCTCGGGGTGGAAAATTGTGGGAAAAATTTAGTGGGAGAAGTGTAGCACTGATGATGACATCGGTCTGGTCTTGTCCGAAGCTGTTACGTACCTACATAATCTCTTCCCCACTTTCCCCATCATTTCCCACCATTGATTTAGCAAGTTCCCCCACCCCATTGAGAAAACAGAAGGGCCATTAATATGTGAATGTGAGTATGGAGGAAAATTGGGGAGGGATTTTTGGGGGTATCTAGCATTTTAGGGTCTCGTCTAGCTCTGAACATATCTCTGTTTATTCTCTCAGATCATTTTTGTTGGCCTTAAATACCTGCTCCCCCGTTTTTTCTCTAGTTGTTTTAAATCTTTATCTTAAGTGCTCCTATATCTGTTAGAGTATTGCTCGGTCGAACTCGCATCCGCTGCTATCTCAATCATGTTTGTCAATGTTAGTGATCAAAACTATATGTCTTGATTTCTAGTATACTTATGACTAAGTATCAATCTAGGATAGTTAGGAATAGTTGAGCTCCAGACTCCATGGCGATTATCTTGCAAAGACGAAGAACTACTCAAGGAACTAATGGAACTTCATCCGACCAAAAGGTATGTGGAGACTTGAACTCATCTTGTCACTCAAAAGTCTATCTACTCTATCTCCTACTCTTGAGACAAAAGTCGTATAAGTATGATAGTTTTCATACATACACATTTTCTATTTCGAGCCGAGTTTACTCGCCTATCTTTTTCTCGAAATACGTGTTGGTAAGCTTTTGCTTTAACCATCTTCATCTTTACCCATGACGAAAGTCATGATGACGTTTCAATCTTGAAAATAGATTTGATGACGATAGTCGATTCTTTATGTCTAACGACTGATATAACATTATAGAAGAATGTTTCAACGATTGAAATGTAGAGTTGAGAATATGTAACCACCTATGGATGTAAGAATATAGTGTGTTCGCACATTAGTGTATAAATCCATGTGCCGGAAACCAAGTGTGTGCATATGTGTGCATGCGGTATTGGAGAAGGAGACAGGTTGGGTACGCGTACTGGCGGAAGTTCACGTCCGTGAAATTCTGCTGAGTTTGAAGTTTACGAACTCAAAAACCAGTCACCTTAGGTACGCGTACTGGCGGAACTTTTTCACCCGAAAAAGTCTGTTGATTTTGGAAACTAAAACCAACTCAAAATCCGGTAGCTAAGGTACGCATACCCATACGCGTACCCAAGCTAGTTATTTCTCAAATCGGTAGTTCATGGACTTAAAACAATAAATTATAAGGAATGCAATCTTTGCAAACCGTGGGTATATTGTTCATGAACTGATTCAAATGAATCAAACCGATTTTGTTTCAATTGTGTCTATGTATAAAGACCTAAGCAATTGAACTAGTTATGAGAAAAATGGATACGGTTACTATGAAAGCACTAATTATGAGAAAGATGAATACAGTTATGAGAAAGATGAATACGGTTAATATGAGTCATTTGAAATAGTTATGAGAAAGATGAATATAGTTAATATGAAAACACTCATATTGGCTGACCATTGGTGATCCATTTGTGCCAACCAATGTACACGTTTAGGTGCGGTTACTCAAACCTAAATGAATACGTTTCATTTGTGTGTGACAAGCTAAGTTTCGATCTAACGGTTAAAATATATTATCTTGGATAAATCAGGTTTTTTATCTAACGGTGATTATTGAATGCTTTGTCACCAAGGTAACTTAGATTGCAAACCCTGATTTGAAAACTATATAAGGAGACGTCTAGCAACTGTGTAAAACTAATCCCCACACCTCCTGTGTGATACTAGTTAGTTTGCTAGAGTCGATTCTCCTTTAATCATAGGTTTCTTCTCGAGACACTGTCGATTAATGACTTAAAGACTTCATTGGGATTGTGAAGCCAGACGAAACTACTTCTCTTGTAGTTGAGCGATCTGATCTTGCCATTTTCTATCGTACGAGTTCAATTGAATAATTGACTTGAGATTATATCTCCGATAGGGAAAGATAAAAAGAAATCACAAACATCTTCGTCTCATCGTTTTTGATTCCGCAATATCTAGTTTCGCGACCATACAATTTAGATTATTGTGAGGTGATTGATAATACTAGGTTGTTCTTCGGGAATATAAGTCCGGTTTATCAATTGGTTCTTGTTCACCTTTATTTTTATCAAAAAATAGAACAAAACTTTTAGGATTATCTGTGGGAGACAGATTTATCTATCCTCATAGACTTTTCTGTGTGATACAGATTTGTTTACTAAAGTCTTCGACTTTGGGTCATAGCAATCTTGGTTGTGGGTGAGATCAGCTAAGGGAATCAAGTGCGTAGTATCTTGCTGGGATCAGAGACGTAAGGAGCGCAACTGTACCTTGAATCAGTGTGAGATTGATTAGGGTTCAACTACAGTCCAAACCGAAGTTAGTTTGTAGTAGACTAGTGTATGTAGCGGCTTAATACAGTGTGGTGTTCAATCTGGACTAGGTCCCGGGGTTTTTCTGCATTTGCGGTTTCCTCGTTAACAAAATTTCAAGTCTGTGTTATTTCTATTCCGCATTATATTTTGTTATATAATTGAAATATCACAGGTTGTGCGTTGTATCGATCAATTGTGAAATCCAACCTTTGGTTGTTGGTTGGAAATTGATTGATCCTTGGATATTGGTCTTTGGTACCATCCAAGTTTATCTTTCTTGTATTTAATCGAGACTCGCAGATTGCTTGAGTAAGATTTAAATCAAAAGATAGAGATATTAACTCGTTGATATACTTGTTATTAACATTGAGTCAGACTGTCTAGTTGATTCTCTTAAAAGTATATTAGAGTTAGTCCATACAGATTGTTAATCGAAATATTGGGTGAGGTTGTTAGACCCCCGCATTTTCACTACAGTAGAACCTCTGTAAATTAATACTCGCTAAAATAATAATCTCGCTAAAATAATAAAATTTCTTGGTCCCATCTTGGGCCTATAATACTAAAATAATAATTTAGATAATATAATAACTTAATACGTTTCAAAAATCTCCCTTAACTATTTATAGGTCCCAAATATTATATAAATTAATAATTACTAATAAGAAAATTGAAAAGTTTTTTATACACATCAAACTTTATGAAAATACGAATCAATAGTTGCTTGTTTTTCTTTGAAGTTCAAATCTAATTGTATTTCATCCTTAATTACGGTGATTGACCGACCAACAATTTAAATGGTTTAATTATGGTTATTGACCGACAATTTCCAATGGATGAATATCTAATTTTCTGTAGTCAATAATCAATAGTAGAATACTTCAAATTCCAAATCGTTCAGATTAAATAAGTCAAATTCAATTTATTGACGTTATCAATAGGAAATATTCTCTAAATTAATATATTATTAATTTATCTTTAAAATAATAAATTATTAATTTATCAATAATTTAATATATCTTTAAATTAATAAAATCTAGTGGTCCCAAAGCTATTAAATTATAGAGGTTTAACTGTATCTGCTTCACCCTCCCCAACCACCTTTTTTTTATTTTCTCCCCAACCGCCTCTTTATTTTAAGAAGTGAGCAAAATTGTATTGTATAAAACTTTTTTTTCTCTAGTTTCTGCAGTTCAATATGAAGAAACGAGGGACAAATAAATCTAGCATTTTCGGGTCTCGTCTATCTCTGATCCTATCTCTGTTTAATCTTTAGATCCTTTTTGATGGCCTTAAATACCTTCTCCCTCATTTTTCTCTAGTTGTTTTAAGTCTTTATCTTAAATGCTCCTCAATCTGCTTCACCATCCCCAACCACCTCTTTATTTTCGACGAAACCGCCTTTTTGTTTTAGTAAGTGAGCAAAACTGTGTTGTATAAGACTTTGTTTCTCTAGTTTCTGCAGTTCAATATGAAAAAACAAGGGACACCGAAATCTAGCATTTTCGGATCTCGTCTAACTCTGGGCATATCTATGTTTATTCTCTCATATCCTTTTTGTTGGACTTAAATACCTTCTCCCCCATTTTTCCGTAGTTGTTTTAAATATTTAACTTAAATACACCTCTATCTGCTTCACCCTCCCCAAGCACCTCTTTATTTTCTCCCCAACCTCCTGTTCATTTTAAGAAGTGAGCAAAACTGTGTTGTATAAGACTTTGTTTCTCTAGTTTATGCAGTTCAACATGAATAAACGAGGGACACCAAAATCTAGCATTTTCGGGTCTCGTCTAGCTCTAATCATTTCTTTGTTTATTATTTAGATCCTTTTTGCTGGCCTTAAATACATTCTTCCAATTTTTTTCTCTAGTTGTTTAAATCTTTATCCTAAATGCTCCTTTGCCTGATTCACCCTCCCTAACCACCTCTTTATTTTCTCCCCAGTCGCCTCTTTATTTGAAGAAGTGAGCAAAACTGTGTTGTGTAAGACTTTGTTTCTCTAGTTTCTGCAGTTCAATATGATGAAACAAGGGACACCAAAATCTAGCATTTTCGGGTCTCGTCTAGCTCTGAACATACCTCTGTTTATTCTCTCAGATCATTTTTGCTGGCCTTAAAAACCTTCTCCCCCGTTTTTTCTCTAGTTGTTTCAAATATTTATCTTAAATATAATGCTCCTCTATCTGCTTCACCCTCCCTAACTACCTCTTTATTTTCTCTCCAACCGTCTCTTTATTTTAAGAAGTGATCAAAATTGTGTTGTATACTTTGTTTCTCTAGCTTTTCTGCAGTTCAATATGAACAAATAAGGGACACCGAAATCTAGCATTGTCATATCTCGTCTAGCTCTGATCATATCTCTTTTTGTTCTCTAGATCCTTTTTGCTGGCCATAAATACCATCTCCCCCGTTATTTCTATAGTTGTTTTAAATATTTATCTTAAATGCTCCTGTATCTGCTTCACCCTCCCCAACCACCTCTTTATTTTCTAACCAACTGCCTTTTAATTTCAAGAAGTGAGCAAAACTGTGTTATATAAGTCTTTGTTTCTCTGGGTTATGCAGTTCAATATGAAGAAACGAGGGATACCGAAATCTAGCATTTTTGGGTCTCGTCTAACTCTGAGCATATCTTTGTTTATTCTCTTAGAACCTTTTTGCTAGCGATAAATACCTTCTCCCCCGTTTTTTCTCTAGTTGTTTTAAATCTTTATCTTAAATGCTCCTCAATTTGGTTCACCATCCCCAACCACCTCTTTATTTACTACCAAACTGCCTCTTTATTTCAAGAAGTGAGCAAAACTGTGTTGTATAAGACTTTGTTTCTCTAGTTTCTGCAGTTCAATATGAAAAAACGAGGGACACCGAAATCTAGCATTTTCGGTCTCGTCTAGCTCTGAGCATATCTATGTTTATCGTCTCATATCCTTTTTGCTGGACTTAAATACCTTCTCCCCCGTTTTTCCGAAGTTGTTTTAAATATTTAAATTAATTACACCTCTAACTGCTTCACCCTCCCCAAGCACCTCTTTATTTTCTCCCCAACCTCCTCTTTATTTTAAGAAGTGAACAAAACTGTGTTGTATAAGAGTTTGTTTCTCTAGTTTCTGCAGTTCAATATGAAGAAGTGAGGGACACCGAGATCTAGCATTTTCGGGTCTCATCTAGCTCTAATCATATCTCTGTTTATTCTTTAGATCCTTTTTGTTGGCCTTAAATACCTTCTTCCCTGTTTTTTCTCTAGTTGTTTTAAATCTTTATCCAAGATGCTCCTCTATCTGATGCACCCACCCCAACCACCTCTTTATTTTCTCCCCAACCGCTTCTTTATTTTATGAAGTGAGCAAAACTGTGTTGTATAAGACTTTCTTTCTCTATTTTCTGCAGTTCAATATGATGAAACAAGGGACACTGAAATCTAGCATTTTCGGGTCTCGTCTAACTCTGATCATATCTCTTTTTGTTCTCTAGATCCTTTTTGCTGGCTTTACATACCTTCTCCCCCGTTTTTTTCTCTAGTTGTTTTAAATCTTTATCAATGCTCCTCTATCTGCTTCTCCCTCCCCAACCACCTATTTATTTTCTCCCTAACTGCCTCTTTATTTTAAAAAGTGGGAAAAACTATGTTGTATAAGACTTTGTTTCTCTAGTTTATGCAGTTCAATATGAAGAAAATGAGGGTCACCGAAATCTAGCATTTTCGGGTCTCGTCTATCTCTGGACATACCTCTGTTTATTATGTCATATCCTTTTTGCTGCCCTTAAATACCTTCTCCCCTGTTTTTTTTCTCTAGTTGTTTTAATTCTTTATCTTAAATACTCGTCTATCTGCTTCACCCTCCCTAACCACCTCTTTATTTTCCCCTCAACCTCCTCTTTATTTCAAGAAGTGAGCAAAACTTTGTTGTATAAGACTTTGTTTCTCTAATTTCTGCAGTTCAATATGAAGAAACCAGGGACACCGAAATCTATCATTTTCGGGTCTCGTCTAACTCTGAGCATATCTATGTTTATTATCTCAGATCCTTTTTGCTAGCCTTAAATACCTTTTCCCCCATTTTTTCTCTAGTTATTTTAATTCTTTATCTTAAATACACCTCAATCTGCTTCATCTTCTCCAACCACCTCTTTATTTTCTACCCAACCGCCTCTTTATTTCAAGAAGTGAGCAAAATTGTGTTGTATAAGACTTTGTTTCTCTAGATTCTGCAGTTAAATATGAAGAAACGAGGGACACTGAAATCTAGCATTTTCGGGTCTCTTCTAACTCTGAACATATGTATGTTTATTCTTTCAGATCATTTTTGCTTGCCTTAAATACCTTCTCACCCGTTTTTTCTCTAGTTGTTTTAAATATTTATCTTAAATGCACCTCAATCTACTTCACCATCCCCAACCACCTCTTTATTTTCTACCCAACCGCCTATTTATTTCAAGAAGTGAGAAAAACTGTGTTGTATAAGACTTTGTTTCTCTAGTTTCTGCAGTTCAATATGAAGAAATGAGGGACACCGAAATCTGGCATTTTCGGGTCTCGTCTAGCTCTGATCATATTTATTTTTGTTCTCTAGATCTTTTTTCCTGGTCTTAAATACGTTCTCCCTCGTTTTTTCTCTAGTTGTTTTAATTTTTTATCTTAATGCTCCTCTATCTGCTTCACCCTCCCCAACCACCTCTTTATTTTTTACCCGACCGCCTCTTTATTTCAAGAAGTGAGAAAAACTATGTTGTATAAGACTTTGTTTCTCTAGTTTTTGCAGGTCAATATGAAGAAACGAGGGACACCGAAATCTAGCATTTTCGGGTCTCGTCTAGCTCTAAGCATATCTATGTGTTCTCTCAGATACTTTTTGCTGGCCTTAAATATATTCTCACCCGTTTTTTCTCTAGTTGTTTTTAATCTTTATCTTAAATATACCTCTATCTGCTTCACCCTCCCCAACCGCCTGTTTTTTTTTAAGAAGTGAGCAAAACTGTGTTTTATAAGACTTTGTTTCTCTATTTTCCGCAGTTCAATATGATGAAACAAGGGACACCGAAATCTAACATTTTTCGGTCTCGTCTAGCTCTGAAAATATATCTGTTTATTCTCTCAGATCCTTTTTGGCAGCCTTAAATACCTTATCCCCCGTTTTTTCTCTAGTTGTTTTAATGCTTTATATTAAATGCCCCTCTATCTGCTTCACCTTTCCTAACCACCTATGTATTTTCTCGCCAACCGCCTCTTTATTTTAAGAAGTGAGAAAAACTGTATTGTATATGACTTTGTTGCTCTGGTTTTTGCAGTTCAATATGAAGAAACGAGGGACACCGAAAATGAATAAGATTATACTAACTAGGTATATAAGGAGCAAAGTATAGAGGAATACTTTTTTCTTCTTCAAAATTTAGCTTTTCAAATATTTTAGTTAAAAATCTTGTTTGAGGGTAAAAACTGATTCTGTTGTTTTTGGTAAACTTGGGTGTGTTTATGAGAAACGAATTCAAACCCTAAACAATGCATTGCACGGGAGTACTTTTAGATTCGAGAGATCAATCGGTAAGACTCTGGCCTAAACCAAGAAATGGCCGTTTCAGATTCAATTCGGTCACAAGATGAAGGAAAAAGATTGATCTTAGGGAGGGAAGCAAAGAAGGTGTTTGAGATTATGAAGGTGTTGGCTGTTTATGACTTGCTATCAGAAAATGGTTTCTAGCTACTTGTGTTGATAACACTTGTCCCCCGTGTTGAATATGTTGAAAATCTATTTATACAAGTCATTGAGCGCACCCTGATCTCTTAGGAAGTGGAGGAAGTGAAGTAGTGGAGAAGTGGGTTTTGTACGGAAGGTAGTGATCGTCGTGTCTCGTTATGAAGGATGACTGATCACACGTTCTCCCACTAATCTCATTACTGATAACCGTCTGCCTTTCCTGATATGTTCTCGTAATGGACGCGTTGCACGCCGCACGCTGTAAACCGCCAGACCAATACCCCAGTAAGCATCCCCTAGTTTGTGACATGTTTGATGTCTCGAATAAGTGGGTCGTGGGACCCACCGCAGAGAATATCATGGTGATATTAGGTGAAACAACTAAGTTGTTTATGAGGCCAATATAAAATATTGTATGTATTCGATGCATGTGAAGCATCGCAATTAAGCAGCTCAAGCTAATCGATGTGTATGAAGACTCATTGTTTTAGAGCCTGATTGCATAAGTCGCGGATTGGCGTCTTAAAGGAGGCATGATCGACCACCTTTGGGTGATCGTTTGAGGACCTTACAGTCAAGTCATCACTTGGTCGATCGCCTCATGTGAAATAAGGATGGCCGGTCTTCACAATGTTGCTTTGCTTGTTTTCTAAAAATAAATCTATACCATCCAACTAGGCTGGCGAAGTTGGATGGTCGTGATCATTTGTGGCAGTTCCAAACTGCCATTGACGTAACTTTAGGGTTTAGGGGGACGCGCGGCCAACCCTCTTTGGGCGAGCGATTTCGAGGCTTCGATCGTCAGTTCGAGCAGGTCGGTCGGTCATACGTGAAGGTGGGCCGACAGTGATCACGTTGATGTCTTCGAGGCCGCTTGAGGTTAAATCTAAGCCACTCAAATCAGCTGGCGAAGATGAGTGGTCGAGATCGATTTGCGGCAGTAATGTATTGCCGCAAAGTAATTTTAGGTTTTTTGAAACAGTGAGTTCACGCTTCTTTGGGCTGGCGTTTTGATGCGCTTTAGTCTTTCTATGAGCAAGTCGATCGACCACGTGTGGAGTAGGTTCGACATTGAACGCGTTGGCATCTCCTTGATAATTTGAAACACGATGTAAGCCGTCCAATTAGGCTGGCGAAGTTGGACGGATACGATTGATTAGTGGCAGTTGTGTTACGATGCTTATTAAATTTAAGGTTTTAAAGGATGCGCGATCACCCTCCTTGGGGCCGGCGTTTTAATGTGTTTTGGTCCCGTTGGGGATAGGTCGATCGACCAAGGGAGAGCTTGGGCCGATGGTGAACACATCGACATCTCTTTGATTACTCGAGATGCGATCCAAGCCGTCCAACTAGGCCGGCTAAGTTGGATGGACGTGATGCGTTTTGAGACAGTTTTTGCAGGTCTCAATTCGTTTTAGTTATGTTATGCAGCGTGAATGCCCATGTTTGGATCAGTGTTCGAAGCACTTGTGAACAAGCTACATAGGGATCGATCGACTAAGGCATTAGTGGGCCCGTCAGTGGTTATTAAGGTGATTACCTAGTTCTGTTAGGAGTAATCCAAGCTTGTTAAAACGCGCGGACAAATTGTGTTGCCGCGATTATTTTTGAGACTGATATTAACAGTCTAGATTCTATTTAGGGAATAAACATGCGTTCGATCGCACTATCTTTGACTAAAAGGGCGTCAATACGAGATCTCTTTGTCAGAGAACAATGCAGCATGTGTGAGTACTTTCATGCAGACTTCAATACTGACACTTCGGGAGATTCAAGCTACTCTTGTGAGAGTAAACATTAATCTTCATGTCATGCCAACATTGAGGGTTCTCTTGCGGAACATAGCGTAGGAAAATACAAGGCACACAATGCATTAAATGGATAATGCTACTAGGAAAATTCATAGAATATTCGGGATTGTTGCACCATTCTGAATGAATTCCATACATATTCAATTGCTCAATGAGTAAAGAGGTTTTTTGCACTCATCTCTTCTTAAATGACTTTATACCCTTGCAGGGCGTTACAGGGTTTTACAATTTTAGCCCTATTCTAAAAACCACCATCAACATTAAGTCCCCTGCTTAGCACGTAACAGTGACATTGTTGCGGGGTAAGAAATGGATGGTGACAGTTAAATATAAAACTTATAAGGCAAGGTAAACAGATGTTACCAAGATAGAGGCCGGCTAGGTCTTTGAGCAAGATACGCTTAACAAAGTATCAAGGCTTGCAGTGATCGTCCTCCTATCATACGTCAATTGCCTCCAGGTAGATTTCGAAATTTGCTAAACTCCATTGCGCTCGATTGCGAGAGGCCTTGAATTAAGTTGCTTGGAGTCCGGACTGCTGAGTCGCAACGAAAATCTTCTTTAAACTCCTGAACATTGACTGTAATAAAATTGCGTTCATTCTGACCCTTTATCTCATAGGCTCATTCTTTCCCTTCTGATTGCGATGGTGAAATGCTTGGAATGCTTGTATCGACAAAATCTTCCGGAGTCTTTGAGTGAAGTAAACGAGCTGAGAGGCGTTCTGTTGCCGACGTGCTGCTATCAAGTCTTCAAGGACTTTGTTCTAAGCAACATCCTTCTTTGAACCATCCTATGAATCTTGGATGGTTGTATGGAATGGGATACGATGATCAGTCCCCAGTTACACTTCATATTCGATGGCGTGGCTGGACACGTGAAAATATCTCCGATTTGTACTTTAGAGTCTTTGATGCACATACACATGTACGTCTTCATGTTGAGAATTTTCCGCGGCTCGTAAAGCTTCAACAATGATGATGCTGATATTAGAAATAAACCGGTTGAGGGACGTGAAGGCATCCAAGCAGTCCCCAGGTGTAATTATCCCAAGCTTATTTTCTCTGGAAAGACGTACTTCCATTGCATTTGATGGAAAGGTGTTGAAGCAGCTTCAGCCTTTGAAGAGAGCGCTAAAGTGGCTTCGAGAAATAGTTCTGACACGGCTTCGAGAGAGAGCATTGAAATGGCTTCTTCTGGAGAGAGCGTTGAAGCGTCTTCAGGAGAGAGCGTGCGTTAAAGCGGCTTCTGGAGCGTGCGTTAAAGCGGCTTCTGGAGCGTGCGTTGAAGCGGCTTCAGGAGAGAGTGTGCGTTGAAGTGGCTTCTGGATCATGCGTTGAAGCGGATTCTTCTGGAGAGAGCGTTGAAGCGTCTTCAGGAGAGAGCGTGCGTTGAAGCGGCTTCTGGAGCGTGCGTTCAAACAGCTTCAAGAGAGAGCGTTGAAGCACCTTCTTATGGAGAGAGCATTGAAAAAGCTCCAGGAGAGCGTCCGTTGAAGCGGCTTCTTCTGGAGAGATCCTTGAAGCGGCTCCTCCTGGAAAGAGCGTTGAAGCGGCTTCTCCTGGAGAGAGCATTCAGTTTGATTTTCCCTTGCAAATTACATGCTTCTTGATTGACCGTCTCTCTTGTGTTGAAGAAATCCTTGACTGATGGTGAAGGAATTTCATGTTGAGTCTCAGTCTCCAAGCGTGAGTTACATGACTCTATCTCTGTCCGTAGTGGTTTTTGCTATGGTAAAGCTCTGGCGAGCAACAACGATTCTTGGCAGCAGTTATGATCAGAAGAGACTGGCAGGAAGAGGCATGGTAGCTACTTGCACGAACTTGGCAGTCTTCATATATGAGATTTCAACTTGATAGATGTTGTCACGCTGGGTCTCTGAAGAAATAATTTGGGAGAGAGTTGGAGTTGAACCCAATGTTGATGAGGAGAGTACGAGTTGCTGATCATGAGGTCGTCTTTGCGTCTACATTGCGTTTTATAGACATCCAGGCATATCGTTGGTCTTTAAACAATAGATATGCTCCCTCGAATACATCTACGTCTTTGGGAATCTTGGAATCATAATGACAGCGGGCTTGCGTCTCTCCAAATTCAGCATCTTTGAGTGGGTAGTGCTAAGCAGTCTCCAGTGACGCTCCTTTTCCTTTATCATCTTTGGATCGTGTCTTTGAGGAGTAGGGAAGTCCCCTCATGCGAATGACTTAACTAATAGGTTCTGCAAATATGATGAAGCTCTTGACATGGGGAGTCTGCGTGTACCTTTTAAGTTCCAGGCGCAACCTCCTCTGGTGACGCAACTACTTCTTCTAAGGGAGACGAAATTCTGAAAGCATCCCTCATAGATGTTTCTGCGGTCGAGCCAGATATGGAATATCTTGGACGTTGTTTTTTTATCATTATGATAGTCGTGCATGTGGTACTGAGGTTGGAGTTGGTGGTTTTGGACGCGCATGATATTGTATCTCGGTGGTTTTTCTCTTGCTCAGTGAAACCGCTTACATAAGGTTTGAAGGTTGTATTGCCTGTTGGTCCGACGTGTCGAAGAAGCTTTATCCTCCATTCATGTCATGAGCAGCGTGACTGGGTGCACTGAGGAGGTGGTTTCAAACTGGGAGTTCCACTGAGATGTGTTTATGAAGTTTGAATTCAATTCTTCCTGGTTCTATGAAGGGTTTTCTAAAATCCAGAAGTTGCAAGATGAAACAAATGAAGTTCCCTTCGTGGACTTCATTTCTCGGCAAGAGGAGGGGATCGAGAGGCTATCCTTGGAATTGAAGATGAAGCAGGTTGTTCTCCGCAAAAAGAATGAGTTGTTGCTTAAAGACTTCCCTTGAATACTTGCGCATTTTCTTTTATATTTCCCTTTTAGGTGTCTTGAGTGATGTAAGGAATTCCTTTCACAATTTGATTTTCTTGTTTTGAACTAGTAGGTGACTGAATTTTTTGAATTGGCTTATTTTTGAGATGATTTTATGAATGACTTTCTGAAAGGAATTATGTTTGAATCGGCTGAAAGTCGTCATTCTGGTTTTGAATTCGATCATTCTAAGTATCTCTTGAAAATTAAAAAGGGAAACATGTAAAAGGAAGATAATGTGGTATCTAAGAACAACTACATCATTGACTTCCTTCCTCGATGTGGGACGCATGCGTCAAGTTCCCAACAGGCTTTTTAAATGTAAAATTGTTTAAAGAAACTTACTTGTTCACAAGATCTCAGTTGAACGAGACTTGAATTCTCCAAGGGTGATCGCTTCGAATCCAAGTTGTTATGGCGCGCCTCAAGAAACCCGTAGTTGGTTCGATCACTTCGATGAAACTGCGCACGTTAATCTTCGGAGAAAGAGGGTAACTCTCCTGAGTTAATTTTTCTTTGGAGAATATGCTTCAGGCCGTTGCATTCACTGGTAAAGCGATGAATGAATCTGCGACAGTGGAAGTTCCTCGGGTCCGTCATCTCTTGATCATTTGGATGTTCGTTGTTTCGCTGAAACATTCTTCCTAACAGAGTGATTCGCCCAAACTACGGATTCTTTGTCGACATGATGACGCGGGCATCATTATCTTCTTGAGGCTGCTCTCTTGAGGTGTCGGCTCCAGTAGACCTGAAGATGTCCCGGGATCACTCCTATCCGGGTTGACATAATAGGCGAACCCTTTATGATGATTTGAAGATGTGTCAAGACTCCTTTGTTACTGTAGATGTACGAATTCTTGGAATTACACCATATTCTGAATCTACACGTTTTGTTGATGAAGTGATAGCGGGTACTCCTGATCTTAAATTGGTAGCAGTGGTGGAATAGAGATAGACCTTTTCTTTTGAGACCTCTGCAGGTGTCTTCCCAGGACTCCACTGGTGTTGAATTTGTTGTCGACTATCTCCATACTGAAACAACAGCTACGCGAATCTTCACTTCGTCTTTCTGGGTGTGGACCCTTTGAGGCATTTCTGGCTTGCTCCATACAACACTTGTGGTGTTGCAGAAAAGGTGATTCCTCCATCCGGATCTCGAGACAAGTCGTTGCGTTCTTCTAAGTAGTAGTTGCGTCTTGTGTATCCACGCGGCTTTCCGGTCCTTTCATCTAGGAGATTTTTACTGGTACTCAGCTATCCAAGGTATTTCCAGTAGCATTGCTTGAAAAAGCGTTTTTGTGAAGCTTCTTAGTGAATGGAACACCGGAATTGAAATTGGTTGTTGAACCTAAATTGAATTTAATGATTGAATTGAATCTAAGATCTACCCTTTTGAAATTGAGAAAATTGGAATGAATCTTGAGAAACTGATTTTGCAACTGAGAGATCAATCTCCCACTGTGGTTGCCAATTGTTTGAGGGTAAAAACTGATTCTGTTGTTTTTGGTAAACTTGGGTGTGTTTATGAGAAACGAATTCAAACCCTAAACAATGCACTGCATGGGAGTACTTTTAGATTCGAGAGATCAATCTGTAAGACTCTGGCCTAAACCAAGAAATGGTCGTTTCAGATTCAATTCGGTCACAAGGTGAAGGAGAAGGGTTGATCTTAGGGAGGGAAGCGAAGAAGGTGTTTGAGATTATGAAGGTGTTGGTTGTTTATGACTTGCGTATCAGAAAATGGTTTCTAGCTACTTGTGTTGATAACACTTGTCCCCTGTGTTGAATAGGTTGAAAACCTATTTATACAAGTCATTGAGCGCACCCTGATCTCTTAGGAAGTGGAGGAAGTGAAGTAGTGGAGAAGTGGGTTTTGTACGGAAGGTAGTGATCATCGTGTCTCGTTATGAAGGATGACTGATCACACGTTCTCCCACTACTCTCATTACTGATAACCGTATGTCTTTCTTGATACGTTCTCGTAATGGACGCGTTGCACGCCGCACGCTGTAAACCGCCAGACCAATACCCCAGTAAGCATCCCCTAGTTTGTGACATGTTTGATGTCTCAAATAAGTGGGTTGTGGGACCCTCCGCGGAGAATAGCATTGTGCTATTAGGTGAAACAACTAAATTGTTTATGAGGCCAATATAAAATATTGTATGTATTTGATACATGTGAAGCATCGAAATTAAGCAGCTCAAAGTAATCGATGTGTATGAAGCATCATTGTTTTAGATCCTGATTGCATAAGTCGCGGATTGGCGTCTTAAAGGAGGCATGATCGACCACCTTTGGTTGATCGTTTGAGGAACTTACGGTCAATTCATCACTTGGTCGATCGCCTCATGTGGAAGAAGGATGGTCGGTCTTCACAATGTTGCTTTGCTTGTTTTCTAAAAATAAATCTATACCATCCAACTAGGCTGGCGAAGTTGGATGGTCGTGATCGTTTGCGGAAGTTCCAAACTGCCATTGACGCGACTTTAGGGTTTAGGGGGCCGCGCGGCCAACCCTCTTTGGGCGAGCGATTTCGAGGCTTCGATCGTCAGCACGAGCAGGTTGGTTGGTCATACGTGAAGGTGGGCCGACAATGATCACGTTGATGTCTTCGAGGCCGTTTGAGGTTAAATCTAAGCCACACAAATCAGCTAGCGAAGATGAGTGGTCGATATAGATATGCGGCAGTAATGTATTGCCGCAAAGTAATTTTAGGTTTTTTGAAACAGTGTGTCCACGCTTCTTTGGGCTGGCGTTTTGATGCGCTTTAGTCTTGCTATGAGCAAGTCGATCGACCACGTGTGGAGTTGGTTCGACATTGAAAGCGTTGGCATATCCTTGATCATTTGAAACACGATCTAAGCCGTCCAATTAGGCTGGCGAAGTTGGACGTATATGATTGATTAGCGGCAGTTGTGTAACACTGCTTATTCAATTTAAGGTTTTAAAGGCTGCGCGATCACCCTCCTTGGGGTCGGCGTTTTAATGTGCTTTGGTCCCGTTGGGGACAGGTCGATCGACCAAGGGAGAGCTTGGGCCGATGGTGAAAACATCGGCATCTCTTTGATTGCTCGAGATGCGATCCAAGCCGTCCAACTAGGCCGGCTAAGTTGGACGGACGTGATGCATTTTGAGACCATTTTTGCCAGTCTCAATTCGTTTGAGTTATGTTATGCAGCGTGAATTCCCATGTTTGGGTCAGTGTTCGAAGCACTTGTGAACGAGCTACATAGGGCTCGATCGACTAGGGATTAGCGGGCTCGTCGGTGGTTATTAAGGTGATTACCTAGTTCTGTTAGGAGTAATCCAAGCTTGTTAAATCGCGTGGTCAAATTGTGTGGCCGCGATTATTTTTGAGACTGATATTAACAGTCTAGATTCTATTTAGGGAATAAACATGCGTTCGATCGCGCTATCTTTGATTAAAAGGGCGTCAATACGAGATCTCTTTGTCAGAGAACGATGCAGCCTGTGTGAGTACTTTCATGCAGACTTCAATACTGACACTTCGGGAGATTCATGCTACTCTGCTGAGAGTGAACATTAATCTTCATGTCATTCCAACATTGAGGGTTCTCTTGCGGAACATAGCGTAGGAAAATACAAGGTACACAATGCATTAAATGGATAATTCTACTAGGAAAATTCATAGAATATTCGGATTGTTGCACCATTCTGAATGAATTCCATGCATATTGAATTGCTCAATGAGTGAAGAGGTTTTTTGCACTCATCTCTTCTTAAATGGCTTTATACCCTTGCAGGACGTCAGCGCATTAAATACAGGGTTTTACAATTTTAGCCCTATTCGAAAACCAGCATCAACAAATCCACAATGCAAATAATTTTTATTTAAATACATTGTTAGGTATTTATTTATTTACCCCAATCCCAAAATTAACCGATGTTAAATAAATGTGAAACTCTACTGAATTAAGATAAAACCGATAGTAAAATACAACGATTAGAAGTTGATAATAATTATGACAATGAAATCATCGTGCGGCTTTTTTTTTTTTTTGTAAAATAAACTTTCGAAAACTGTTCTCGAAATGTTGGTCAATAAAGCGTATCGGGTCGTAATCGTATGGTTACAGGAAAAAAAGAAGACATTGTTATGTTCAAAAGAAGAGCGAAAGACCATATCTTGGTAGAGAGCATGTTGAACATTAACAACAACTACTAAGCTCCAGACCAGTTTCTGACCGGCACAAAATAACACCCTGGCCCGGTTGCTTTTGAATTATGCCCTGATTATCTCTGCTATAGCGGTGAAGCCCACATCATTAGCATATAAGGTAAGCAACTCATAAAACCCATTATCTCAGTGGCGATAAGAGAAATAAAAAATAAGTAAAAATTTCTAAATGAGCTACCTCAAAAGAGAGCTCGACAAATTAAGGAATAAAAATGAGCTGCAAAGTAGACGAGGCTGATTAAGCTAATTATGCATATATATATAATCTAGATGTAAAGCCGCCAAAAAAAAGCAAAGCTGATTAAGCTAACTAAAGCCATAAGGATACAGACAAAAACGAGCGGCACGATAGCTAGAGCTGGCAAAGCTAATCAAGCCACATAAAAATAAGATGGTCCAACAACTAAATGACCTGAGAATATTAAGGCCCAAAAAATATGTAAGACTTAAAAAGTCAAGAAGATAAAAAAGCTCGACCTCAACAATACAGGCTGTGAGCAAAAACTAGAAAATAAGAGTAAAATAAAATAGAGTGAAACACCATGAATTGAAAAACTGAGCCAACCGAAACCTGGGTTAAGAAAATAAGAGTTGAGGTCAAAAGACCCAAAAGTCAAACAATGTATATTGAAAGACTTAAAGAAGAAAATTTTTAAAACAGGTCGACGTTCCCAAAGAAAAAATAACAAAATACGAGCTCGAATAAGATCTGAAGTCAGGATGAGTGCCACATCAAATTTTATCCCCTTGATCCCTTCAATTGAGATTAGTAAGGGCACTTTTGTGTGGCATTAGACCACCATCTCCATGACACCTGGTGGTGGAAAATTGTGGGGAAAAATTAATGGCTGAAGTGTAACACTGATCATGACGTTGATCTGGTCTTGTTCGAAGATACTACGTACCCCCATAATGTCTCCCTCACTTTCTCCCCCAATAGGTGGCATCATCTCCCGCTATTGATTTAGCAGGGGGGATTATAATGTGAATGTGAGTATGGGAAAATTAATTGGGGGAGGGATTTTGGGGGATATCTAGCATTTTCGGGTCTCGTCTAGCTCCGAGCATATATATGTTTATTCTGTCAGATCCTTTTTGCTGGCCTTAAATATCTTCTCCCCCGTTTTTTTTCTAGTTGTTTTAAATCTTTATCTTTAATGCTCCTTTATGTGCTTCACCCTCCCCAACGACCTCTTTATTTTCTCCCCAACCGCCTTTTTATTTTAAGAAATGAGCAAAACTGTGTTGTATAAGACTTTGTTTCTCTAGTTTCTGCAGTTCAATATGAAGAAACAAGGGACAAAGAAATCTAGCATTTACGGGTCTCGTCTAGCCTCTGATCATATCTCTCTTTAATCTCTAAATCCTTTTTGCTGTCCTTAAATACGTTTTCCCCTGTTTTTTTCTCTAGTTGTTTTAAATCTTTATCTTAAATAAACCTCTATCTGCTTCACCCTCCCCAACCTCCTCTTTATTTTCTTCCCAACCTCCTATTTATTTCAAGAAGTGAGCAAAACTGTGTTGTATAAGACTTTGTTTATCTAGTTTCTGCAGTTAAATATGAAGAAACGAGGGACACCGAAATCTAGCATTTTCGGGTCTCGTCTATCTATGAGCATATATCTATGTTTATTATCTCAGATCTTTTTTTTTGGCCTTAAATACCTTCTCCCCCGTGTTTTCTCTACTTGTTTTTAATATTTATCTTAAATAAACCTCTATCTGTTTTACCCTCCCCAACCACCTCTTTATTTTCTCCCCAACCATCTGTTTATTTTAAGAAGTGAGAAAAATTATGTTGTATAAGACTTTGTTTATGTAGTTCAATATAAAGAAACGAGGGACACCAAAATCTAGATTTTCGGGTCTCGTCTAGCTCTGAACATATCTCTGTTTATTCTCTCAGATCCTTTTTGTTGGCCTTAAATACCTTCTCCCCCGTTTTTTCTCTAGTTGTTTTAAATCTTTATCTTAAATGCTCCTCTATCTGATTCACCCTCCCCAACCACCTCTTTATTTTCTCCCCAACTGCCTCTTTATTTTAAGAAGTGAGCAAAACTGTGTTGTATAAGACTTTGTTTCTCTAGTTTCTGCAGTTCAATATGATGAAATGAAGTACACAGAAAATGAATAAGATTATACTCACTAGGTATATAGGAAACAAAATAAAGAGGAATACTTTTTTTTTTCAAAATTTAGCTTGTTAAATATTTTAGTTAAAAATACACAAGGCAAACAATTATTATTTAAATACATTGATAGGTATTTTATTTATTTGCCCAATCCCAAAATTAGCCGATGTTAAATAAAAGTGAAACTCTACTGAATTAAGATAATACCGATAGGAAAATACAACGATAAGAAATCGAAAATAATTATGACAATGAAATCATCATGCCTGTTGGTCATTAAAGCGTACCGAGTCATTAAGAAGTCGAAAACAAACTTTCAAAAATTGTTTCTCGAAATGTTGGTCATAAAAGCGTACCGGGTCGTAGTCATATGGTTACATGGAAACAATGACATTTTTATGTTAAAAAGAAGGGAAAAATACCATATCTTGATAGAGAGCATGTCGAACATTAAGACCAACTACTAAGCTCCGGACCAGTATCTGACTGGCATAAAATAACATACTGGCCCGATAGCTTTGGAAATATGACCCGTGGTGAAGCCCACATCATTACCAGATAAAGTAAGAAACTCATAAAATTCACTATTTCAGCAGCGATAACATAAACAAAAGATAAGCGAAAAATTCTGAATAAGCGACCTCAAAAGAGAGCTCGACAAATTAAGAAATAAAAATAAGTTGCAAGGTAGGCGAGGATGATTAACCTAATTATGTATCGCTATACATATATACATATATAGCGAGTTGCAAAGCAGCCAAAGAAGGAAAAGCTGGTTGAGCTAACTAAAGCCATAAGGAAACAGACAAAAACGAGTTGCATGATAGCCAGAGCTGGAAAAACTAATTAAGCCATATAAAAACAAGATGGTCGAACAACTAAACGACCCGAGAATATTTAAGGTCGAAAAATGGTCACAAAAATATATAAGACTTAAAAAGTTAAGAAGATAAAAAAGTTCGACCTCAACAATACAGGTCGTGAGAAAAAACACTCAAACAAGAGTAAAATAAAATAGAGGCAAACACCATGGACTGAAAGACTGACCCAACGCCAACCTGGGTTAAGAAAATAAGAATTGAGGTCAAAAGACCCAGAAGTCAAACAACGTAGATTGGAAGACTAGAAGAAGAAAATTTCCAAAAGAGGTCGACGTGCCAAAGGGAAAAATAACAAAATAAGAGATATAATAAGTTTTGAAACCAAATAAAAATTGACTAAAAATAAAATAAGAGCACGAATAAGCTTTAAAGTCAGGCTGAATCCTGCATCAAATTTTAACCCTTTGATCCCTTCGATTGAGATTAGCATGGGCTCTTTTGTGTGACATTAGACCGCTATCTCCATGACACCTCGTGGTGGAAAATTGTGGGGGAAATTTAGTGGGAAAAGTGTAGCACTTGTTAGAGCATTGCTCGGTCGAACTCGCAAGCTTGATATATGAAGCTTGTTTGTCAAGTTTAGTTGATCAAAACTATAAGTCTTGATTTCTAGTCTACTTATACCTATGTCTCGGATTAGGACAAAATGTGTAGTTAAGCTTTAGACTTCACGACGTTCATCGATTGAAGACGAAGATCTACTGAGGATAGCTTGGAGGAACTTTATCAACAAAAGGTATGTGGAGACTAAAACTTATCTATCACTCAGAAGTCTATTCCATTTTATCTCCTAATGAGACTAAGTCGTAAACTATATAGACTTTTATATTATGCACATTTGATATTTTGTTCTGAGTTTAACTCGGTTATCTATTTATCAAAATATATATTGGAAGCTTTTTTCTTTAGATACGTTCATCATATTCTTGACGACTTTAGTTGGAAAGTAAATAATAAGCCATGTGAAAATTGCCTTGAAGCATCTTATATGATTTGTATGAGACAATCATTTGATATCGACTCGAAATGTTTCGTATTGATCATTCGATCACTTGAAAATTACTTATAAGCTAATATTTTATGTGAGACAGCTATTGTCGTCTTATAAGGATGTTTCAATGATTGAAATGGGAGTTTAGAACAAAAACTTTTGTCTGGATACAACACAGTATACGTACCTAGTATGCAAACTTTTTTTGTATGATTCAGGTCCGTAACCTTGTTTGCATACCTAGTATGCAAACGGTTTTAAATGTTAAAGTCCGGGAACCAAGTTTGTATACCAGTATGCGAACAGTTCTACCCGAGTTAAGGTCCGGGACATCATTATGCATACCCATTTGCAAACTTTTGGACAAGACCAAAGTCCGGAAGCTATAGTTTGTGTACATGTTTGCAAACTTAGTGGTTAAAGTTCTAAAACCGGTTAAGTATATTTTCATACTCATGAACAAATACATTTATAAATTAAGGAATGCAATCTTTGCAAACCGTGGAGTAATGTTCATTAATTGATTCTTACGAATCACTTCGATTTTGATTCAATTGGTTCATATATATTTCTGTGAAATAGTGAACAATTGAACAACTCTATTTGAAACACAATTAGATTCATTTGATTATCTTTCATGATTTATTGATCATCATAGTTGATCTAGAAGTGTTAGATGAATTTGGTTAAGACAAAAGTGTTCATATGGCTAACCTCGGTTAACTATTATTGAGCCAACTCAATATACACATTTAGGTACGGTTACCCACATCTAAATGAAAGTATATTTCATTTGTGTGTAACAAGCTAAGACCATCTAACAATGGAGAGATATTGCTTTAGTTTTAAGCAGACTTAGCTTGAATCTTAAATCAGGTTTTCATCTAATGGTGAATATTGAATGCTTTGTTACTAAGCTATCTTAGCTTTGATTGAAAGCAAACCCTGATTTGAAAGACTATATATGGGAGAACTCTAGCAACTGGAAAACCTAATCCCGACACTTTCCTGTGTCCTAGTTGCGACTAGAGTCGATTCTCCTTTAACCTAGATTTTTTCCAAAACCGTTATAGGTTAACGACTTGAAGACTTCATTTGGGATTCGTGAAGCTAGACCCAACTATTTTCTCTGTAGTTGCGTGATATGATCTTGCTTGTTCTATCGTATTGAGTACTATCTTCTCTAAGATTAACTCGAGATTTATCTCCGATAGGTAAGATATAAAAAGTAATCACAAAGCTCTTCATCTCATTCTTTGTGATTCCCCAATAACTTCTTGTAATACCATATAGTTAAGTTATTGTGAGGTGATTGATATTTCTAGGCTGCTCTTCGAGAGTATAAGACCGGATTATCAATTGGTTCATGTTCACCTTGATTTATCAAAAGACGAAACAAAACTTCATAGGTATTTTTGTGGGAGACATATTTATCTATCAGAATAGACTTATTTGTGGGAGACAGATTTGTTTATAAATCTTCGACTTTGGGTCGTAGCAACTCTTAGTTGTGGGTGAGATCTTCTAAGGGAATCAAGTGCGCAGAATCCGGCGTGGTTCAAGAGGCGTAAGGAACGCGACTATACCTTAATCGGTGTGAGACTTGGTTAGGGCTCAACTACATTCCAGTCTAAAGTTAACTTGTAGTAGGCTAGTGTCTGTAGCGGCTTAATACAATGTGGTGTTCAAATCTGGACTGGGTCCCGGGGTTTTCTGCATTTGCGGTTTCCTCGTTAGCAAAACTGTTAGTGTCTGTGTTATTTCTTTTTCGCATTATATTTGTTTATATAATTGAAATATCACGGGTTGTGCATAGATCAATCAATTAGTAAATCCGACCTTGATTGTTGGATAGTAATTGATTGGCACTTGGGCATTGGTCTTTGGTACCGTCCAAGTTATTTCTCATATCATTTGGGCTCACAGATTACTATCTGTTCGATTGCAGATTGTATTGAGAATTTGAGATATAACTCTTTGGTATATTTCTTGATTGAGCTCGCTTTAGAAGTTGATGCTCTAGGAATTATATTGGAGTTAGTCCATACATATTGCCGAACGAATTATTGAGTGTGGTTGTAATACCTCCGCTTTTCAGCACAGATGATGACGTCAGTCTGGTCTATTCCGAAGCTGCTTCGGACCCCCAGAATCTCTCCCACACTTTCTCCCCCAATAGGTGGAATCATCTCCCATCATTGATTTAGCAAGTGCCCTCACCACATGGAGAAAACAGGGGGGGTCATTATTATGTGAATGTGAGTACGGGGGAAAGTTGGGGGAGGGATTTTGGGGGTTATCTAGCATTTCCAGGTCTCATCTAGCTATGAATATATCTCTGTTTATTATCTTAAATCCTTTTTGCTCCCTTTAATACATCCTCCCCTGTTTTTTTCTCTAATTGTTTTAATTTTTTATCTTAAATGCTCCTCTATCTGTTTCCCCTTCCCCAACTGCCTCTTTATTTTAATAAGTGAGCAAACCAGTGTTGTATAAGACTTTGTTTCTCTAGTTTTTGCAGTTCAATATGAAGAAACGAGGGACCAAAAATGAATAAGATTGTACTCACTAGGTATATAGGAAACAAAATAAAGAGGAGTACTTTTTTTCCTTCAAAATTTAGCTTGTTAAATATACTAGTTAAAAATCCACAATGCAAACAATTTTCATTTAAATACATTGGTAGGTATTTTATTTATTTGCCCTAATCCCAAAATTAGTCGATGTTAAATAAAAATGAAACTCTACTGAATTAACCGATAGGAAAATACAACGATTAACAATGAAATCGTCGTGCGTTTATTTTTAAACAAACTTTCAAAAACTGGTTATTCCATACGCACAGTCCAAGTAAATCAAAACCGTGCTTTGATACCAATTGTAACAACCCGGGATCGATGTTCAACCCGGACTCTCTATCCCTATTGGTTTTCCATTCCCTTACTAGGGGATCGTTTTATTCCCCTACTAGATTATCGATGTTCAACCTTGAATCACCATCCCTATGGTTTTTCATTTCCCTACTAAGGTATCGTTCTATTCCACTAGTATGTGATCGAGTTACAACCTTGACTCACCATCCCTATGACTTTTCCATTCTGCTACTAGGGTGTCGTTCTATTTTCCCACTGGGGGATCGATGTTCAACCTTGACTTACCATCCCTTTGGGATTCCATTCTCGTACTAGGAATCGTTGAATTCCTTATTAGGGGTCGATGTTCAACCCAGACTCACTGTTAGAGCATTGCTCGGTCGAACTCGCAAGTGTTTCTATCTCAAGCTTGTTGTCAAATTTACTTATCAAACCTATATCTTGATTTCTAGTCTATTAGTTAAGTCTCAGACTAGGATAGAAATGTAGTTGAGAAACAATGGATCACAACAGTCATCATTGCGTTCTACCATTTGAAGGCGATGATCAACTGAAGCTTCTGGATAACTTCATTAAAAAAAGGTAAGTGAAGACTGAACCACCTATTTCTCAAGTTATATCCACTTTTCTATTATTTGAGACGATGTCGCATAACTAATTAGCCTATTATGCATAGACAAGAATTTCGAGTCAAGTTTATCTTGGTAATTAGTTCTCGAAATATAATGACTAAGCTTAATGAACATTTGTTCATACTTGATGAATTTCGGTTAAGGACAATTTATTATTTAGAATCAAAATCATAATTCAAGTTTTATCATTCGAAAATATCATTGAACAATGATATGTGTCATTGATGTAATAAATGTTTCGAATCGATTTAGAGAGAAATACAAAACTACTATATATTTAGATATAAGACAGAGTTATCAGTCTTACAAACTGAGAAAACTATTATAATTTTGAACCCCTATTACATGTACTCGTATACGTAGTGGAGTAGCTATATATCGACTTACAGATTTGTGGTACGCATATTCTTATGCACATCATGTGAAAATCTGTTTAACTCGTGAACCATATCGGTACTCATACTCGTATGCAAACCATTTTGGAACTGTGGTTACGGAACCGGGATTAGTATCCAAACCGGTACGCAAACCAAAATAGTTCTATGTTCTCGAACCCGGGTGTGTATCCAAACCGGTACGCAAACCAAAATAGTTATGTGAATTCCGAAACCGGTGATAGTCTTAAGGTATCTCTACCGGTACGCATACATAAATAGTTCTGCTAACTCCGGAACTTGGTTTGGCTCGTTAGCTCATAAACTGGTACACGTACCGTGACTGAACCGACTCACGAACGACAATATTATTTGTACCTTGTGCATCTACTAACCATGTCGATTATTTTCAAGTGCGATTGAAATTATTTCTATGAGATAATTATCATTTGATTAACTCTCTAAAACACTGGACTTATTTGATCACATGTTTGTGGCTCAAGGTTAATATCTTATGTGTTAGTATTAATCTTTTAAGTTCAAATTGGCTAGTTTCGGCTAACCACGTTGAAAATAGTCTTTATGCACGGTTCGGTTACGGTTTCACCTAACCAGAGTGTATATTTTGTTTATGAAAATCATATTCAAAGATTCATCTATCGTGGATATTGATTGCTTGGTTCCAAAGATATCTTAGCTTAAACCTAAAGCAACCTATGCTTTGAATGTCTATAAAAGGAAAACTTTTCAAGCAACTGGGATCTTTGAACCCCGACACTAATTTTTGGTATGTCTTAGTTGTAACTAGAGTCGTCCCCTTCCTAACCCTTTCAGGGTTTAGCGATTACAAAGACTTCACAAGGATTCGTGAAGCCAGGTCCAGTTATCTTTCCTTGATAACTCGTGTATCCTGATCTTGATCGATTTTTTAGCTGCTCACTTGATCAAGGTAGATAGAAATCATCAAAGTTCTCTTCGTCTCAAACTTTATTGATTCCACAAGTTTTATACTTGTGAGGTGAATTATAATATAGGCTGCACTTTGGGTTGCATAAGTCCGGATTTTGAGGTTAGTTAGACTTTGTCTATTGCTGTCGATTTCTATCACCTTTGATCAAACTATTTGATTGTAAAAGGAAATCATGTATATGATTAATTTGTTGGAGGCAGATTGGTTCAAAGTCTTGAATTGAGTTGAACCAACTCTGAGTTGGTGTGACGTCATCTAAGAGAATCAATTACACAGAGTCCCGCTGGGATTCAAGAGGTGTAAGGAGCGCCAGTGTACCTTAATCGGTGGGATCCCAAAATAATTTTTAGTAGTCTAGTTTTTGTAGCGGCTTAATACAGTTTGGTGTTCAATTTGGACTAGGTCCCGGGATTTTTCCGTATTTGCAGTTTCCTCGTTAACAAAACTTCTAGTGTTTGTGTTATTTATTTTTCCGCATTATATTGTTTTATATTTGTAATTAAAATATCACAGGTTGTACGCTAATCAATCATAGTAGATACATCCGACCTAATTTTTTGGATACGACTTGATTGATTCTTGGACATTGATCTTTGGTACCGTCCAAGAAATCTCTTTGTGATTAGGTTCACAGATTTGATTCTATAAACGTTCTAATCGCAGGAGAGTGAGATATAACTCTATATACTATTCCTTGATTGAGTTTAACTCTCAGATTTGTATTGAGTTTGTCCATATAGATTGCCTAAGAAAAAAGTGGTGGCGTATTTTGGTACCCCCCGCGTTTTCACTCACCATCCCTATGGGTTTTCTATTCCCTTACTAGGAGATCGATGTTCAACCCGGACTCACCATCCCTATGGGTTTTCTATTCCCTTACTAGGGGATCGATGTTCAACCTAGACTGACCATCCCTATGGGATTTCCACTCTCCTACTAGTGATTCCTCTACTAGGGGATCGATGTTTAACCAAGACTCACCATCCTTTTGGGATTTCCATACCCTACTAGGGAACGTTTGATTTCCTACTAGGGGATCGATGTTCAACCCGGACTCACCATCCATATTGGTTTTCCATTCCCTTACTAGGGGATCGTTCTATTCCCCTACTAGAGTAGCGATGTTTAACCTTGACTCACCATCCCTATGAGATATCCATTTTGCTACTAGGAGATCGTTCTATTTCCTATTAGGGGATCGATGTTCAACTTTGGATGACCATCCCTATGGGTTTCCATTCCCCTACTAAGGGATAGTTTTATTCACTACTAGGATTAGGGGTGAGCATTTGGCCCGAAATCCGCGGATTTAGTCGGGACCATCTGTATTTTTGCGGGTATGCCCGAACCGTTCGCTAATGGGTTGGATGAAGATGAAAATTTTGAAATCCAACGAATTATAGATTGGGCCTGGATGCGATCTTTAAAATTCATTGGACATCCATATCCATTCATTTTTATCAAACGTCATCGGTACAAATACGAAGTTAGTATTATTTTTTTTGTCAAATTAGGTATTCCTTTCATGTCATACTTTGATGAGCTTACAAGATACAAAACCAATATATGTATAGGTGGACATACTTGATCCCCAGTCACCAAAAACATCTTATTTTAAAGGGGTTATCTTGTTCGTCCTCTTCAAATTTCTAGTAACTTCAAAGCATTATACTCAAATCCAGATTTTAAACCCTTAAATAACGTGGTCTTATTTCTAAAACCATCCGTAAACTTGTTGTATTTATTCCTCTATTATGAACTTTAATTATAAAACAAATCCGTTTGATTATCCGCATCTAATCCGTCCATCCGTATATCCATTGGATGCAAATCCGTTGGATTGGATGCCAAATTTGAAATCCGTAGTGCATTGAATTGGATACGGATGAGGTGAAAACCGGTCCATACCGGCCCATGCTCACCCCTAACTAGGATATTCTCTGAAACCCTGGAAATGAGAGAGATGACACCAGATCGATGGTAAGGTTTATGTATAAATCAGATACACAAGAAGAAATTCAAAACTTTGGTATGAGAGGTTCAGTGTTCATTTGATCTACTAGTTTTGATTGATTCGAAGAGTTTTGGATCTTCTGAGGAGATAGTTAGATGTGGTTTTTTTGACTCAAAGGATATGTTGATCAAGAGTTCTTAACTTTAATGGTGAGTTTGGATGTAGAATTTTTAAGGTGAAATTTATGAGTCCAGAGAATTTGGTAGAATTACGTTTCCCTCTGTATGTTTGGTTGCCCGAATCCTTGGAATCACGTTTCCTACGGGATTCAATTTTCCAGCAAATCCTCCGTATGGAGTCCGACCCCTCCCCCATAAGATTTGCTGGGAAACCTATCAAGGGATTTATGGACCCACTTTTTTTTAACTCTAAATCCCATATATATGCAATTTTAAGATTTGAGGGTAATTCCAAACGGTACAAAGACTTTGAAACAAGAAAACCCTAAAAATCCTACGAAATTTAATTGAGTTACCAAACACACAAAGAATTTACAAGAATCAAAAAATTTGTAATCGCATGGAATTATAAATTCCTGGAAACTCTGAATTCCGCGAACAAACCCACAATAAGGTAATTTGATTTTTCTTGAATTTCATTATGCTTATTGACTATATCTCTTTCGGTCCCCTTTCTTATGTGGGCTCAAAAATTTTAAAGCCTTCTCAAGCCCAGAGCTATGAGAGTAAAAGAGGGCCAAACAACACTTAGATCCCACCCCCAAAAATGCGTTCGTCAGTAGCATCTCCATCATCAGTCGTCCTGGTCTGCGACGCTGCAGAGTTCGCAAAAGAGTATGGAACTCAAGGAGGCGCAGTATTTTTCGAAAGATTTCGAGTGGGAGAAGCTCAGAGAAGAAATCGAAAATGATATTTCTCTTCGTTACCATCTAGAATCCCCTCCATCATCATCATCTTTTTCTCTTTCAAAAGATTCTGAGGCATGGCAAAATTTCCACAGTCGTCACTACTCTGGAAGGTTCTTCAAGGTATCAAACTTTCGATCCTTTTTCTTTACTCCCTTTCGTTTTTTTTTGCTTAGTTAACTTTTCTGGTGTTCTTTTGAAGCCTCAGCTGAATAATTTCTTTGATTGTCAGGAAAGGAGGTATTTATTGAAAGAATTTCCAGAATTACTTGATTGTGATGAAAATTCTAAGGTTTTGGAGATTGGATGTGGGAATGGTAGCACTGTTCTGCCCATTTTACGGTACTACTCGTTTCTCCTTCTTCCCCTTTTAAGTTCATTGTCCGTAAGTGGGTTCCCCATTCATTTTGACCTAATTAGATTAATTATCCACAATCGCCTGATTCTGAAATTTGGTGTTAATTGCTTGTCATACTTGTGTTTGTTGTTAATTGTGTCTCTGTCTGTTCTTGATTTTTTATTTCATTATCTACATCTTTAGGCTTATAAATGCGGTATTACGGTGAGTCGAGTGATTATCATTGATGGAAAGGTTGAACATAGAATGACTCAAAGATTTTTTTTCTTGTAGATTTAATGTAGTAGTTCCTGAAAGAGGGTTGCATAGCAGTAATTTGGTGGAGGTTTAAGCTGTAAAACCACTCACATTTTGTGAGCGTCTATCCGGATTTCATTTTATGTGTTTTTGGTTTGTTCAAAAGAAATACGGGATTTCAACTTAAGAATAACTTCTTACATGTAGTTGGGAATGCCATTTGAGGAGTGGTGCAACTGAAACTAATAACGAGCGCCTGGTGATTCTTGTCAACCTTTTCACCATACTTTTTAAGTTTTTCCAATTAATTTTTACCCCCTCATCCATAATGGATGCAAAGAAAAAACAAAATAAAACGTGTGATTTAATATACAAAATTTGTATAAACTTTATGTACATTTGGAAAGCTCTTTAGTGTTGGGTCAATCTATGAAACAAGCTCAAACATGGACATCGAAATCCTGGTTTTCTGGATAATGCACTAATGACTGCGTGAACTACTTTGCATTGCTGAAACTACACATGTTTGTCTAAATGTTCAGATTCAGGGTTTGATAAGATTTTGGGTAAAATCGATAAGACTAGAGTTCATTAAGACAAAATATGTGTATGAAACTATGAAACTGGGTATCACTACTTAAGACAAAATATGTGTATGGGAATTAGTGATTTAGGGTAATTTTGTACTGCCAAGTTTATTTGTCAGCAACTCCGACAATCTTGGGTTTTGAATTAGCTTAGGTTATTTCTGTGAAGTTGTAGTACTCGAAACAACGGTTCCTACATGGTGTTTCAACCAAAAAGGTATACTCGAATTAGTTAATATAGGGAATTTTGAGATAGTCTTGAAAAATGACTCAAGTACTGTTTCCTCTCTAGTTTAGCTTCTCCATGATTTTGACGACATCGGGTCATTTAGTAGTTCAAAGAGCATAAGGTATGCGTAGTGGATTGAGGTTGGAACTTATATAATTTTATCTGCCACCAAGGATGGTTTTAAACTCATCCTCCAAATAGTCCACTAAAGTCATTCATCTATCATATTGATGCATGAGAAACACATACTCTTGCTATCAACTTATATTTTCTGACTTGTTCTGCTCAATCACTTCTCTCCATCGTGTGGAAAGGTGGTGTTCTGTTGATGTACTTTATGTTGGAAGTGGAATTCCCAATTGTTCGAATATATAGCATTCCTCAAGGTTACGGTTGTGATCATAATATATAATGTTGCAAGTATTTATGATTTACTAACATTACTGTAGGAGAGGAGGTTGGAATATACATAGATTTCATTGCCTCTAAATAGTACTGTATAATTTATACTTCAACTCTTCTCTGCTTTTTCACTTGGTTCATTCAAATTTTTTGGATCATATGTACTCGTCTTTTCTGCTTTTTTTCTTGAATGGATATTTTTATATATATTTCAGTTTTCTTAGGATCTTGAGCTGTTTGGATAACTTCATCCATCATCAGAGTCTTATATGCCTAACAAAATGTCTTTTTCTTCGGCAGTGGCAAACACAGCACCATTGTATATGCTTGTGATTGTAGCATGGAGGCTCTTGATAGAGCGAAGGAAATAATAGAAACAGCTGATGGGGTCTCAGCCAAGCATCGGTTTTGTCCATTTGTCTGTGACTTTTCTGTGAATAAATTTCCAAATTGGCTGATTTGTAATACCTGTCGTAGAATATCTATGAAACAGCTGGTGGTTTGTGAAACAGGTAGCTCACTCATCATATGTCGCTTATCTTTCGATTCAAAGGCTAATCATCAATCATTCACATTTCACATTTGTTTATATTTTTGTTTTTATCCATATGGGTCTCATGGAAAGTTCTATGCTGCTTCAAATGGTTTTGTCAGATGTTAAAGATGACAAAGATACAGATTTAGGTGCATCAACCGCCTTGAAGGAAGCCCAATGTTGTGTAGGTGGGGTTAATTTTGTTACCTTGGTTAATATACTTCTTTCGGCAACTGTTGTTAATTACTATTATACACTTCTTTTATCTTTGCTAATCTAGTTCAGATGACATCCTACCAATCTTAGTTCTTGAAGGTCGTCTGCATTTACATGTTTACCTTTTCTTTTCTTGTACTTTTTTTATTGATTATATAGTAAGCAGTTGAAGAAAAAGTACCTTAGAATTGGCAAGGGCCTCTTAAGCAGCTGTTTATTCTAGATTCTTAGGGCAATGTCCTTACTTTTTTTTAATTTTTTTTTTTTTTGACTCATAGTTTCATGACCTATATGAGTATTAGGTAATGATAAACATCTCATTCTCTTAAATGATTTATTGGTATGTGGCATACTCATAATTCAGCATACTAGGAAATTGAGTTTGAAGTAGAAAACTAAAACCAATTTTCGCATTTGTTGCTCCTTAGAACTCGTTTGGAAGTGCCTAGGCGTCTCTATAATACTTTTTTCTGAGTATTATATTGTGGGCACAACTTCAAGTGTGTCGACATAACACTTGATTCTTAATGGTCGGTTTAACTTAGGTATGTAGAGTGTTGGTTTTCAATCCGAGGGATGAGTTTGTAAGCACGTGGGTACTAGGGCTAGCGGTCCTCTGGATAATTACTTACTGCAGAACCCGCCATAAAGAACCAAGTGTCAGTACACCTTCCACGAAATAAAACTCTTCTTTTTCTTGCGATATTCGAGACTCGAGAGATGTTGACAGGGGTTGTTTATGGGATACTGGTGTTGACTAGTAGGCGGGATATCAATATGTGTTGTTAATAACCAGAACTTGCATTGTATTTCGTTGTCCTTAACTAGTGTGAGGTGGTGGTTTCCGACACTGATGCAAGGTGTCTAACACAAGATTTTGGGAAAAGGTACCGCGTGAGAGTGGTGTACATGTAAATACATGCTTGTCTCTGTGCTTTATTTTCAGTTGACTTTGTATTTAATATCTAAAACAGCTACACATGCAAAGGCCAAAATGTAAACAACAGCTCATGTGTTTATCTGCAAGTACCCACTGGTCTGTTCACATGTGTCGTACACTACTATCTCTTTGTAGATACAGCCAAAAGTGTAGTGTCCTTGACATATAGATATAGTCTGATGTTTAAATTAGTATATGTATTTTTTTGTTGGTGATGAATTTTTATTTATGAGATATAGTTTAGTAAGAATTACACAATAAAGGGAAAAGTACACCATAATCTACAGCCTCATCTTACAAATCCTAGAAGTAGTTTAAATTCCACATGTCCTTATGGTCTAAGACTCTAAATATTCTGAAGAGATGGCTTTTAATATGTTCTTCTAGAGTAAAGATCAACTATGTTATCTTCTTGTGTGTTATATTATTTTTCTCTCATTATATGTGTTAATTCATTTCGATGTAATGAGCTCCCTTCATGCTATTTTCTAGATGTTCACATTATCAGCTGTACCATCTGAAAAGATGCCACCAGCAATTGCAGAATGCCTTGCTGTTCTAAGGCCTGGTGGCGTGCTCCTATTCAGAGATTATGGTAAATCTTCTCAACTATTATGGAAATTTAAACTAGAGCTTTCCACCTAAACAATCGCTCTTGTTAGTCTTGAAAATTTCTTTTTTTCAAGTTCTATATAGTTTGTTTTCCACTACTTTTCTTTGTGTGACACAGGTTTCTGGTCCTTGCTGGAAACTCTTTTCTGTTGAACCTCAGGTCTTTATGACATGACAATGCTTCGATTTCCAGCAAACCAAAGAATAGGATTAAGGGAGTACGTGCGATCTGATGGAACACGTTCTTACCTCTTCTGCCTTGAAACAGTGAGGGAGCTTTTTGTTGCTGCAGGTTTTATTGAGGTATTTGTTAAAACTGAAATACAAAGCAGATAATCTGATTATAATACATTGTGGAATCACCTCACCTCTTTTAGTTTTGTGGTGAACTGCCGCTAACACCTATCATGTACCTCAATTCCACCTCGCTTTTCTTCATCTTGGCCTTTTTGAATTTAAGATAAAAATGTAACAACGTAGTATGAAAAATTTAATATTTAAGCATCTTTGAATTTCGGATGATTTTGGAGCGCCCAGATTAAGATTTTGTTTTTATACTAGTATCCCATGTAGCATCTGTACCAGAGGCTTCTATATGTGGTTCTGTTTATTTTTGTTTGTGACGTAAACATGTTTAGTCGCATAGATGCCCATATCCCGATTACCTTTACCGGAGGTTTATCAATTTCTTTGGTGTTGAGGCTTCTTAAGTACTTTTCTTAATGAAAAGTGGAATCCTTATTGCATGTGATGATAATTTTCTTTTCTTGGGTGCAGCTTGAGCTTGATTACTGTTGCATCAACTCAGTGAACCGTCGAAATGGGAAGAGCATGCGGAGAGTTTGGGTTCATGGAAAGTTTCAAAAGCCCATTTGATACGTAACACATTGAGGTGCATTTACATGGAAAACGGGAGAACAATATTTAGTTTTTGTTGTAGCTTTAGTTTTTCTTTTTTAATTACATAAAAATATTACACGTGTAATGTTTAAGGACAACTGAGATTTTCTAGTTTAGAAGTTATGATCTTGATTGAAGTAGAAAATCATGAGTACGGCACCAAAATTCTGTAATGTTCTACCCAGCAAGTCAGATATTCTGGGACGTTTGAGAACTAGAAGTCTAATTTCTTTTTTACAGTCCCAACCATAACAAAAATGTATTTTTGTAAACCACATTGTACCTAAAGCATTCAGGTTAGTAGATAAATGTATTTCTTTCTCGTTTCTTTTTGTTCTTCTTTACATTGAAAAGTTTTTCCTGCTTAATGAACCAAAGCAAGTAATTTAGCCGTTAAGAATACCATGAATATAGGCAGTTGACAACAACAGTTATAACTTGTTTATTTGCATTGTTAATGGCAGCACACTGGTTTTTACAGGTGAAAAAATAATAATCTTTTTCCTTAGCACCTCTTTGCTAATTGAAAAGTAGTTTTCAAAAATCTATTTGCAATGCCATCATTTCTATGGCACAAAACCCTCAAGATAGTGTTTGGATCAGCTCTATTCCACCTTCCTGATGTAGGTGGCATTGGCAGTTTTTGCCCTGCACCCACCACACCCATGCCGCTCGTTTCGCACGCAACAATTGAGAAGTCTTCAACCAGCTGTTCTGTAGATTGTCCCATTAATCCTACAACCCCTTCAACTGTTTCTGCTTCCCTCTCCACAACATCTTCTGCAACAACTCCCTCTCCACAAGTACAAAATACACGTTTCAGACTCTCAAAATCCTCTTCAAGCATTTCATGATCCGACCTCGTAAATATCCTACTACTTCCTCCAGCAAGTAACACCATGAGATAAGCTTCAAATGTAGCTTTCATTACTTCTTTTATAGCTAAAGGCTGAGCTTTATCAGTGACCATTGCGGATAAAAGCACAAGATTTTGCTTTAGAATGCGCACAGCAGGACGGACTCTAGCATTCACTACGTCGCCTACGTAAAGGCTATCGTAGAAAACTGAGTTTGAGTCGAGAAAGATAAGCCTGTAAGCGGCAACTTCAGAGACATTCTGAGTGGCGGTCTGAATGGTGGAACGAGCATGGTCAAAGTATGAAGGGGAAAAAGAAAGGTTGCGGCGGCAATTAGGAGCTCGAGATCGGTGAGAGGGAAGTTGATGCCTAGGAGACAAAGAGAGTATTTTATCCAAGGAATGCAGTTCATAAAGAAGGTAATGGAGAGTGTTAAGGCGAATATAAAGTCGTTGTGTTCCACGGCTTGTAGACGGACGAGGGTGGTGACCGTCTGTTATCCCACCTCGATGCAAATCCTCAGGGACCATCTTACATGGACTTGCTTTCCTCCACAGCTTCAAGAATCTCGAGTCTCTGTTGCATCTGGTCAAAGGGGGAAGAGATGGAATGTAGCTTTGTTTTGAGCCTGCAATATAATCAACATATTTGAATTACATTTTGTAATGTTAATACCAACAATGTTCGAGAAACTTGAAATGCAACATCTTACCGCAAGACGCAACGAAGTTGATGTAATCTTGAAAGTGATGTTCTAAGCCATCTGCAAGATCTTGAATTATATCCTCAGAAATACCAATTGGGATTTCAAAGAAATCATTTGCAATCTCCTTGGCCAATCTCATTATGTCGACGGCAGATTGAGTATACGGTTCCGTTTTAGATTTTGGGTTCCATGTCTGTCAAATGCAAATTCATAACCATGCTTAAAAGAAGCGGCAAGAGTTGCATTACTTGCAAATTTACACAAAAAAGAATTACCTCAGTTTCCTTAGCCCTTTCAAGATATTCATGCAATTTTTCCAATCTTTCACCGATCCAAGTTTTCAAGAGGTTTAAAATGATAGAGTCGACTTCGTACGGGACCATTTCCCTGACAACTGCCTTTCCTCCATCTTCAGAATCAACAGAGTCTTCCACCACCATTTGAACCAAAATCTTCTCTAGTTTTCCCGCTCTTTCAAGAACTCTTATTACCTCATTTGACAATGTGGATACCCCGCTTAAGTATTGTCTTAAGACAGCTCCATAACAACTATGGAGAGTCACAGAAGCAACACCCGTTGGTATTGGGTGCCATCTCTTCAATGTTGGACTAAACGTAAGCTTTTCTTTCGCGGCCAGTTCTTCAGTTTCTTTAGCTAGTTGGAGCAGCGCTTCACTTGTATCATCTTCTTGTTCCTCGTTAGTCAGACTATTTGCCCCAGTTTCCAACATCTGCTTAAAAACATAAGAGATGTCAAAATGAAGATTCAAGCATGATTTTTGCACGGATGTCGCATGCACAAATAAACACCTACCTTTGAGAACGCATTTCTCAAGGACGACCTTATAAAAAAATCCACTTTGCCGTCTGATTCGTCTACTGCATCCCCCCTCTCTTGCACCACATTAAGGTCATCCAAGGTTTTTGAAGCAGTTAAGGCAAGCGACAGAAGGTTTTCCATCATTCCAGATATACCTTTCTGAAAGCTCCCATGGTAATCAACAAGTCTCTTTTCTGCCCATGCATAAATTGATCCCAAGACGGACGATAGCGTCTTAATATACATAGCGTCTCGATTAGCTCTCTTCACATCGTTCTCCACTTCGGCCAACATTGCAATAGAAGCACCTAAAAGGTCTTGCTCCGTCTGCGAAGTCGCTACGTATTGTTGAAAAAACACCCATGTGAAACAAATATTATGCATGATTTTGCTGATTCCTAGAGTAGACCATGTCTTTTTCATAAGTTCTAGTAACTCATCAACCTCGTCAAGAACTAACGTTTCATCTTTAATATCAAAGATTGCGTAGAGTAAATATAAGTACAGGTGAATGTTGAATGGTGATCCGTCAGCCCAATGACATACATCTGAAGAGGATCCGTTATTGCTTCGCCATGCTAACGAAACGACGCAGTTGCATAATATTGGCATTGTTTCAGAATTCTTTCCAATATCAATAGGCTTCATTTCACAACCGTCAATGATTTCACGGAGCTTCATCGCCGTGGTGTTTGATCGGTCTAATGGGATTGACGGGTATTGGAGCAGACCTGCTTCAAGGATTTTTAGTTGCCGTTTCTGCCAGAGATGATATTCATGCGCATTGTTGAATTCCGAGGCTTTTAGGTGGCGGAGAAGCTCCAGAGGGAGAATAATGGTCTCTGCTCTCCTGCCCATCTGTTAAGATCGCAACAAAGAACTGATAAATTTATTAGTTTAGTTCATCATACATTTGTGCAGTTAATTAAATCCATTGGGTGCGCATGCATGAAAACACACCTGACCAACAAGTGTTCTCATTAAGGTTTTCCTGAGCCGGTTATCGCTTTGTTCAGAAACTCTCATTTGCTGCCTCATAATCTCAGCGGATGTCATTGGCCGTTTGAATCTGACCGGCAAAGTGGTGAAAGTAGGATGATGATTATTATTATTATTACCATTATTCGGCGACTTCGGTGATCTTGGCGACGACGGATTTGAATTTGTTCTCCTTGGTGACATTCGTTTCACCGACTTCAATCCAAGAGTTCGTTTTAATCTACTGGTGGCCACCAAACCAGACCCATTATTATTCCTCCCATTTCCTCCTCCACCAAAACTACCACCATCCCCATTGCTGTTGTCATGACCAGAGGGGTAATATGACAATGCATTCCTCCCACCGAACCCTGGCGAAGAACGGCATGACGTGAAGAACACTTCGTATGCAGTTTCTCGAAGATCATCTTTATCGACACCCTCTACTTTACCGAATGGCCAATCAAGGTCGACAGTTTCAAGCAATTGATCAAAGTCTGATCGGGTTGAGCAGAATGATGACGTTCCTGCGTAGGATTCCCGACGAGAATGATATCCCATATTGGCGTATGGGGTGGCTGTAAATCTTCACCATGTATCATGCGGGAGAGAATGTTTGAATCTGTGGCATTTGCTGGTGTCCAGAGAGAAAGAGAAAGAGAGACCAGAAGCAATTGGGGGTCTCAGTTGGTTTTGCCAGCTTTTTTTAGTACGGACATCCATGGGTGCGGATCTGACAGCTAATTAAGTAGCTGCCAATAATGTATGGAAGGAATTCGTGAGAAAAATTTGGAACTTCAGAGTGGGAAAAAGGGCTATATTTGAACGGTCTTATTTGGTAAAAATGATTTCAAACCGTTTTCCCTTAATCCTCTCGTTCTATATATTTCTAAATATTGTTTGCTCCTACTTTTTATCTCAAGCGCACAATTACAGCAAGAACAAAACCAGACCTGAGAGGTTTTGGAATGTAGGAATTACCAATAGGTACCATTATAGTGTTCTTAGTTAGTGGCAGGTCCACCCATTAAAACCCAGTAATCAGAGATCCATAATTAAAAGAAAACATGAAAATGGACCAAATTTTTTTAGCCCAGGTCCTGCACACGTGCGAGATCAGGTGTACGTAATATGAAAATACCACAAATAACCTTTCCTATTTAATATGTTAAAAGCACGAGAAATATTTTTCACATTTCATATTCATTTTCTTCTTCTCTTTCCTCTCACCATTGTTGCAGATGAAGATGAAGATTTGTTTTTGTTCTTTCTCGTTTCTACCGAATCAGATGATGAAGATTTTCCATTGTAATGTTTCTTTTAAGGTTTTGGCGATCTAATCATTGTTGTGCTTGATTATGTTTTCGATCTCCATGGTTGATTTGTCGACTATATATTAGATCTTGATGAATAATCACATTTTTTGTTTATTTCGTTGCTAGATTCGATTATGCCACTTCCATTTTAGATGTTTTAGACGTGTTTCAGTTCTTTTTTGTATATGAATCAACAGTACGTATATCCCGTACTGATAGAAACTTAGTTTATTTTTGAGAAGAAGAAGATGCATCGTTATGATTTACGACGAGAAGATTGTTTGTGTTTCCAGGTATGTATATTAACAATGATTTTCGGTTTCCATTCTATTTTTTTCATAGATTCGTTACTAGTTTTTCACATGCAGCTGAAGTTTAGATTATGAATCAGCAGTACATATATGATGTACTGAAAAATTATGCTGTAATTTTGTTATTTTTGTAGTTTTTGATATTTTTCTTCTTCGATCTAGAAGTATATATATGGAATATTGAAGAAAAAAAGTGTTTCGATTCTGGTTTTTAGAGATTCATTACTTGGTTTTCACATGCAACTGATTTTAGTTTCATTTTGGTTGTTTTTGATATGCTTTTAAGTTGTTTTTGTGTATTAATCATCGGTACGTATATGATATATTGTTGGATTTTGATGGAACAAGTTCAGATCTAAATAAACAATCATGTTTTTTGTTTATTTCATTAGTAGATCTGATACTTTTATGGTTTGTTTTTTCAGTTTTCTTTTGTTATTATCAATTGTTGATAAACATCACTGTCCAGAGTTCGTCCTAAATTTTATACTTCTCTTGCTGTTTTAAAAGTTTGTGGGGATATAGTTGATGAAAAGAATGTACACAGTTGGGTTTTGCTTAGATTTGTTTATAGACCTTCTTTGATTCATATGTGTAGTATTTGAATTTTATGTTTGTTAGTGATGTTGTGAAGTGTTTGATGAATAAGTGTTCTTGAAATGCATTAGAAGCGTTGGGTATCTTTAGAGAGATGAGAATTGAAGGAGTTAAATTGGAATTGCATGACTGTATCTTGCTCATTGCTGGTGCTCCACTTGGTGAAGAATTGAAGGGGATTTTGATTCATGTGTATGTGCTCTTCCTCTTATGTGGTCTTCCTCTTTTCTGTATTTCCTTTTAAGATTCATGATACAATTTGTATCTTATCTATCACGGACAGGTGAAGGTGGGAACCGGTTCTGCGTTACTCAACTTTGGATCACCAGTGGATGCATCTCAGCTATATAAATTACTCCATGCCCTTCATCCACATCCTCAATAGAAGAAAAATTAGCAGGCAGAGGTGCACCTGGAACATGTATGTTGCTCGGATTTTGTTGCTTTTGTCATACATACCAAAATAAATAGAATAGTAGCTTGGTGCATCTTCTCGATGTTGTTTACTGCTCTGGAACTGTTATCCTCAACTGGATAGATAGACCTCACCCTGTGTAGTTTCTTAAATGCCAAATGGCCTGATGTAGGCTCATGGGCATGCGGATAAGTAAAAGGTTAGCCTAATATTTACAGTTAGATAATGTGATTTTGTTAACTGATACTTTTTTTTGAAAGCTTTATCGTTCTCCCAAAATCATGTAGACCTCTGAGGCAGAAAAATTCTTTTTTCTACCACAAGTTTCCTGACTACTTGCTGCTGTGCGATATTGCTGTCTCACTGGAATACCCATTTCTTGCTTCATGCTACAAACAGACACCACCTGATACACAACTGTTTTTTTCACCCTTAGTCACTATGTGGAAATGATAATCTATAGAGTCACAAGACTCATAAATTGTTATTATCAATTGTTTTTCAGTTTTCTTTTGTGTATTACCTATCAGTACATATATGACGTTTTCTAATTTATTTATCATTGATTCTTACAGATTTGTACTCTACCTGGAAGCAGTGCAGCAAATATGTACTCGAATTTGTAAGCATTCAGATATATAATCGGATTTGTAAGCAATACGACAGATATGTACTCAGATTTCTAAGCATTGCGACAGATATGTACTCAAATTTGTAAGCAGTGTAGCAAATATGTACTTGAATTTTTAAGCAGTGTACCAGATATGTACTCAAATTTGTAAGCAGTGTAGACACACACGTTTGGTAGTAATGGGCATTATGGACATTTCCATGTTTTAATTAATTTTGGATCTCCGGATATAAAAAAAATCCGATTGGACCCTACTATAAATAACTATATGGGCCTAGGACCAAACAAGAAATTTTCCTTTTGGAATTCACCCGAGCAGTTGCATGCAGCAGGACTGCAAGATTAGTTTCTTCTCTATTTCTCTGTCAGCAGTTTGGAGTTCATGAGCATTTTTTGTGCAAAAATAAAGAATTCTCGCAAGTTTGACAATTTTATGCAAAATGTTTCTCAAAATGAGAGAAAGAAAAACTGTAGTCAAGTTGCACAGACATGCACACAGGCTACATAGATGAAGTACTCTTCCCTGAGGTGCTTTCACTCACAGTAAAGTCAACGAGTCATGTTTTCAATAGAATTTTTCTCATAAACTTAAACTCCATCTATATACATCATAACAAAATGGACTAATCTTGTGTATGAATGTAAAGAATAATGGAAATATTAGTAGGAGTTTTTCCTTTCTTGGTTGCTTAAGCGAATTTCAAAAAAAAAAAGAAAAAAGAAAAAACGAATCAAATGTAATCCTACAAGAAGATGTACATGTGATGGGTAGATATGTATATATGATTATTTATTTTATCTTTTATTTTATTTTGAGGTTCTTCCTTGCTGTAACTCCTGATTATAGTTAGTTGACTTCGTTCAGGTTTTTACTGTGTACTTTTGGAGGCAAAGCAATATCAGGGGAATAGAAGAAGAAGGTGCTCATGTAGAAACCCTAAAATTATAATGTCAGGGTTCTTTTTTTTTTGTTTGTTTGCTTTTTATGATTGTTTGATTCAAGTTTATACGGTATTCATTATTTGGGTTTTGGTTTAATTATACTTAGGGCTTTCTTAGTTGGTGTTTACAGGTTTTTGGTCGGTACAAATCATATTGTTTTGATTTTGTATTTTTCGATTCTTGATATTGTTCCTTCTTCTTAGCACTTTGGTCGGTGTTTTATTTTGATTGCAGGCAGTGACGGAGAGCCGAGCAGATGAAATACCAAACGGGTTATTATTCAATTTAGATATTTAATCTGATAATTTCTGCAGCTCATCAGTCGCTTAGGTTTATATACGTACCTCCAATTTTCGCCCTTGGATTGAAACATTAAGGAAAGATATGTTCACCCTTAGTTGATGCCAGTGCCAAAGAAGAACCGACCACTACTCCGTCCTTTTTTACAAATCAAGGCCTCCTAAGGTGGAGCTTCATACGTGACACAAGTACGTAGATATAGACACCAAACGACTACGTTGGGAGGATTTTAAGTATTTTTTCTTTATATACAAGTATTTTTTTTTCTGCATTTGGTATTGCGCCTTCATATTTTCTTTATATACAAGTATTTTTTTTTTAACATTTCAATCAAGGGGAATTGTACAGCAAGACCTGCACTTGGGATTAAGCCGATGAGAAAAGATGTTGGATTAGATGAGGTTAGGAATAGTGGATCATTTGCTTCAAAGGTTAAGGGCGGAATGCAGGTTAGTAGTACTAATATGTTAGCAGAGGAAATAGTTTCTCGAGTTCTTTTTCTCAGTACAGATAACGATGAACATAATTCTGTCGAAATTAAAGAAAAAATGGTAGCCACGCATCATATGTTCTTCAAGTTATATGTCCTTATATATAGCTTTATGTTCTCCATCATATTCATCTTTCTAAGTTGTTATATGTGGCGTTAACAAATTTAGCTACATCATTTTGTGGGAACTTCCCACATACCTGTGGCAATTTATCCATGATATAATGGTAGTTGTCTTAGTATTAGACAACATAAATGTTAGTTGCTCTAAAATAAATGTTATTATTTTTATTAAATTTTTTAAGAATTTTTAATAGATCAAATATTTTTATTGACATATTTATTTTTTCCAAAATATCCTGGCCCGTGCAGAGTACGGGCGTGACACCTAGTATAAATAAAGATGTTAAATGATGTTAAACTCTATTCTTTAAGGGTATAATTGACAAACCAACTTCAACATAACATAATTCTCACAAACCATACGTAGGAATTTGACAAATCTTATATATTTAGAAAGGTTTTTGAAAGACCAATCCAACGAGCGTAAATAAATAGTTGTACAAATATCAAATATATTTAGAAAGGTTTTTTTCTTATTTTTGAGTATGTAGATATTATCACATAATTTTTTAAAGTACAACTATTTATTCATAATATCTTTTTTAATGTGCAGATATTATTCACGACTTTTTTTAGTGTGCAGTTATTATCCACAGTGTTTCTTTTTTTTGGTCAATCAACAAATTTCAATAAATTCAAATCAAAATAGTGATTACATGTTCGCTTAAAAGATTAACAAAAACATCAAATTACATAAAAAATATCAACATAATCAAAACCCTAATACAAATAAGGATATCGAAGAGAAAGAGCGATAAACCGCAGAGATACCCGATTTTTGATTATGTATAAGGGAGAGATGATGGTATATTCCGGAAATAATTTCGACCATTTGATTTGATTGTATTCTTCTTTGAAAAGAGATGCTCCTGGAAGGAAGGAGTATTTTGCCCATAACTTATCCACAGTGTTTTTCTTGTGTGCATATATTATCCACAATGTTTTTTTTCTTGAAAAAGAATTGTTATATTAACCTTTCATAATTTAATATCCACAATGTTATATTATCCATAATGTTAATCAACCTTTCATAATTGTTTATACTATAGTATGTACATTAAATAAGTTTAGAAAACCATTTTTTAAAGATGAACAAACACATTAATAATGAAGTTGTGTAGAAAATATGCACAACTAGAATCTGTGCAGGGAATATGCACAACTAGAATATGTGCAGGAAATAATTTGTATAATTATTTCTATGACCCAAGGGCCAAGTGAGTAAGACCCATGTTTTCTAGGGTCATAAGAATAATTAACCTATTTTGGAACATATTCCCAATTTTCCCTTAATGTAAGGTGTTTTTTCTCACCAAAAAAACTAGAGCCTAAAAACCAAGTCTAAAAGTGTTATACCCAATTGTAGCGGTTCATGCCGTTGGTGTCGCACATAACTACTTGTCAACTGAACAATTACCAAGTACACTAGCTTAAGAATCTCCACTTTATTTTCTTCACATTCACCGGCGCATGCACGTCAAGAATCAAAGGGTAAACTTCTTCAAGTTGTTTATTAGCTCAAGGAATCCACTCTATGGATTCTTCACATTCACTGGCAAGAATTTACTACAGATATTCTTCACATATGCATGTCAATAATTGACGTTAAACTTCTTCAAGATGTTTAATTCGAATCCAATGTTTTATAATTGTCTCAAAGAATCCACACTAGGGATTCTTCACAGTCACTGGCAAGAAAATACAACCGATGTTCTTCGCATACGCATTTCAAGAATTGACGGTTAAACTTCTTCAAACTTGTTTGGATTTTTCTTCTTATAAATATATATCAATAATCGTCTCTCTTTTTGTCACTCATATTTTATTGCTTCTCTCACTCATTATAATCTCAGAAATTTAGCGATTCTATGTACAAAAATGGTTTATTCAAAAAAGACCAGAGTGACTAGACAAGTTGATGCTTACAATGGAAGAGTTGTTCACGATGAGGATTCGCGTTCAGAGAGAGTTAAGAGATATGTTGTTCGCTACATCGGCCCTACTAACTCGGTTGATATGCAGCTATCTGTAACTAGTGACCCTGGTTGTTTTGGGGATTGGCTGAAGGAACTTGATAGGAATTTGAATTTCGGGTTTTCTATCAAGCCAGAGTCTCAAGGAACTTTCTATCATTTTACAATGGAACAGGTGTGTGGTCTTTCGTCTTTCAGGAGTGCTCCCTACAAATATTAGGAATTTCTTTATGGATCAAGCATTCCAGTTTTACGGTATGTGTTGGGTCAAGGAAAGTGTGAGGTCAACCTTGAGAGATGTTTACGGGTTAACCCTGAATGATAACCTCCACTTTTTTAATAGAGAAGACATTTTGGCAAGGTTGAGAGATGAGGAAGTGGCTGAAAAGTTTGGTTTTAGTACTAGATTAAAGAACAAGCTGAATCCACGACAACAAACAACAAGTGGAATAATCTTGAGTTGCACTTTCTCTTGAATGTCAAGGAACCGTTAAATAGTCAATTTATCTTAAATGTGTTTGAACTTTCTCTCTAATTCCTTCGAGGTTTTTGCTATCTGAATATGTTCCCGAACCTTATAAAGGTGTTAATATATAATATATTTGTTTTCTAATTCGTATACGTAATCCCAAGTGTGTGCGAATATTGACTACTTAACGGTTTTGGATGGAATTTCGGACGGCTGGGGCATATTCCCGAAAACTGGAATCCTGGGGCATATCCCCAGATGACAGTCGATTTTGGGGCATATCCCTAATTTTCCCTTAATGTAAGGTGTTTTTTCTCACCAAAAAAACTAGAGCCTAAAAACCAAGTCTAAAAGTGTTATACCCAATTGTAGCGGTTCATGTCGTTGGTGTCGCACATAACTACTTGTCAACTGAACAATTACCAAGTATACTAGCTCAAGAATCTCCACTTTATTTTCTTCACATTCACCGGCACATGCACGTCAGGAATTAAAGGGTAAACTTCTTCAAGTTGTTTATTAGCTCAAGGAATCCACTCTATGGATTCTTCACATTCACTGGCAAGAATTTACTACCGATATTTTTCACATATGCATGCCAAGAATTGAAGTTAAACTTCTTCAAGTTGTTCAATTCTAATCCAATTTTTTATAATTATCTCAAAGACACGCTGGGGATTCTTCACAGTCACTGGCAAGAAAATGCAACTGATATTCTTCGCATATGCATTTCAAGAATTGACGGTTAAACTTCTTCAAACTTGTTTGGATTTTGCTTCTTATAAATATATATCAATAATCGTTCCTCTTTTTGTCACTTATATTTTATTATTTCTCTCACTCATTCTAATCTCAGAAATTTAGCGATTCTTTGTACAAAAATGGTTTATTCAAAAAAAAACCAAAGTGACTAGACAAGCTGATGCTCATAATGTAAGAGTTGTTCACGATGAGGATTCGCGTTTAGAGAGAGTTAAGAGATATGTTGTTCGCTATAGCGTCCCTACTAACTCGGTTGATATGCAGCTGTCTGTAACTAGTGACCCTGGTTGTTTTGGGGATTGGCTGAAGGAACTTGATGGAAATTTGAATTTCGGGTTTTCTATCAAGCCAGAGTCTCAAGGAACTTTTCTATTATTTTCAATGGGAACAGGTGTGTTGTCTTTCATCTTTCAGGAGTGCTCCCTACAAATATCAGGAATTTTTTTATGGATTAAACATTCCAGTTTTACGGTATGTGCTGGGTCAAGGAAAGTGTGAGGTCAATCTTGAGAGATGTTTACGGGTTAACCATGAATAATAACCTCCACTTTTTTAATAGAGAAGACATTTTGGCAAGGTTGAGAGATGAGGAAGTGGCTGAAAAGTTTGGTTTTATTACTAGATTAAAGAACAAGATGGAATCCACAACAACCAACAACAAGTGGAATAATCTTGAATTGCACTTTCTCTTGAATGTCAAGGAACCGTTAAATAGTCAATTTATCTTAAATGTGTTTGAACTTTCTCTCTAATTTCTTCGAGGTTTTTGATGTCTGAATATGTTCCTGAACCTTGTAAAGGTATTAATATATATTTGTTTTATAATTCGTATATGTAATCCCAAGTGTGTGCGAATATTGACTACTTAACGGTTTTGTATGGAATTTTGGACGGCTGGGGCATATTCCCGAAAACTGGAATCTTGGGGCATATCCCCAAGATGACAGTCGATTTTGGGGCATATCCCCAATTTTCCCTTAATATAAGGTGTTTTTCTCACCAAAAAAACTAGAGCCTAGAAACCAAGTCTAAAAGTGTTATACCCAATTGTAGAGGTTCATGCCATTGGTATCGCACATAACTACTTGTCAACTGAACAATTACCAAGTACACTAGCTCAAGAATCTCCACTTTATTTTCTTCACATTCACCGGCACATGCACGTCAAGAATCAAAGGGTAAACTTCTTCAAGTTGTTTATTAGCTCAAGGAATCCACTCTATGGATTCTTCACATTCACTGGCAAGAATTTACTACCGATATTCTTCACATATGCATGTCAAGAATTGACGTTAAACTTCTTCAAGCTGTTTAATTTGAATCCAATTTGTTATAGTTATCTCAAAGAATCCACACTAGGGATTCTTCACAGTCACTGGCAAGAAAATGCAACTGATGTTCTTCGCATATGCATTTCAAGAATTGACGGTTAAACTTCTTCAAACTTGTTTGGATTTTGCTTCTTATAAATATATATCAATAATCGTCCCTCTTTTTGTCACTTATGTTTTATTCTTTCTCTCACTCATTCTAATCTCAGAAATTTAGCGAATCTTTGTACAAAAATGGTTTATTCAAAAAAGACCAGAATGACTAGACAAGCTGATGCTTATAATGTAAGAGTTGTTCACGATGAGGATTCGCGTTCAGAGAGAGTTAAGAGATATGTTGTCCGCTACAGCGGCCCTACTAACTCGGTTGATATGCAGTTGTCTGTAACTAGTGACCCTGGTTGTTTTGGGGATTGGCTGAAGGAACTTGATGGAAATTTGAATTTCGGGTTTTCTATCAAGCCAGAGTCTCAAGGAACTTTTCTATTATTTTTCAATGGGAACAGGTGTGTTGTCTTTCCTCTTTCAGGAGTGCTCCCTACAAATATCAGGAATTTCTTTATGGATTAAGCATTCCAGTTTTACGGTATGTGCTGGGTCAAGGAAAGTGTGAGGTCAACCTTGAGAGATGTTTACGGGTTAACCCTGAATGATAACCTCCACTTTTTTAATAGAGAAGACATTTTTGCAAGGTTGACAGATGAGGAAGTGGCTGACAAGTTTGGTTTTATTACTAGATTAAAGAACAAGCTGAAATCCACGACAACCAACAACAAGTGGAATAATCTTGAATTGCACTTTCTCTTGAATGTCAAGGAACCGTCAAATAGTCAATTTATCTTAAATGTGTTTGAACTTTCTCTCTAATTTCTTTGAGGTTTTTGTTGTCTGAATATGTTCCTGAACCTTGTAAAGATGTTAATATATAGTATATCTATTTTCTAATTCGTATATGTAATCCCAAGTGTGTGCGAACATTGACCACTTAACGGTTTTGGATGGAATTTTGGACACGACTGGGGCATATTCCCGAAAACTGGAATCCTGGGGCATATCCCCAAGATGACATTCGATTTTGGGGCATATCCCCAATTTTCCCATAATATAAGGTGTTTTTTCTCACCGCAAAAACTAGAGCCTAGAAACCAAGTCTAAAAGTGTTATATCCAATTTTAGCGGTTCATGCCGTTGGTGTCGCACATAACTACTTGTCAACTGAACAATTACCAAGTACACTAGCTCAAGAATCTCCAATTTATTTTCTTCACATTCACCGGCACATGCACGTCAAGAATCAAAGGGTAAACCTCTTCAAGTTGTTTATTAGCTCAAGGAAACAGGAGCAGGACCCCATATATCACAATGAACCAACAAAAAAGGAGAACTAGAAATAAAATCAGTGGACTTAAAAGGTAAATATATTTTTTTGGCTAACTGACGTGAACCACAAACAGAGGAAACAACTGTACTAGATAGCTCGGAAGCATCAGCAAGCTTCTGGACTATCTTCTGAACAGGATGGCCTAACCTTGAATGCCAAATAATTAGTGATGCTACAACAACGGTAAATGCAGCATGCTTAGGGGTAGAGCAGGGAATTTTTCGATAGAGTCCATTTTGTACCTTTCCTCTAGCCAATATAAGGTTGTTCTTCAAAGACTTATTTCATATCCACGTGGATAAAAAATGAAGGCACAATGGTTATCCAAAGAAAATTGAGAAACATATACTAAATTATGTTGAAGACGAGGAACATATAGAACTTGATGCAAATCAAAGTTATTAGTAGAAATAGAGGAACCTGTGGGAGAGATTGTGATAAGCTTACCATCCCCAACCATTTATTTTTCTGGACCATTGTAGGAACTAGAAGTATTTAATAATGATGAATCATTTGTCATATGACTAGATGCACTAGAATCAGGTATAAGAACTATGTTCCCAATAGCCACCAGACTCAAAATCAGTAGGAGGAAGTTGAACATTATAAGCAAATTCATTGGAAAACCAAGAATTATGCTCACTATTATTTCCTACATTAGTATCAAGACCCATAAAAGCTTTCTGCAAATGAGGTCCTCTATTCTTTGAAGTTGTATATCGAAATCTACATTTGTTAACAAAATGACCAAGTTTGTTGCATATATGACAAGAAATGTGAGCATAACATACAACTTGTTTTTGGTTAGGGTCGAACTCAGCTTTCCTAAAACCAGAATGTGGCATGGAAGAATTTCCAGTAGAGTTATGAGGAAAAAAAGAGTCGTAAGAAGAAAAATCTTTTGGAATAGGCTTTCTAAGAGATGAGTTGTAAGACGTGTTTTGTTTCTTGACATAAAAGGCTGAGTTTGTTGAATCGCTGACTAAAGAAGTAAATAACTCAGATTCTTGTTCTCTTAAAGGATGTTCATGGCTGATTAGTCGAGATCGTAATTCAGAGAATTAGGAAGAGGAGGCTCACGATTTTGCACACTAACAACAAAATGAATGAAATCTTTTCCTAAGCCTTTAAGTGCATAAATTACCAGATCAGCATTTGGAACTGGTTCTCCAATTTCAGCAAGAGAATCATCAATTGACTTAAGCTGATGAAGAAACTCACTAATTGTGTAAGAGGCTTTCTTAATTGAATTAAGTTAAGATCTGAGCATCGATTTTCTGGCAAAGAATTGTTCAGCGAATAGTTTGGCTAGATGTAACCATTTCTCCCTTGCCGATTTCTTTCCAAGTAATTCTGAAGATAACGATTTATCAACTGTAGCACTGATACAAGATCCAACAAAGTTATCGATGTGTAACCATTCAAGATAATTAGGATTTAAAACATGAACATTATTAATTAAGATCGTAAGTAATTCTTTGGATAATGAATCCATCAACAAAGCCAAAAAATATTGGTACATATCAAGATTGAGTACATTTGATCTTTCAATACAAGAAAATTTGAAGCATCTAATTTTGCAGAAACAAAATTTGTGATATTCTGAAAAGGAGTATTAAATCGACTTTGAAAACCAAAAGGATTGTAAAATTGTTGTGGATGTTGTAATGAAGATGGAAAAAGAAAATGTAGAGGTTGTTGAGGATATTATTGGTTGTGTGGTTGGCGTTGTTATTGTTGTTGTCGAAATTGTAATTGTGGTGATGATGTATGATGTATGATGTGGATACAATATAGGTGTGTTGTAGATGAAATTGTGGGGAATGAGAAGATGGTTGTGGCGGTGGTGGTGATTGTTGAGTTAATAATGGTGGTGGTTGAGAAAAAGATGATGAAGGTTGTTGTTGTCGTTGTGCAGAAGGTAGTGGTGGAAAGACTTGTGAATTTTTAGGGACAGCATAAGTAGAAGAAGAATAAGAAGCAACTTGATTTTGAGTAGTTCTAACCATCGTCAGATGATAGTTGCAAGTTTAATGGTGGTATGAAGTTTTCAGGGAAAGGATCAGAGGAAGTCAAAATTCCCCTTCGGTATATGTTACCATGTAAGAAATAGATTGTATTGATTGTTAAAGGTTAACCTACAACTGTTCCAAGACTTGTCTTTATATAGACAATGACTTTTCAAGAGAAGAATAATACCATAACGGAGTTGTAAAGAATTAAATGAAGTAAGATAAAAAGAACCAATTGTAACAGAAAATTGTTTTTGTTATACATCTGTATCCGCTGACATTAAGACACGACTATTGGCCGAGAAGGAGAGCATACAAATTGCCAACACATAGGAGTTCTTGATGTAGTTTTTAAGTGGTAGTAAAGTTCGTTCAACTCGGATTTGATAAGATTGGGTTCTAGACTTAAAATAAAAATAGAAAATATATATACAAAAGGTTTTTCACAATGTCGAGAGAGACTGAGACTCAGGATTCCACCAAATTCCATTCATGTGATTCAAATAATAATTCCAATCAATTATAGATCAAATATTAAAAATATGGACTCTTATTCTTTGCCAAAAAGTATATTTTTGAAAAGCAATGATTGTAAATCAAAAGCATGATTATCAAAAATACATAGACCAAGCATACACCATCAAACGAAATCACACCCATTCAACAAAAATCATAAATCGATTAAAAATCAATGCAAATAGTCATAAAAGAATTATTAGAATTACCAAATGCGTGAAATAGGGCTTCCTCCGTCATCCCAGTGTTGGGGTTTAGCTCCTCATATTAATCACTTACTCAAAATACATGTTTATAACCCAAAAGTTGATTAAAAGAGTGAAAAGAATAAAAACAGTGAATCTGAGACGCACAGAAAGCGTCCAGAGAAGAACGATAAAAAATAAGTGCGTCTGTTGCTGTTGTTTTAAGACTGACAGACGTTTTTCCTTGTCACAGTTGAAGAACGACTGTCTGTGGAAGTATGTTCTTCGTGCTCTTCAATGGCAGCAGCAGCAGTGTACAGAAATCTCTTGATTCACGCCTCCTGAGATCTCCTCTCGACCCCAAACTCTCCGTTAATTTTCTTAGGACTCTCAGCAACCTATTTATACACCACAGGACGATTAAATCTCTCCCAAATCGCTTCGAAATCTCTTCTTTCCTTCCTTGGCAGTCACGGCAATAATCGCTTCCCAAATTTGTTTCACACGTTTCTGAGCTCTCCCACTCATCTCAAACTCTTCCTTAGATATATATGTATCTTTGGAAAGAGTTTTAGGTCTTTATTCTCTCTGAATTTCCTAAAACAAATCCGCATAGCCGTATTTCCTTATTCACCTTTGTTTCCTTTTTCCGGCCATTCCAGCCCAATTTCATCGATCCAAACACATGTATTAACCCTGTCTAGCCATGAGAAGTCCAGCCCACTCTAGCTTAGCAATTAAATATCCATAAAATAGCTCCAATAATCGAGTCCAAAATTTGCCAGGCGCTGCACATAGTTTCCCGCCAAAATTTCTAATTTGAAACGTGAAGAAGGTGACCTCCCCCTTATCCATTCCGGGGGTCCCTTTAGCAATTGGGGTGGAAATAGTAATTTCTGGGCTTAAACAGTAATTTTTCGGGGTTCCTCCGGGGTATTTCTGGGTTGTCTCCAACATACTTCTGGTACGTCATATACGGAGGTTCAAATGCCACATTTTGAGCCAATTTCGCCGCAAAAGCTTTTTCCAAAAACACCTACAAATACATAAAATAAGAAAATAAGTATAAAATCGAGTACTAACAATATATACAATTGAGATATATTAGACACATAAATGCGTCTATCAAATACCCCCAAACTTATTATTTGCTAGACCCGAGCAAATCAAAACTACAAAATAAAATCCTAACTCACTGTCGCAGGCATCGTCGATTGCATTTAGCGTATGCAATAAGCCTTTAAACCCCTAGGTGTCCCTAGTGGCCGAGGTATAGTCTCGGGAGGGCTTACTAGAGATATACCCACAAAACCTTAATACTCCAGACCTTAGCTATCTACGCAGAACCTTGGAAGGCACTAAAGAATCTCCTTGGTTGGCATACTTATTGACTACAGGAAGAAATACCCTGATGCGAAATTCCAATTGTTGTACACGAGTTTGAACTCAATCATACTAAAATTCATATAAAGTGACAGAGCTCTACTCAGATAGTTGCACTATGGACATCAATATCCGGAGTCAAAACTAATCACATGGATAGATCAAGAAGATGGATATAGAAAAACATAGATGGTTTTGATGTTTACTAAGTGAACGACGTTTCTCATATCTGTCTGAAGGCCTCCGCCAAAATGAACCTATCCTAATGTATTGAGATATTAGTCTGACTAATATCAACACACTGGCATATACAAGGGAACCAGTGGTCGATAACCTAACTCTAGGTCAACACAACTGGCATATACAAGGGTACCAGTGGTCGACTTTATTGAATTTGTTCCTTTTGGTCAAATAGTCTGGTCTCAATTTATTTATTTTCATGGTATCTCAATCACTCTAATTCACCCTAGCATTGATAACAACTTGAATCGTGGGCCCCACCTATCACTTAGAGAAACATAGTTTAAAAACAAAATAAAATAAAAATAGAAGTGAAAAGGACTCAACGAGATATGGTGAAACTATCATGTTATTTCTAACACCTGAGCTCTGTGCTTTTATGAATAGACTCTTTCGATGTTTCCATCTAATCATATTGGTTCCTCAACTCCTATAACCAAGATGTTCCCATCCACTTAGATTGGTTAGTGTAAACCTTAATAGGCATAAATTTCTAGGCTCTGGAGTTTACTAATTGCAACTAAAAAGTTTCTCCCATACCCCCAAACTTAAATCTAACATTGTCCTCAATGTTCTAAAGATGAAACTAAAAGCATGAACAAGGAGAAACTGTTACCATTTGAAGCGAAAGAGTTAAGGAAAGATATTACCGTGTTGCATGAGCATGGGATACCTCCCAAGAAGTGCTAAGTTTAAAGTCTTCAGCCAGACTTAGGAAAGGATTAGTCAACTCGAACCATAAAGTAACAGTCGAAATAATTGTGGGTCTTCAAAACTAAATAGAGCTGACCAAAGGAAACTGCAATGAACCAAGAAAGTGAACAAGACTATCATGCCCTTACTTAGTTTCCTGATTAAGAAATTTATATCTAATTGTGGTTCAGGTTCAGGTTCTACGAAAGGGTCTAAATAGAAAATTTTCATTGGTTGCGTTTCTTCATAGGTGGGATCCGAATCATTAGGTCCTAGAGTCTGGAAAAACTCAAATATGATCTTAGAAGCGCACAATAATAACCTAAATAACTGAGGATCCTCTAAGTCAATAAGATTTGACTTACGTAATTGACCACAATGAGAGTAGTGGTCATTCTTACGCAAATGTGTCGATTCTAATTTCCTAATGCATTTAGGTTTAGTCTCACAACTTAATATTCGACACATTTGGAATATAAACGTTCCCACAGTTGGAAGAAAACTATTTGGTGGGAAAACAAAGCCAATCTGGGTGTTATTTCCTGGGCTAACCACATCAACCAAAGGATGGGTTTCTAACGACTGAACTTCTTCCTGGACATCATTAGGTCCAGGAAAACGTGTATGAAGATAATCCCGTAAAATGGTTGAGGCATATATGTCAAGTCCCAAGTGATGGACCTCTGTAAGATCTAAAGGTAAAGCACATGGAGAATGATAATCACCCCCAAACTTAGAGGTTTTAGTGTCTCTAGATAGACTAGTCACAATCTCCCTAATTTCTAGGTCACCAGATTCTTGAAAATGGTCAATTGATTCTTCTAAGTTATAATCGGAAGGTGCATCCTCACTCATCATATTTGAAAGCTCTACGAGTTCAACCTCTTTGTCTAAGACTAATGTTTCTAAATCGCTAGACTCTAAAACAATATTCTCAGAATAAACTCGTTCCTCTAAACCATCATTAGCTTCGTAATCAAAAGGAAATACTACATCGTCTAAGACGGGGGTATCTCTAGTCAAATCCTCGTCCTTTTGAATAGGTGAATAATTGTTAAAATTATTTGGATTCAACTAGAAATAATATTATCATTGTAAAGCTCAATTGGAGTAGCAAATTCCTGATCACTATTTATTTCAAATTCTTCATCAATACTATCCTCATCATAATCATCATTATAATAACATGAAAATGGTTGAACCTCTTGTAAAGTAGTGTTACCAATTCTAACCTCGTCATCTTGATTATGTAAATAACTATCCTCATTTTCAAGGGTATTATTAGAAACATTGTATTGGAAATTAAGATTATTTCGAGAAATTCTTTCGTTTATCTCAGCCATCAGCTTGAGGGATTCCTCTATAGAAAGTTCACTCATTATTGTAGTTCTTTCGTCTAGAATTACACTATTCATCTCAGCTAACTTACGCGTCGACTCAGCTAACTCCCTGAGGGACTCTTCTAAAGGAGGAATGGGAACAGAGGGATCATAAAAAGGACTACTTTTCAATAGTTTGATTGTATCCTCTAGAGACGAAGAACTAGTATTATAATCTTCTTGCTCGTAAGACTGATGCATGTGTGGATAGTAATTGGGCTCACCAGGGTATGACCCATATCCTTCCAAATGATGGCGTTCCCAACCACTATTCCCAACATGGTCATAGAAAGGATGATGTCCATATTCAAATTCAGGTCGATAATCATTGTATTGGCTTCTATCATACCAGTTCGACATTCTTAATTGCAAGGGAATTCTACACAATCACAAACAAGGCTGACTCGACCAAATCAAACCTATAAAATATAGCAAACAACAAGCATGATGGCTCCACTTAGATTGTTTCTAGACCAGCTTCTAATCCTTCGAAAGGGAATTCGTTACAATTTAAGCAAACCCCTCTGGAATCAATCCGAGTCAAAGTAAGTTAAATTGAGGCGAGGGAATCTCAGTGGAGCTTTGATACCCAAGGCCTCACCGCTATCACAAGGCGGCGCAGTCACGCATTCAACTCACAGAAACCATCATGAACTTCGAAGTATGCTAAAAAGAGTAACCAATATTTTTCGAAAGATTTTCCTACCAAGCTCGTTATCCTATCGGTCTCGTTCTAATCAAATTTTAAGCTTGGGTTCGCGTTAGATTTCGTTTTCCTAAGGCGGCTAAGAAGGGAGCGGTGATGAAATCTGAACCCTTATCGTGTATGGCCAGTCCTTGCCCTTTACTAGGAATTAAAAGCAACCGTATTCAACTCCTCAGCATATATTCACCTTAAGGAATACAGTAAACCCGCTGACAGGGGATTCGCGGGTGTTTCGAAAAACTTACCTCACGTACCAGACGGGGGAAGAACCGTTGAAGTCGACTCGGGCCACAACTCCTATGTTATGTACGAACCCGAGGGGCCGAGGTGATATCGTAATCACCGTCCTTCCCTGCATACAGTTTGTATTTAAACCAACCCTTCCTTAGGGTTTAAAAATAATAATGTCCAAAGTCCAATGTCCAAGTGTCCAGAAAGAAAAGAAAAAATTACAAAAATAGCAAACCCTAATACAGTTCTCTCTCTCTCTCTTTTTTTTTTAATAAAGAAAAATAAACAAACCCTAAAAAAATAAAATATCTAAAAATAAATTGTCTTCTTTTCCGTTCTTTTCGCTTTAATCTTTTGCTCCAAGTCTTTATGCTTTAAGTTCCAGTCTTTACGAAATCACCAAACTCCTTGGCTCAATTCGCTTTATGATCCAAAACCTGTAGACAAAAGACAAATACCCAAAAACGTAAAAAAGAACAAAAATAATAAAAACCTAAAAAAAAAAAAAAAAAAAAAAAAAAAAAAAACTAAGTCTAAAAACCCTAAAAGCAAATCCCCGGCAGCGGCGCCAAGAATTGATGTAGTTCTTAAGTGGTAGTAAAGTTCGTTCAACTCGGATTTGATAAGTTTGGGTTCTAGACTTAAAATAAAAATAGAAAATATATATACAAAAGGTTTGTCACAATATCGAGAGAGACTGAGACTCAGGATCCCACCAAATTCACTTCATGTGATTCAAAAAATAATTCCAATCAATTATAGATCAAATATTAAAAATATGGACTCTTATTCTTTGCCAAAAAGTAGATTTTTGAAAAGCAATGATTGTAAATCAAAAGCATGATGTATCAAAAATACATAGACCAAGCATAAACCATCAAACGAAATCACACCCATTCAATAAAAATCATAAATCGATTAAAAATCAATGCAAATAGTCATAAAAGAATTATTAGAATTACCACATGCGTGAAATAGGGCTTCCTCCGTCATCCCAGTGTTGGGGTTTAGCTCCTCATATTAATCACTTGCTCAAAATACATGTTTATAACCCAAAAGTTGATTAAAAGAGTGAAAAGAATAAAAACAGTGAATCTGAGACGCACAGAAAGCGTCCAGAGAAGAACGATAGAAAATAAGTGCGTCTATTGCTGTTGTTTTAAGACTGACAGACGTCTGTCCTTGTCACAGTTGAAGAACGACTGTCTGTGGAAGTCTGTTATTCGTGTTCTTCAATGGCAGCAGCAGCAGTGTACAAAAATCTCTTGATTCACGCCTCCTGAGATCTCCTCTCGACCCCAAACTCTCCGTTAATTTTCTTAGGACTCTCAGCAACCTATTTATACACCACAGGACGATTAAATCTCTCCCAAATCGCTTCGAAATCTCTTCTTTCCTTCCTTGGCAGTCACGGCAATAATCGCTTCCCAAATTTGTTTCACACGTTTCTGAGCTCTCCCACTTATCTCAAACTCTTCCTTAGATATATATGTATCTTTGGAAAGAGTTTTAGGTCTTTATTCTCTCTGAATTTCCTAAAACAAATCCACATAGCCCTTATTCACCTTTGTTTCCTTTTTCCGGCCATTCCATCCCAATTTGATCGATCCAAACACATGTATTAACCCTGTCTAGCCATGAGAAGTCCAGCCCACTCTAGCTTAGCAATTAAATATCCATAAAATAGCTCCAATAATCGAGTCCAAAATTTTCCAGGCGCTGCACATAGTTTCCCGCCAAAATTTCTAATTTGAAACGTGAAGAAGGTGACCTCCCCCTTATCCATTCCGGGGGTCCCTTTAGCAATTGGGGTGGAAATAGTAATTTCTGGGCTTAAACAGTAATTTTTCGGGGTTCCTCCGGGGTATTTCTGGGTTGTCTCCAACATACTTCTGGTACGTCATATACGGAGGTTCAAATGCCACATTTTGAGCCAATTTCGCCGCAAAATCTTTTTCCAGAAACACCTACAAATACATAAAATAAGAAAATAAGTATAAAATCGAGTACTAACAATATATACAATTGAGATATATTAGACACATAAATGCGTCTATCAAATACCCCCAAACTCATTATTTGCTAGTCCCGAGCAAATCAAAACTACAAAATAAAATCCTAACTCACTGTCGCAGGCATCGTCGATTGCATTTAGCGTATGCAATAAGCCTTTAAACCCCTAGGTGTCCCTCGTGGCCGAGGTATAGTCTCGGGAGGGCTTACTAGAGATATACCCACAAAACCTTAATACTCCAGACCTTATCTATCTACGCAGAACCTTGGAAGGCACTAAAGAATCTCCTTGGTTGGCATACTTATTGACTACAGGAAGAAATACCCTGATGCGAAATTCCAATTGTTGTACACGAGTTTGAACTCAATCATACTAAAATTCATATAAAGTGACAGAGCTCTACTCAGATAGTTGCACTATGGACATCAATATCCGGAGTCAAAACTAATCACATGGATAGATCAAGAAGATGGATATAGAAAAACATAGATGGTTTTGATGTTTACTAAGTGAACGACGTTTCTCATATCTGTCTGAAGGCCTCCGCCAAAATGAACCTATCCTAATGTATTGAGATATTAGTCTGACTAATATCAACACACTGGCATATACAAGGGAACCAGTGGTCGATAACCTAACTCTAGGTCAACACAACTGGCATATACAAGGGTACCAGTGGTCGACTTTATTGAATTTGTTCCTTTTGGTCAAATAGTCTGGTCTCAATTTATTTATTTTCATGGTATCTCAATCACTCTAATTCACCCTAGCATTGATAACAACTTGAATCGTGGGCCCCACCTATCACTTAGAGAAACATAGTTTAAAAACAAAATAAAATAAAAATAGAAGTGAAAAGGACTCAACGAGATATGGTGAAACTATCATGTTATTTCTAACACCTGAGCTCTGTGCTTTTATGAATAGACTCTTTCGATGTTTCCATCTAATCATATTGGTTCCTCAACTCCTATAACCAAGATGTTCCCATCCACTTAGATTGGTTAGTGCAAACCTTAATAGGCATAAATTTCTAGGCTCTGGAGTTTACTAATTGCAACTAAAAAGTTTCTCCCATACCCCCAAACTTAAATCTAACATTGTCCTCAATGTTCTAAAGATGAAACTAAAAGCATGAACAAGGAGAAACTGTTACCATTTGAAGCGAAAGAGTTAAGGAAAGATATTACCGTGTTGCATGAGCATGGGATACCTCCCAAGAAGTGCTAAGTTTAAAGTCTTCAGCCAGACTTAGGAAAGGATTAGTCAACTCGAACCATAAAGTAACAGTCGAAATAATTGTGGGTCTTCAAAACTAAATAGAGCTGACCAAAGGAAACTGCAATGAACCAAGAAAGTGAACAAGACTATCATGCCCTTACTTAGTTTCCTGATTAAGAAATTTATATCTAATTGTGGTTCAGGTTCAGGTTCTACGAAAGGGTCTAAATAGAAAATTTTCATTGGTTGCGTTTCTTCATAGGTGGGATCCGAATCATTAGGTCCTAGAGTCTGGAAAAACTCAAATATGATCTTAGAAGCGCACAATAATAACCTAAATAACTGAGGATCCTCTAAGTCAATAAGATTTGACTTACGTAATTGACCACAATGAGAGTAGTGGTCATTCTTACGCAAATGTGTCGTTTCTAATTTCCTAATGCATTTAGGTTTAGTCTCACAACTTAATATTCGACACATTTGGAATATAAACGTTCCCACAGTTGGAAGAAAACTATTTGGTGGGAAAACAAAGCCAATCTGGGTGTTATTTCCTGGGCTAACCACATCAACCAAAGGATGGGTTTCTAACGACTGAACTTCTTCCTGGACATCATTAGGTCCAGGAAAACGTGTATGAAGATAATCCCGTAAAATGGTTGAGGCATATATGTCAAGTCCCAAGTGATGGACCTCTGTAAGATCTAAAGGTAAAGCACATGGAGAATGATAATCACCCCCAAACTTAGAGGTTTTAGTGTCTCTAGATAGACTAGTCACAATCTCCCTAATTTCTAGGTCACCAGATTCTTGAAAATGGTCAATTGATTCTTCTAAGTTATAATCGGAAGGTGCATCCTCACTCATCATATTTGAAAGCTCTACGAGTTCAACCTCTTTGTCTAAGACTAATGTTTCTAAATCGCTAGACTCTAAAACAATATTCTCAGAATAAACTCGTTCCTCTAAACCATCATTAGCTTCGTAATCAAAAGGAAATACTACATCGTCTAAGACGGGGGTATCTCTAGTCAAATCCTCGTCCTTTTGAATAGGTGAATAATTGTTAAAATTATTTGGATTCGAACTAGAAATAATATTATCATTGTAAAGCTCAATTGGAGTAGCAAATTCCTGATCACTATTTATTTCAAATTCTTCATCAATACTATCCTCATCATAATCATCATTATAATAACATGAAAATGGTTGAACCTCTTGTAAAGTAGTGTTACCAATTCTAACCTCGTCATCTTGATTATGTAAATAACTATCCTCATTTTCAAGGGTATTATTAGAAACATTGTATTGGAAATTAAGATTATTTCGAGAAATTCTTTCGTTTGTCTCAGCCATCAGCTTGAGGGATTCCTCTACAGAAAGTTCACTCATTATTGTAGTTCTTTCGTCTAGAATTACACTATTCGACTCAGCTAACTTACGCGTCGACTCAGCTAACTCCCTGAGGGACTCTTCTAAAGGAGGAATGGGATCAGAGGGATCATAAAAAGGACTACTTTTCAATAGTTTGATTGTATCCTCTAGAGACGAAGAACTAGTACTATAATATTCTTGCTCGTAAGACTGATGCATGTGTGGATAGTAATTGGGCTCACCAGGGTATGACCCATGTCCTTCCAAATGATGGCGTTCCCAACCACTATTCCCAACATGGCCATAGAAAGGATGATGTCCATATTCAAATTCAGGTCGATAATCATTGTATTGGATTCTATCATACCAGTTCGACATTCTTAATTGCAAGGGAATTCTACACAATCACAAAAAAGGCTGACTCGACCAAATCAAACCTATAAAATATAGCAAACAACAAGCATGATGGCTCCACTTAGATTGTTTCTAGACCAGCTTCTAATCCTTCGAAAGGGAATTCGTTATAATTTAAGTAAACCCCTCTGGAATCAATCCGAGTCAAAGTAAGTTGAATTGAGGCGAGGGAATCTCAGTGGAGCTTTGATACCCAAGGCCTCACCGCTATCACAAGGCGGCGCAGTCACGCATTCAACTCACAGAAACCATCATGAACTTCGAAGTATGCTAAAAAGAGTAACCAATATTTTTCGAAAGATTTTCCTACCAAGCTCGTTACCCTATCGGTCTCGTTCTAATCAAATTTTAAGCTTGGGTTCGCGTTAGGTTTCGTTTTCCTAAGGCGGGCAAGAAGGGAGCTGATAGACGCATTTATGTGTCTAATATAGCCCAATTGTATATATTGTTAGTACCCATTTTTGTACTTATTATGGTATTTTATTTATTTGTAGGTGTTTTTAGAAGAATAAGGTTTTGCGGCGAAATTGGCTGAAAATGCGGCGTTTGGACCTCCGTTGATAGAGTACCGGAAGCACCTCAGAAATACCTCGGAGGAACCGCGAAAAAGTGCGGAAAATGTCCCAGAAAACTCACTATACGAACCCTCAATTTTGGATAAGGGCAACCTAATTACTAAGGGGTGACCCATTTCCAGGCAGCTGCTAAAGGGACACCGGAGATGGATAGGGGGCATCTCTTCTTCATATTTCAAATGAAGTTTTGGCGGGAAAGTGAGTTTGTTAACTGGCAGTTTTTGATCGGAATTTTTGAAGGAGTTATAGTGCGATTAAAGGGCTGGAAATGTTTGGGCTTACTCTATGGACTTATAGGAAGCTAACAGGGGTGATTTTAAGGGACAGAAGTGGCTGGAATGACCGGGAGAAGAAATCAAAGTCCAAACAGGACACGTATGTTGTTGTTCACGTTCAAATATTTTGTGAGAAATTTTTGGGAGACTTTCACGCTGGATATACATGTATTTGGTCCTGTTCAAGTCCTAAGAATAGTTTGGTTGCTATTTCATAGCTAACAGCACGCGCATAGAGTCACAGGAGAGATTTTCTCTCAACTGCATGCGGAGAAGAATAAAAAGAATGGTCGCTGTTAGTAGAGATTTTTGGGGGATTTGAGGGCTATATAAGAGTGGGTTTACGTCATAGAAAGGGGATCAAGAGTTTGGGGAAGGTTTGGGACGCAGAGGAGCGAAGAAGAAGGATTAACAGCAATTCCCACCTGCTGCTGCTGATGCTATTAGAGGACCTTGAAGAACACGAAGAACAGACTGCACAGAGCAGTCTTATTTTCCAGCGTCAACAGCAGCAGCGGAGTGTCGTTGTTTTACTGCAGTTTCTTGGTATCGTTTCTTTCTGGACGCTTAAAGAGGGTCGTAGTTTCACTGTTTTATATTTTTCACTGTTTTAATCATATTTTGAGCATCAAATATGTATTTTGAGAACATGATTATTATGAATAGCTAAACCCCAATACTGGGATGATGGAGGAAGCTGTTTTTCAGCCATGTGGTTATTTAAATAATTCTTAATTCACTTTTTGCACCGATTTTAATTGATTTGTGATTTCAATTAATTACTTGTGATTTTGTTTGATGGAACATGCTTAGTCCTAGGGATTTTTGATGTGCCATGCTTATAATATACAAGTAATATTTTATGGAATCTAATTTGGCAAAGATAGAGTTAATATTTGTTTTATTTTGAGCTATAATCGCCTAGGATTATTTTCTGAGCCACTTGAATATGAAACACATTGGAATCCTGAGTCCTGGTTCCTCTTGATCTTGTGACATATTTTTTGTATATATTTTTATGTTTTTAATCTTTACAAGTCCGAGCAACGAACTCTTATTTACCGCAATCGAAATAATACAAAAAAATGGCGACGCCGACGCGGACTTGTATATAGATTTGTTTTTAGGTTTATTTTTTTTATATATTATTATTTGTTCCTTTTTACGTTTCTTTTTGTGTCTTTGATTTACAGGTTCGAAGTGGAATACTAAGGACTTGGGAACAAAAAGCTTAAAGCTTAAAGCTAAAAGCTAAAAGAAAAAGAAAAAAAAAAAAGACATAATTTTTTTTTAGGATTTAATTTTTATTATTATTTTTTTTTGCATAGAGCTTTTATTTTTTTTAGAATTTGTAAATAGGCTTTATTTTTCATAATTTTTGTAATTTTTGGACTTTTTTTGGACTTTATTCTGGACTTTTGGACATTTTTATTTTTATTTTTAAACCCTACGGAAGGGTATCCTTAAATACAAACTGTTTGCAGGGAAGGACGACGATTACGATATCGACTCGGCCCCTCGGGTTCGTACATGACATAGGAGTCGTGGCCCGAGTCGACTTCAACGGTTCATCCCCCGTCTGGTACGGGAGGTAAGTCCATCGAAACACTCGCGAATCTCCTGTAAGCGAGTTACTGTGTTCCTTAAGGTGATTCATTGATTGAGGACGAATTTGGACTGTTTTTAAATTCCTAGTAAGGGCAAGGCCTGGCCATTACAAGATAAGGGTTTGGATTTCATCACCGTTCCCTTCTTGCCCGCCTTAGGAAAACGAAACCGAACGTGAACCTAAGCTTTAAAATTTGGAATAGAACGAGACCGATAGGGTAACGAGCTTAATAGGAAACTCGTTCGAAAAATATTGGTTGCTCTTTAAGCACATTTCAAAGTTCATGATGGTTTCTGTGAGTTGAATGCGTGACTGCGCCGCCTTGTGATAGCGGTGAGGCCTTGGGTATCAAAGCTCCACTGAGCTTCCCTCGCCTCGATTCAACTTACATTAGCTCGGATTGATTCCAGAGGGGTGTGCTCAAATTTTAACGAATTCCTTTTCGAAGGAATAGAAGCTGGTCTAGAAAACAATCTAAGTGGAGACATCATGCTTTTTGTTTGCTAGATTCTATAGGTTTGATTTGGTCGAGTCGAACTTGTTTGTGATTGCGTAGAATTCCCCTGCAATTAATAATGTCGAACTGGTATGATAGAAGCCAATACAATGAATATCGACCTGAATTTGAATATGGACATCATCAGTATTATGACCATAGTGAGAATAGTGACTGGGGACGCCAACCTTTTCAAGGTTATGGTTCATACCATGGTGAGCCCAATTACTATCCGCACGCGCATCAGTCATACGAGCAAGAAGATTATAATACTAATTCTTCGTCTTTAGAGGATACAATCAAACTATTGAAAAGTAGTCCTTATTATGATCCTTCAGTTCCTATTCCTTCTCTAGAAGAGACTCTCAGGAATTTAGCTGAGTCATCACGTCAGTTAGCTGAATCGACGTATAAATTAAATGAGGTGAATAATGTAGTTATGGACGAAAGAACTGCAACAACAACTGAATCTGTAGAAGATATCCTCAATAGATTAACTCAAAACTTAGATCCTACACTAAGGGAACTTTCTTTGGAAGAGACCTTGAGAGGATAGCTAAATCGACACGTAGACTTGAGTTAGAAACGAACGAAAGTATTGCTCGAAATAACTTGAATTGCCAATATAGTGTATCCAATAATACCCTTGAGAATGAAGATACTTTTTCACATAATCAAGATAACGAGGTTATAGTTAGTAACACTACTTATTTAGATAAGGTTCAATCATCTTCGTACTATGATGATGAGGATAGTATTGATGAAGAATCTGAAATATGTAGGCATAGTGATCAGGAGTCTAGTAATCCAATTGAGATGTATAGTGATTATATTATTTCTAATTCAAATCCAAATAATTTTTATGATTATCCACCTATTCAAAAGGACGAGGATTTGATTAGGGATACCACCGTTTTAGACGATGTAGATTTTCCTTTTGATTACGAAGCCGATAGTGGTTTAGAGGAACGGGTTCATTTCGAAAATACTTTTTTAGAGTCTAGCGACTTAGAAACAATAGTCTTGGAAGAAGAAGATAGACCCGTAGAGATGAGTAAAGATGCACTACCTGATAATAACTTAGAAGAATCTCTTGAATATTTTAAGGACTCTGAAGATACGGAAATTCAAGAAATAATTAGAGGTCTATCTAGAGACACTGAAAACTCTAAGTTTGGGGGTGATTATCACTTCCCTAGTGCCTTACCTTTAACTCTCAGAAAGTCCCCACACTTAGGACTTGATATCTCTGCCTCGACCATTTTGCAAGATTACCTTCATACTCGTTTTCCCGAACCTAATGATGTCCAGGAAGAAGTTCAGTCGTTAGAAACCCATCCTCTGGTTGATGTGGTTTGCCCAGGCTATGATCCCCAGATTGACTTTGTTTTCCCACCAAATAGTTTTCTTCCAACTGTGGGAACGTTTATATTCCAAATGTGTCGAATATTAAGTTGTGAGACTAGACCTAATTGCTTTAGGAAATTAGAATCGACACATTTGCTTAAGAATGACCACTACTCTCACTGTGGTCAATTATGTAAGTCAAATCTGATTGACTTAGAGGATCCGCAATTATTTAGGTTATTACTTCGTGATTCTAAGTTCGTATTTGAGTTTTTCCAGACTCTAGGACCTAATAATTTGGATCCGACCTATGAGGAAATGCATCCGAGGAAAATATTTTATTTAGACCCTTTCATAGAACCTGAACCTGAACCACAATTAGATATAAATATCTTAATCAGGAAACTAGATAAGGGCATGCTATCCTTGTTCACTTTCTTGGGTTATTGTAGTTTCCTTTGGTCAGCTCTATTTCGTTTTGAAGAGCCACAGTTATTTCGACTATTACTTTATGGTTCGAGTTGACTAATCCTTTCCGATGTCTGGCTGAAGACTTTAAACTTAGCACTTCTTGGGAGGTAACCCAACATTCATGCAACATGGTAATATCTTTCCTTATCTCTTTTGCTTCAAATGGTAACAGTTTCTCCTTGTTCATGCTTTTAATTTCATCTTTAGAACATTGAGGACAATGTTAGATTTAAGTTTGGGGGTATGGGAGAAACATTTTAGTCGCACTTTTGAAACTTCTAGCGTCACATGGTATCCGGTTAGCTAAGTTTACATACTGTTTCTCACCGAAAAGATAGAAATTGGAATGCTAGAGATAACAACTTATTGAGACATTAGAGAAAAAGACATTGAGATCCTTGAAATTCAGGAGAGAACTTGTTCCTTTTAGAGGGTAACCGTGATGGACCTAACAATACATGATGGAAAGGCAAGTAGGTCAGAAGGAAATGCCAGAAAGACAAAGCAACCTCACAATGTAGTCTTAGTTACTGGATTACGACTCTCTCTCAGTAGAAACTTATCATCATCAACAAGCGGAGTGACATCAAAATTTATGACAAAGTTGAAGACGTTTAAGGTTTAGAAGCAACAATAGAAAAGAATAATTCAAAAATCAAAGTTGAAGACTTAGTTACAAGAAGTTAAAAGAGCAAATGATATAAGTTGTTGAAGTTCATGATACCAAGACATCACAAGTTGTAAAGATCCAAGTTATAAAGTCCTTCTCTCATGGCCATTTAAATTTTTGTCTTGTAATATTTAAAAAAAAAAAAAAATGAATGGAAAAAAAAAATAAAAAAAAAAGAAAAAAAAATGAAACATCATTACGTTCTTTTTGTTCAATAAGGCCATAGGGAAGAAGAAATTTATAAGTCAAGCAAGAAATCGAAGAGAAGAGTTGATTGTCAAGGTTCTATGAGGTTCGAGAGTTTATCATCAACAGTTGAATACCGAAGAAGGCGTTGTTTCTACCGGGCACTGTGAGAGAGTCGAAGAAAGATGCATTTTGGTTGCTTTGTTAGTCTGCTTTCAATCTGACACAAGATCTTTCTAGCACTGGTTTAACTCATCACACGTAATTAGTCCAGCTGTATAGCAGATGTCCCTCTCATTTTTATCTCTCTCCTAATCTTATCCAGCTGTAAAGCAGCGGACGCATCTTACAATGTTTATCTAGCTATATAGCGGATATCTCTTTATCTAGCAGTCGTGTGGATGTGTCTCCCCTTTTCTTCAGTTAGCTTTAGAGCTGACACCTTTAATTTCTCTGGCATTCTAGTTACTTGGAGATAGGTTGAGAATATGTATGTCCTCATAGCTCTTTGGATACTTGTGACCAATTAGGAGTACAGGTTTTGTGGGTATATCTCTGGTAAGCCCTCCCGAGACTATAACTCGGCCACTAGGGCCACCTAGGGGTTTAAAGGCTTATTGCATACGCTAAATGCAATCGACGATGCCTGCGACAGTGAGTTAGGATTTTATTTTGTAGTTTTGATTTGCTCGGGACTAGCAAATAATAAGTTTGGGGGTATTTGATAGACGCATTTATGTGTCTAATATAGCCCAATTGTATATATTGCTAGTACCCATTTTTGTACTTATTATGGTATTTTATTTATTTGTAGGTGTTTTTAGAAGAATAAGGTTTTGCGGCGAAATTGGCTGAAAATGCGGCGTTTGGACCTCCGTTGATAGAGTACCGGAAGCACCTCAGAAATACCTCGGAGGAACCGCGAAAAAGTGCGGAAAATGTCCCAGAAAACTCACTATACGAACCCTCAATTTTGGATAAGGGTAACCTAATTACTAAGGGGTGACCCATTTCCAGGCAGCTGCTAAAGGGACACCGGAGATGGATAGGGGGCATCTCTTCTTCACATTTCAAATGAAGTTTTGGCGGGAAAGTGAGTTTGTTAACTGGCAGTTTTTGATCGGAATTTTTGAAGGAGCTATAGTGCGATTAAAGGGCTGGAAATGTTTGGGCTTACTCTATGGACTTATAGGAAGCTAACAGGGGTGATTTTAAGGGACAGAAGTGGCTGGAATGACCGGGAGAAGAAATCAAAGTCCAAACAGGACACGTATGTTGTTGTTCACGTTCAAATATTTTGTGAGAAATTTTTGGGAGACTTTCACGCTGGATATACATGTATTTGGTCCTGTTCAAGTCCTAAGAATAGTTTGGTTGCTATTTCATAGCTAACAGCACGCGTAGAGAGTCACAGGAGAGATTTTCTCTCAACTGCATGCGGAGAAGAATAAAAAGAATGGTCGCTGTTAGTAGAGATTTTTGGGGGATTTGAGGGCTATATAAGAGTGGGTTTACGTCATAGAAAGGGGATCAAGAGTTTGGGGAAGGTTTGGGACGCAGAGGAGCGAAGAAGAAGGATTAACAGCAATTCCCACCTGCTGCTGCTGATGCTATTATAGGACCTTGAAGAACACGAAGAACAGACTGCACAGAGCAGTCTTATTTTCCAGCGTCAACAGCAGCAGCGGAGTGTCGTTGTTTTACTGCAGTTTCTTGGTATCGTTTCTTTCTGGACGCTTAAAGAGGGTCATAGTTTCACTGTTTTATATTTTTCACTGTTTTCATCATATTTTGAGCATCAAGTATGTATTTTGAGAATATGATTATTATGAATAGCTAAACCCCAATACTGGGATGATGGAGGAAGTTGTTTTTCAGCCATGTGGTTATTTAAATAATTCTTAATTCACTTTTTGCACCGATTTTAATTGATTTGTGATTTCAATTAATTACTTGTGATTTTGTTCGATGGAACATGCTTAGTCCTAGGGATTTTTGATGTGCCATGCTTATAATATACAAGTAATATTTTATAGAATCTAATTTGGCAAAGATAGAGTTAATATTTGTTTTATTTTGAGCTATAATCGCCTAGGATTATTTTCTGAGCCACTTGAATATGAAACACATTGGAATCCTGAGTCCTGGTTCCTCTTGATCTTGTGACATATTTTTTGTATATATTTTTATGTTTTTAATCTATACAAGTCCGAGCAACGAACTCTTATTTACCGCAATCAAAATAATACAACAGGAGCGGTGATGAAATCCGAACCCTTATCTTGTATGGCCAGTCCTTGCCCTTTACTAGGAATTAAAAGCAACCGTATTCAAGTCCTCAACATATATTCACCTTAAGGAATACACTAAAACCGCTGACAGGGGATTCGCGGGTGTTTCGAAAAACTTACCTCCCGTACCAGACGGGCGAAGAACCGCTGATGTCGACTCGGGCCACAACTCCTATGTTATGTACGAACCCGAGGGGCCGAGGTGATATCGTAATCACCGTCCTTCCCTGCACACAGTTTGTATTTAAACCAACCCTTCCTTAGGGTTTAAAAATAATAATGTCCAAAGTCCAATGTCCAATGTCCAAGTGTCCAAAAAGAAAAGAAAAACTTACACAAAATAGCAAACCCTAATACAGTTCTCTCCCTCTCTCTTTTTTTTTTTAATAAAGAAAAATAAACAAACCCTAAAAAAAATAAAAAATAAAATATCTAAAAAGAAATTGTCTTCTTTTCCGTTCTTTACGCTTTAATCTTTTGCTCCAAGTCTTTATGCTTTAGTTCCAGTCTTTACGAAATCACCAAACTCCTTGGCAATTCGCTTTATGATCCAAAACCTGTAGACAAAAGACAAATACCCAAAAATGTAAAAAAGAACAAAAATAAAAAAATCTAAAAAATAAAAGAATAAAAAAAAATTAAAGAAAACTAAGTCTAAAAACCCTAAAAGCAAATCCCCGGCAGCGGCGCTAAGAATTGATGTAGTTTTTAAGTGGTAGTAAAGTTCGTTCAACTCGGATTTGATAAGATTGGGTTCTAGACTTCAAATAAAAATTGAAAATATATATACAAAAGGTTGTCACAATGTCGAGAGAGACTGAGACTCGGGATTCCACCAAATTCCATTCATGTGATTCAAATAATAATTCCAATCAATTATAGATCAAATATTAAAAATATGGACTCTTATTCTTTGCCAAAAAGTATATTTTTGAAAAGCAATGATTGTAAATCAAAAGCATGATGTATCAAAAATACATAGACCAAGCATACACCATCAAACGAAATCACACCCATTCAATAAAAATCATAAATCGATTAAAAATCAATGCAAATAGTCATAAAAGAATTATTAAAATTACCACATGCGTGAAATAGGGCTTCCTCCGTCATCACAGTGTTGGGGTTTAGCTCCTCATATTAATCACTTGCTCAAAATACATGTTTATATCCCAAAAGTTGATTAAAAGAGTGAAAAGAATAAAAACAGTGAATCTGAGACGCACAGAAAGCGTCTAGAGAAGAACGATAGAAAATAAGTACGTATGTTGCTGTTGTTTTAAGACTGACAGGCGTCTGTCCTTGTCACAGTTGAAGAATGACTGTCTGTGGAAGTCTATTCTTCGTGTTCTTCGTGCTCTTCAATGGCAGCAGCAGCAGTGTACAGAAATCTCTTGATTCACGCCTCCTGAGATCTCCTCTCGACCCCAAACTCTCCGTTACTTTTCTTAGGACTCTCAGCAACCTATTTATACACCACAGGACGATTGAATATCTCTCAAATCGCTTCGAAATCTCTTCTTTCCTTCCTTGGCAGTCACGGCAATAATCGCTTCCCAAATTTGTTTCACACGTTTCTGAGCTCTCCCACTTATCTCAAACTCTTCCTTAGATATATATGTATCTTTGGAAAGAGTTTTAGGTCTTTATTCTCTATGAATTTCCTAAAACAAATCCACATAGCCGTATTTCCTTATTCACCTCTGTTTCCTTTTTCCGGCCATTCCAGCCCAATTTGATCGATCCAAACACATGTATTAAACCTGTCTAGCCATGAGAAGTCCAGCCCACTCTAGCTTAGCAATTAAATCTCCATAAAATAGCTCCAATAATCGAGTCCAAAATTTGCCAGGCGCTGCACATAGTTTCCCGCCAAAATTTCTAATTTGAAACGTGAAGAAGGTGACCTCCCCCTTATCCATTCCGGGGGTCTATTTAGTAATTGGGGTGGAAATAGTAATTTCTGGGCTTAAACAATAATTTTTAGGGGTTCCTCCGGGGTATTTCTGGGTTGTCTCCAACATACTTCTGGTACGTTATATGCGGAGGTTCAAATGCCACATTTTGAGCCAATTTCGCCGCAAAAGCTTATTTTTCCAAAAACACCTACAAATACATAAAATAAGCAAATAAGTATAAAATCGAGTACTAACAATATATACAATTGAGATATATTAGACAAATAAATGCGTTTATCAGTTCTAACATGTCTAGTAGTAACTTGTTTTTGGGAGCTATTAGAGTCCCACTGCTGATAATGTTTGTTACCTACTTGCAGTGTGTGAAAATGGTCACAATCGATAGCAAATTATTACCTAAGCAGTATAGAACATGAAAATTTATCTGGGTTTCTGTAGGAAAAACCAAAAGTGTTCGTCATGATCGGCCCTTCATGTGCATACATAATATTACCTCGGTTTCTAAAAAGTAAACTACCATAAAAAAATAAAAAGTGATAGTATTTCGTTTCCACAAATGAACAGAGTATAAGGCCGGTTCCTATGGGTGTGGAAAACTTGAGAGTTTTCCATTTTTGCACCCACTATGGAGCTGGCAAATTTGCCACTTAGTCAGGCCAGGTCAAGTTTCTACCGAGTCTCGACCGCTCGGTGTCGATAAAACCGGTAGGTGTAGCTTCCACCGCCAGCGGTCTAGACTCGACCGCTCCTATCATCTCATCTAACGATCATAATTTCATCGTCCTATAAATACAATATCAAATTTCATTTCAACTCACACCATTTCTTCAATCTCCATTCTTCCACTCCACAAATCCAATATGTCAGTTCATGTTCGAGCTCGCAAATTTAGCATAGCTGAAGATGAATCCATTTGCAGGAATTATGTTTTTGTTATACAAGATATGGCCAATGATGAACAACGCCAACATCAAGAGATCGTATGGAGTAGCATATTTCAGAGATTTAAGGAAGAAACAATGAACCTCAATAATCGAAATGCAAATGGATTGTGTCATCGCTTTGGAATAATCATCAATGATGTGAAGTTATTTGTTGCTGCACTTACTGAAGGCTATCGAAACCGACAAAATGGCCAAAACGCATTTGATGTGGAGCGAATGTGTCGTCTCGAATGGCGCAACAGAGTGGGAAAAGATTTTCAATTTGATGGCTGTTATCTTATCTTGAGGGTGTTGCCCAAATATGATCAGTTTAGATTAGCTGTCCAAATATGATGCATCTATCATTTGTATCAAATTTTAATTTTAAGATATTATTAATATAAAACTAGTGCATCTTTCATTAAAAGTTTAGAATTTTAGTTTATATTAGTGCCTTTTTTCATTCATCTAGATAATGACATAACTTATTACAATAAAGACTTTCAAAGTAAAAATTTGGGACAATGTTCTTCATCTTGTTTATCTTCTCAATTTCACCAAACTTCCAATCAATGCGCTCATGAACGGAGTTTCCTTTGTTTATCTTCTTCTTTGCCTTCAAATTTTCCTTCCCTTGAACTTTTCTTTGTCTTTTCTTAGTTGGAGGTTTGATTTGGTTAATATCCAAAACTTGTAGACTTCTTTGGTTTTTACCTATTTCTTTATAACCTTCACGTATCTTACTAACGGCGGCTTCAAGCACCACTCCGGAAAAATCAAGTTGGGTAGCCAAGTCAAGTTGGGATTCAAATTTTGCCATTTTGAATTATTATATAGATCAAGATAGAAAAAAAAAATTGTAAAAAATTTGGTGTAATTTTTGAGTGTGAATGTCACATTTTTATAACATTGGAGAAAGAGCCGTTGGAGGTTTAAAATCAACCGAACGGTGGAGACTACACCGCTAGCGGTCCTGTCTCGACCGTTAGCGGTCCTGTCGCGACTGCTCGGCTAAGACTCAGTCGCTTAACATTTTTACCATAGTAGCTCGGCCAATTTGCCAGGCCAGCTGGCATGGCAAATGGGTGGGTTAGCCACCCCAATAGGAACGGGCCCAATGAAATAATATCAGAAAGAAATATAATAAGGAAAATTTGCTAGTTGGTCCTAAGCCCATTAAGTTAGTTATAGTAGGGTCCAACCGGTTTTTAGACTTATCATTAGGTCCATAATTATTTGAAACTAGTAAAATGACCAGCTTACCCCAGCACTATTCACGTGTGAAATCAACCACCTTCTTGTGGTTTCTCTTTCCCGTGATATTATATAGATTTTCAAAGAGAAAAAATTTTCTCTTCACAGAGAGAATAGAAACCCAAATTCATTTAGATATTTTTGAGACAACAGATCTCAAAAATCATTCAGAGAATAGTTTGCAAACAACGATTCTGATTCACAAGAATAGAGAAAAACCCTAAAACCTATATTCTCTTCCGATAATGGTTAAAACAAGAAAAATCACAAGAACAATCCAAGAAGGAGAAACAATAATGGATGATAGCACTGCTCCTAGAACATCAGAAGACGATTCAAGAATTTCAAGACGAAAATCAAAGAGGAAAAAGATCCACCAGAAAAAAGGTACCATTTCTAACACTTTCAGTATGTTTTTTGTGTTTCTGGGACATAGATCCACCAGTACATATTTGAAGTACTGATTAAAAATTTATGAAAACCCATCAGAGTTTACATGCAACTTCTACTTTGTGTTTCTAGCACTTAGAATTGGCAGTACATAACTATAAAACTGTAGAATAAGAATCAAAAGTGATATGCAATGTGTTTCATTTTATTTCGGATACATAGAGACACTAGTACATATATCAAATACTGAGGTTTTTTCTTAATTAGGTTGTTTTTTGGCAGTACATAAGTCCAGTAGTGAATGGGTAACATTGTTTATGTGTCTATTTACCACTGTTTGTGTTTCTGGCACATAATTGGCAGTACATAACTAAAAAACTGAGACATTGTAGTGTTTATGTACTCTAAATTCATCATTTTCTTTGTTTATGTGATAATGATCTTTGGATATGAAGTACATAAGGCCAATAGTGATTGATTGTGTTTCTGAGATGATGAATGTGTAGTCCATAAATGTTATACTGAAATAAAACCAATTAAATTTTGCAGGTAAGGTTGTGCCAAAATCTGTTAGGAAGTTGTATAAGTCTGGTTTCACAGCATTACATAGCCTGGTTGCCAGAATGAGGGCGAGTAAATATACTTTGAGTGAAGCCACATTGGAAAAGATATCCAAATCTTCTTATGGACAGATGTTTTTGATGTTCTGGCACACTAAGTACTCAGAAAGTCATTGGGAAAAGTTGGAAGGTGCAGTGAAAAAGTACTTGAAGTGTTACAAAAGGGGTCGAGTCAAGAATGAGCTCGCATTTGAGTTTGTTAGAAGAGGTGAAACACACATTATCACGTCGACACCAGAAAAAATGGGTGTAATGCTTGGAATGCCAAGAATGGCAGGAAGAAGAACTGATGACACCTTTTTGATGGGAGGTGGTGGATGGAGGCAGAAACCATTCTACATTAGACACTTTGGTGATAGCAACACGGTTACAAGACCAATGCTACAAGACCATCTTGAAACTGCTCAAGCGTACTGGAATCAAGAATTCTGAATCTGAAGGTGGCGAAGACAGTGATGAAGAAGTACCCGATAGTGAAGATGATGAATGTACAGGATACCAAGAGTAGAAACTGAACAAACAATTGAAGATATGGTTAAGCTATTATTCTTGTTTATGTGTATTACTTTGTTTTTTACAACAAAAGATGCTCATAAACTCAAAGAAAAGTACTTTGGTTTAGTTGATGATCTCGAGAATTCAAAGAATGTCTCTTGGCCTGACCTGATACATAGTTTCTTAGAGAAGAAAATCAATCAGAACTACAACACTCCCGAGGACATCACTGGTTGTGTCGTCTATTTGTTGGTATCGATCATCTGGTACAAGCTTTTTTTTTCCAAGTACATATTTACTCTACTGTCATTTAAGTTTCTGTATTTGATTCTATTGATGTTATTTTGTCATAGTTGTTGTATGCGGAGCATACTCACTTGGTGAAACCAGTGACGTTACCAGATGATCGATACCTTCCAAGAGCGGCAAGGTGGAACATCAAAGAAATATATGTTGAGTTTCTAAAGGATATGGAGGCTTCCCAATACACAGTAAGTCCCTAAGAAAAACAATACATATTACTAGGATAAGTTTTATTTCATTATGCTTCTTGTAATTTTGGTTTAGGAAACAATGATGCACCAGTATATATCTAAAAAACTGATTAAAGTTGATGAATTTAAGTATAATTATTTATGTTTTCATACATATTAAATGATTTGTTTTAGATAGGACACTATCAGAAAAGCAGTTTTCTGATTGACCAAAATGATTGTGTGTGTGTCATATGCACTATTTATTTGAGTACATATATGTTATACTGATACAAAAACTGGTTATATGTGTGTATTATATATACTTTTCCAGTTCTCTAAAGAATTTAAGGATGAATATACTATGTATGAAAAAGAAATGTTGAATGAAATTGCTCAAAGGATTCCAGTTGAAGAGGTACCATTGACAGTAGATTGGCAAGAAAAGTTCGAGGATTTGGAAGTAAAGAATGAAAATTTGAGGATGACAATTGCAGAAAAATGGGGTGAGTTACAGAGCAGGAAAGAGGAAGGCATCCCAATTGATGTGAGTATCCTAGAAGAGCTTTTGAATGATATATATCACAGAGCTTACCCACCTCCACAACCAAACTCGGTAGAAGAAGAATCTAGCAGTAGCTCTGAAGAAGGGCATGATGATTTGGATGACACCGTTCCATCAGCAACTACTCCAACAATGCCTGTTATGGGGGGCTCTGAAGAAAATCTCACACAATTCGATATTGAAGTTTCACAGTTTAAAATTTGGGCTAGATCTGATTTGGAGCGAAAGGTGAAAGAGCTGCAAGAGGAAAAGAGCATGTCAGAACCATCACAGGTAAGTTATATTCTTTCTAGTATTAGTTTAGTTTGTAAAAAACTAAAACTTGTCAGTACATATTTACTATACTGAAAAAACATACAAGTACATATCTGCAATACTGATTAAAAACATATCACCTTATGTTGAATAACAGACTGAAAAGGCTGAACTCCAACAAACAACAGCGACACAAGTTCTGGGTAATATTGAAGTGGAAATTGGTTCTCTTAGAGATAGACAGGTAAGCGAATTGAACGTTACACTAGTTAGTTCAATTTTATACTTTGTCATCCTATAAAATAATACGGTTTGGCATTGCATTTATGTAGGGTGCATCGCTTGAAGAAATGTTGCCGAATATGCAGTTTATGCCTTTGGTTTGTGAGATGTCGAGTCTCAAAGAACTGCATACCGTGCCGATGGAGAAACTGATTGACCTGGCCATCCATGGAAGGGTATTTATACCGATGAGTACTCAAAATATCTACAAGCTGAAATTATGGGAGATCATTATCCATCCTTAGGAATTCTTAGTCTGGAGTACCCGTCGACTGGTAGTTTACCAAGCTTGGAAAAAATGCAATCTTCTCAAATCTTCGACAAATTTTATGTTAAAGATCTGGATCCTCCATCACAAGTTTCAAGACCAACTTTTGACTTGGGTTTAGGACCAAGTGATCAAAATGGAGAAGAGGTGCAGCAGCCTGCAATTGATCTAGGTGCACCTGATCCACCTCAAATCCATCTTGCAGTTGCGCCTGCGCATAATGAAGCTCCAGTTGCTAGAGGAGCATCAGATCAATCTCAAACGGATCCCTCGGATGAGCAAGCTCAAATCGATACTGCACCTACACTTAATGAAGCCTCTGCAATTGTTTTAGCTGCAGCTGAACAAGCTCGTTTGAAAGCTGATCTTCAGCAACCTGAACGAGAAGTATGAACATGTTATAAACCTAGTACATATATCCTTCTGATACATATAACCAGCAGTACGTATATCAATTTTTGGTCAAATTGTTCGTAGTCTGATTTGTTTCAAATGCAGGGAACAAGGAAACCTTGGGATCCCATTCCATTCAATGAAGTAGAAAGGAAGAAGAAAATGAAGAATGACAGAAAGCAACAGCCTACTAAACAATTAGAGAGTCTTGTAAGTACCTAAATCTACTTCTGTTTAATGAATTTATGTTTTGTTTTTAATGATGCTTTTAGCATATGTACTAATGCTGCCGATTCTCAAACAGAAGTATCCAGTTTTAGATGCTGAAAAGGCAGAGGAAGCTCGACTGAAGAAGAATATGAGCGCCGAAAAAGCTAATGCATATGCTGAGACTCTCCAACTTCTTTCTGAGCTACAGAAGGTAATTATAATTACCAAAAAAGTGAAAAGTAACAACTTTATCAATACTTAATGGACCACTTATGTTACATATGTTCAGTAACATGGAAAACCCAACAGTACATATGTTATGTACTCAGTGAAACTAAAAGTACATAACTTCTGTACTGAAAAGAATCCGACAATACATATGTTCTATTTTGTTCATTTTTTTTTTTGCTTTTTTAGTCTCTCATTTGTTTTTTTTTACGTTTATGGTATATTGAAGGATAACGAACCTGGAGTTAGTCAAACATCAGAGGAAGATGACGTAACACTTGCCAAGAGACTCGAAGATAGGCTGGCTACAAAGAGTAATGAAGTCAAACCAATAGTGAAGTCGACTACGTCAGTCATGGACAAGGAGAAGAAAAAGCCGATTATCTCAGCCAAGGAGAAGAAACTTACTCCAAAAATCACATACACCCCTCAGAAGCCAGTAACTCGGAGCCACCCGCAGAAAAGAGTTGATCCTGAGTTTGCTAGTGGCAAAGGACTGTCGGGACCTAAAAGGCGAAAAAAAAAGTCCAGAACTGAAAACCCAGTTGAAAAAGATTGCCCAACAGAGAAAGTTCAGAAAAAGGATGGCGAGAATGTGAGAAAGAGAAAAGCTAAAGGTGATCCAAATCTGCGAGAACTTACTAAAAAAGTGAAGAATGCACGCAAGTTGTTGAGCCTAAGGAAATCTCCGTTCTATAAGGATTTGAGTTCACAACAAAGAGCGCTTCTCTCTCCTTTTTTTGACAAATATACCTCAATGTGAGTCTCTCTTGGATAGGTCCCTTTCATTTTAACAAAACTTTATGTACTTCGTTTAGAATCAAACTTATAATTTATTTGGATTATTTGAATTTGCAGCAACAGTGCTTGGAAAGCTCCTGCTGTGATTGGTCATCACATATTATCTGCAGAGACATTTGAAGATCTTCTACATAACAGGGATTTAGAGGGAGATCTTACAAATTACTGGCAATACCAACTGAAAAAACATATCATAATGAGAAACCGGTGAATGGACAGAGAAAGTACATTCCAGTACTCCACATTGATCCAACAGGCTGGGTATGTTTTCCAATTTATCTCGATAAACAACATGCATCATGTCTTTGTAAAGTGCAGTGCATATCTCTGATACTGTTTTACATTGAATCCCAATTCATGCTTATTTGTTTTATATATTGAGAATTTGAAAAGCATATCTGCGAAACTAAAACGAAACAATTTTTTTTTAATGTTGTAACAAATATTTTGCTTTCATATATGTGTTTTACACTATAATTTTCAGTACATATTTACTACACTGATAAATTTAATTCTTTTTTTTTCTACCTTTTCAGTTTTATTTAAGTGACCCAGTACATCAAGTAGCAGCAAACACTGCTGTCTTCTTACCCATCAGGAATATGGAGGAATGAACCAGGAAGATTATTATTCCAATGTCACACCAAAACATGCATTGGACGCTTCTTGTGTATGAATGCGAGAAAGGCGAATTCTTCCACTACAACACTTGGGAAGCTGTATCCAAAAACGAGTGTCTCTATAATGCTAATCTTATGGCAGAATACTGCTTGTTAGCAATTAATGAACGCTTTTCGAGCCTGCGCCTTCCACTTGTACACAGAGTAAAGATGATTAGTTACCCAACACCTCAACAGGGAGACTATCCAGATTGTGCAATATATATCATGCACATCATGAAGAAAGTTGCAAAGGAGGAAGTAATTGATGGAGTGCGAATGAGCTTGGGAGACCCAGAAGAACTAAAGGACAAAATGCATAAGAATAGGATCTCTTTAGCATGCGACATACTCTCAGCAACATCTCCTCCCGAGGAGAGCTGGAATATTCATGCTCCAAAAGGTTTTTAAGACAGTGCTTATATGAATTAGGACTGCATAGTAGAAGTTATCATAGAGAACATATTCAGAGTTTGCTAGTTTGTATTAGACAATATCAAAGTTTAATAATTATTCTTATTTATTTTGATAACAATTGTTCTCGAAACTATGGTGTTTGTGTTTAATCTATGTACAGTTGTTTGGCTTTATAAAAATGTTGACATGTTGGATGGTAAAATTCCATAGTATGAAGTGTTTTGGTGTGTCTTATGTAACATAGACCAGCTACTAGATTCAATTGAAGAATATGACTCTCTAAATTTGTTAATCATGATGGGAGAGAACATGAATCTCAGAGCTGGTCTCTTTGTTTGGTGTGTCTTAATTAAACACACATTACATAATAGTTGTGCTCAGAAAGTCTTGAACAAACTTGGAAATCAACCTGAAAAACCAATAATATTGAAAGTGGATAATGCAGTACAAAGTACCATTAAAAGAGTCTTAACTGAGCACAAAGTACCTTGTCCCAGAAATATATCAAACAATACATAATTTCATCACTCTAAAAAAAGCGAACAAAAGTGTTTAAAATGATGCGCAAAACAGAATCTGCATTGTGACCAATAGAACTAATAAGGGAGAACTGAAAATATAAAACTCATGGGTATGAAGGAATGACAGTGCACGTTGCCTTGTTGTGGTGAGTTTTCTTCTTGCAGTTGGAACAACGGACGGACTTCCTAGCTTTCTCCCATGCATTCTTGATACGATTTCCCTTTGGCCTACCTGGTGGAACTCGTGGATGGGGTGGAAAAATAGTATCCTCTGGCAGATACTGCTCTGGCCTGTTGTAGTTGGGGATTGTTCTGATAGCAATTGAATACAGCTGCTGAAAATTTGTAACTTTGAAGTAGTCTTCGATATAATCTACGTATCGATCACCCTTGGCAGAAATAGCTGTTGTAGCATGAGAGCATGGAAAACCATAAACACGCTATCTTTGGAAGGTGCAAGTCTTGTTCAGCAGATCAACAGTGTGAGACCTGCAGATGCGTAAAAAGCTTTTCATCACAAATAAATTAAAAGCAGTACATATATGCAGCACTGCAAACAAATACAAAAAAATAAAACATATGATTCACTCCTACATGTATGCTATAGTACAGTAAAAGTTGTTTTATGGGATAAAGCTAACCTAGGAGAATGAATCTCATACTCATACGCAGATGACTGAGTAACATTCCAAACTCGACCAATTTGAATATGTTCTTTAAGTAACGCCTCGTAGATAGGAGTGAGATTCTCTGGGTCCATCAAAAGACTCATTTCGCGACGTTCATTCATCAACTCCATAACGCGTAACCTATGAATGGAACAAAAATAACACCTGTAATAAATTTCGAACGAAAAAGAAAATGAACCAAAAACAAAGAAAACACCACCAACAACAAAAAAACACACAAACCTGATCATGTCAACGAGGGCGCAGGCAGGCAACCTCTTGTCTTTCCGAATCCAATTATTGAAGGACTCAGCAACGCTTGATGTAGTCTGACCAAATCTACATCCAGTGAAGAACGCGCTGGACCAATGTTCCCTAGGCATATTGCGGCAATACTCAGCAACCCCATGCCTTTCCATTAACTCCATTTCCATTAGTGCTTCTTCATATCTTGCTGGTGTGAGAGCATAATTTGCTTTTTTGAAACAAGCCATAACTTCTTTGTACTTCTCGTCCGATTTCCTGATTGGTAAGTTTCCTTGCAAGTGGTAGTAACAATAGCCATGATGGGAAGTAGGAAAGTGTTTAGGAATAGCCCTCAACAATCCTTCATGACGATCAGACATAAAGGTGATAGGACGGTCATCAACAATGTTTCTAACATTGCAAATAAACCAATCACAATTGTCAACATCCTCTCCTGGGACCAATGCAAAGGCTAGCGGATAAAAACCTGCAAAAAACAAACAGTACATATATTATATATTGTCACTAAATATGTTGCTATATTAATAGACGTAACATATATTATGTACTGGAAAATAGATTAAGAATTTTCAGTATATAATAGACATATTGTACTCAAAAAAAGGTCTTATGCTTACATATATGAATTAGTGTGTGTTAGACACAATAACTTTTCAGTACATAAATGGTATACTCAAAAAGTTACAACGATTAAAAGTAGTGAATAACTTGTAAACAATAACAATTAAAACGTAACAAAGAGCACTTGCCTTGATTCCCATTCAGACAAGTAGCATCCACAAGGGTACCTCTAAATCTCCCGGTCAGAAAAGTTGCATCAACAAAAATCATTGGTCGACAAAGTCTATAACCTTCAATACAAGCGCCTATTGCAATGAATAACCTTTCAAATGTCTGAGTTGCATCGTTAAACTGAAAATCCACATAAGAGTCAGTATTTGTTTCTTTCAATGAATTCACCCACCAAACCAGATCAGAGTAAGACTTTACATCATTCCCAAAAATTTCATGGTGTGACCGTTCCAAACCATGATATGCATGGTGATATTTGATATTAACACCAGCACCAACTTTTATATAATCTTCAATTTCGCGAGGCTTGATAAGTGGGTTGTGCATCACACGATCATGAATAAGGTTGTGTATCAGCTTCTTCGATACTTTAGGACTTCTCAACTTCACACCATCTCCACAAGTGTGCCTCCCAACATACTTTTTTATCCTAAAAACATCACAAGTAGAATCAATAGCAACTGCATGGATCATCCAAGTGCATGGGACTTTACTGCATTTCATTGTGAACCTTTCACGATCATTCTGCACCTTTGTTACGCGATACCCAGTCTTCAAACAATTCTTTTGACAGGCCAACCGAACAGCATCAACACCACCACGAAAAAGCTTGTTCGGATCATCAAAAACATTCTCCCACCCATCGGACAGAAGACGTTTAACAATTTCTTTTCCATCAGTTTCATAACTATCTCTATCTGCCCTAATCAGTTCTGAATTGTTGTCGACGTCGCTGAATGTAGAGGAACTACATCCACCAGCAGAAAGAAAATCCACATGCAGCTCAAAGAACGCCGATTTCTTTGAAAAATGCAAGGCAGCGAGACCATGAAGTTGAAAGTCAGCAATCACAGGCACTTTGACACCATTCTCAACATAAGTGATGATAATCTCAGAAGGGTTCAAGGTTCTCCAGTTTTCACAAATAAGAAATTTCAGGTCATCAATACTAGACTTAAAAGTAACCAGGTGAGCAAAATGATGATGCTTATAATAAATGTATGCATAGCAGTAGGTATTTGGATTGGAACACTCTGCATCAGACATGTTTTGAACCTGCAAATGTGACAAAGATGTAACAGTATTAAAATACAGTATTTCACATACGTACTGATGGGTCAAACTAAAAAAAGTGAGAGATCTATGCAAGAAACAGATTCTAAGAGTAGTTTCTATGAGTATGCCATATATGTACTGCAGATTCATGAACTACAAAATCAACTGCATGACAAAGAATAATTAAGAATCTAGGAGAAACAGCAGAATCGAAGCACGTAATACGGTATTCCACATACGTACTGATGGGTCAAACTAAAAAAAGTGAGAGATCTATGCAAGAAACAGAATCTAAGAGCAGAAACAATGAGTATGTCATATATGTACCGCTGGATAATACGATCTGAAAGTGAAAACAAACCTGATTTTGAAAAGAAAACAGAAAGATAATCAAATCGAAAGCTAAAATAAGCTAAAAACTTAACAATCTAACCAAATAACTGAATAAATACGAACAAGATTCATAAAAAACAAACAGAACACAACCGATCTCCATGATCCAAAATTCAAATCTTAAACATGATTCAAAAACTGTAGCAGAAACAATGAGTATGTCATATATGTACTGCTGGATAATACGATCTGAAAGTGAAAACAAAACTGATTTTGAAAAGAAAACAGAAAGATAATCAAATCGAAAGCTAAAATAAGCTAAAAACCTAACAATCTAACCAAATAACTGAATAAATACGAACAAGATTCATAAAAAAACAAACAGAACACAACCGATCTCCATGATCCAAAATTCAAATCTTAAACATGATTCAAAAACTGTAGCAGAAACAATGAGTATGTCATATATGTACTGCTGGATAATACGATCTGAAAGTGAAAACAAACCTGATTTTGAAAAGAAAACAGAAAAATAATCAAATCGAAAGCTAAAATAAGCTAAAAACTTAACAATCTAACCAAATAACTGAATAAATACGAACAAGATTCATAAAAAACAAACAGAACACAACCGATCTCCATGAAACTGTAGCAAAAAGAAGAAAATTGAAAAGATTAAGCAACATACCTGTTAAAATCACTAAAGAAATCTTCAGAAACCCTAGTCCGAAAGCGAGAAGAAGAAAGAGAGCAGAAACCGGTTCTGAATTCGCTGGTATTTTTTTTAGAAACTTTGAAATAGGCTGCTTAAATATATGTAGGATTGAAAGGGTAGTTTAGGTATTTAAAAATTTCACATGATTTGTCCCGCACGTGTACAGGACCTAGGATTAAAAATTGGGTCAATTTTTATGTTTTCTTTTTATTATGGACCTCTAGTTACTGGGCTTTATTGGGTGGACCTGCCACTAACTAGTATCACTATAATAGTACCTATTGGTAGGGCTGTCAACGGATAAATATCCGCCGGATATTAGACAATCCGATAAGGTTAAGGTTAAGAATTATCGGATATCCGATATTCGTTAACATCCGACGGATATCAAAAATACAAACTGATATCGTTAACGTTAATCTATCGGATAACGGATATTTATCCGTTAAAATCCGATAACGCCTGTCACAGAAGCAAATGCAGAAATGCTGAAAATTTAGGTTGTTCTTCAAGTTTTTTGACAGTCTTTTTTGTTCAGGTGTAAGAAATACAACCACACAAACACCTCAGTCACATCACACATGAAAAAACAAACAACAATATAGTCTGCAACTACAAACAAAAAACTACACTCAAACAGGCTAGATCTTCTTTGCTGGTTTCATTTTGCATCAACTTCAGTCGACGACTTCCATATCTGCATTCACAATCACAAAAACCTGGTTAGGGTAGTTCAATACTTGGACACTATATTAGCTCATCTACTAGCGTATGAGATCTAATATGCTTTTACATGTTACAGTTCTAATTACAGTTCTGGAACAAGTGCAATATGGTATCTCATCTAATGTTACAGTTCTTCATCTAATATGGTAACTCATCTAATATTAATATGTTACAGTTCTAATATGGAAAAGAATTAAGTAAAGGAAAAGAAACGAAGATTTACCTGCATCAAAGAAGTCTGGCAGCCAATCACTTAAGCATAGCAATGCTTGGACTAAATCTGGACTTAGTGAAGTTCTATGAGTTGTTAGGACCCTTCCACCATCGCTGAACATGGACTCTGACGCCACACTAGTCACTGGCACAACCAATACATCTCTTTCTATCTTTGCCAGAGTTGGATACTTACAACCATTCATCTTCCACCAAACCAATATATCAAAGTTCATTTCATCTTGAGCTGTTAGAGTTGGAAGAATTGGTTCTGCTAAGTATGTCTCTAACTCAGATTTCTGAACATCATCTTCATCATTTTCCAACACAAAACTAGCATAATCTGTGTTAGATGCACCTGAGCTTCTTACATTCATGCGAGCGACAGAGTTTCTAAAGAAAGCAGGAGCTGCAGTGCTGTTTTGAGATTCATATGCATTGTAAACTTTGAACAAGTCTGTTCTGAATTTCTCATAAAGTTCTGCAGCTTTAGCATCTCCAAACATTCTTTTATATGTGTACCTAACCCATTTTTCCTTATACCTAGGATCTAAAACCACTCCAATGCTCATAATCAAGTTACTCTCACTCCAATATCCATTAAACTTTTCTCTCATTTTCGACCCCATTTCTTTGATATAAAAAAACTCACTATCTTCCCAACTGTTGATGCATTTGTAAATTTCATAAACCCCATTATAATACAGATTTGCAGTTGGATACTTAATCCCTGCAAACTGAGTTGAAACAGTATTAAAAACCTCTAAACATTTACATATTTCTATTCCTTGTTCCCACTGCTGTTTAGATGGTAGAATATCGAAATCAGAATCAAACTCACTAAGTCTTTCAAAACCTTCTTGCAGTTTAATTGCATTCTTAAGCATCATGAAAGTGGAGTTCCACCTTGTGTCCACATCTAAACTAACTTCTCCAGACAATCTACATTGTGCCAATGCTATATCAAACTTTTCTTTCCTAGCTTGTGAAGACTTTACATATTTAACACAATCTCTAATAGCCTCTATAAACTCAGCAGCAACTTTCATGCCATACAATACAATCAAATGCAGTATGTGGTTGCTACACCTCATGTGAAACATTTTTCCTCCAAGCAACAAACAATTTTTACCATCTAGCCAAGTGATAAGATTTCTCATCATAACACCATTAGCTGGAGCATTATCAGCAGTCAAAGCGAAAAATTTCCTATCTATGTTCCATTCCAAAGTGCAAGTTTTGATAAAATCTGAGAGAGCATCTCCTGTATGTGGTGACGGCACTACAATGTAAGCTAAGATTTTGGCTTTCAAATTCCACTCATCATCTATAAAATGACATGTAACACAACAATAACTATCTTTAGTGTATTTGGCAGTCCACATATCAGTTGTAAGACTACATTTGGAAGCCAAATTCTCTAATTGTAGTAACAATTCATCTTTCATTTCAGCATAACACCTCATAACATCTGCTCTACTTGTATTCCTACATGGCATTTTAGCAGCAGGGTTTAAAGCCTTAACAAACTCTCTAAAGTAGAAATGCTCAACCATGTTAAGAGGGTAATCATGCTTAGAAATCATTCTAGCAAGGAAATCTCTCATAACAATAGGATCATACTTCCAATTAAGTAATTTAACTTGGTTATTACCTCCTTTTTTAAATGCAGTGTTAATCTTCCTCTGGCCTGTCTTGTTTTCAGGCTTCTCAAGGCAGGTTTTTAGATGTTGAGACAAGCGGGTAGTTCCTTGTTCACTCTGAGCAGGTACTAACCTTTTACAATGATGACATTCACCCATAAGTACAGCTTCTTCCTCATCTGTCTTCCCTTTTACAGGTTGTACAATGATTCTCCTAGTGAATTCATCCCATGCCGGTGACCTTGTTGTACGCAATTTCTTCAACAAAGCAACAACAAGTGGATGATTTTCATCCGCTACTTCTGCTAATCTCTTACTTGAAGAAGGTGTTGAACTTGAAGCAATTGTTGAATATTCAACACTTTGATCTTCTTGTTCTAGTTGTTCGGAATTTAGTTGACTGCCTGAAGTTCCAACTCTGTTGGATGCTTTATGACTTTCAGACATTCTGAGAACAACATGAATAAAGTATTAGTAAAACACAAAACATGAAAGTCATAAAGCATAAAGCATGTTGTTCAAGAAATAGTAAAACTCTGTTGGATGTTTGTTATCGATTTCAACTAATAATAAAACTCTAATCCTTTACCTAAACTCATACAAGTTATACTCACTCACACAGACACACTGACCTTGGTATTTCCAAACTCCGTGTTTGCAGATCCTGCTGCAGAGTTACAAGCACCAGTCTTCAGCCCTGCAAGCAAGTAAAACATCAGTTTACCTATATATCTCCAAGAAATCCATAAAATACAACAAATCAAACGTTGAAGACAAATTCTATCACAACATAAGATGTTTTAACTTCCCAAAATCTCAAATCGAACTAGAGGTTAAATGAAGTTTTAGCCCAAAATTAGTTCCACATTACTGAAATTCTAAACAATATTCAACCCCACATTCCACAAAATACACCCAACATTTAACTGAAGAATCAATAATTGGAACTTAGCATATCATTTCACACGCACAAAATGAACTAAACCGGTAACCCCTAAATCGAAGTTGAAGCTGCTTCATACAAGAATGAAAACATCAAAACAATTGAAAGAAACCCTAGCTTACCTTGAGGATTTTCGCACAGCTGATTCAAACAACACAAAAACAAAAACAAAAAAAACTAAATCAGTAATCCCTAATCGAACTATTCAAAATCCAACTATTCAATCTCACTTTCAATTACCTAAATCAACAGAGAAACAAAGAAAATAAACAAAAAACTTACAAAATCATACTCACCAAGATCCACACCGACCTCTGTTCAACTTCTTCAAATCTCCTTATCCCTCCTCGTTTTCTCCTCCAAAAATTCCCACTGCCAAAATACTGATAAAACCCATACACATTCTGAGAAAAACCCTAGAAACCAAATTGGCTTAAAATAAACAAAATCGAACAAAAAACAGCTTAAAATGAAACAAAAAAACTCACAATTGAGAGCCGATTCAGTTTCTATCTTCAAGAAATATACCAGTAGTAGACCTTACTGCTCAAGCTGAATAATGGAGATGATTTTGAAATTCAAAAAAATCTCTCAAATTAAAAAACCCTAGGAATAGAGAAGCCGAAGATCAGAAGATTAGATTAGGTTCTCCCTGTCGGCAGCGGGCAGCATATATCTAGGGGTAGGAAATTACAAGTACACCCCTAGACTATCGGATATCGGATATTAACCTAACGGAAAGGCCTATTCCAATATCGTTATCGTTAAGAGAAAATATCCGATAAAATATCCGATTCCGATATCCGATATGTCGGATAAAATCCTATAGAATGTCGGATTTCGGAAATGGATATCGGATATCGGTTACCCGTTTCCAGCCCTACCTATTGGTAATTCCTAGATATAATAATAAACCGTTGACCCTTCTAGCTAAGATGAAATCAAGACCCTACTAGCTAATTGGAACCTTTTGAACAACTTGAGCCCTTCCTGCCTTCCCCCCTTTTTTTTCGTTGTTTTTTATTTTTCGTAACGCTCCTCTTCTTCTACTGTATTTCTATATTCCCCTTCCTCCTCAAATCTCCAAAGATATATAGAAACTAACTACAAGAAAGTTTCCAAGTTTACAGAAAATCTTATTTTGTGAATTCCAACGTTTTTTTTTCATTCTTGAGAATTCCAACACGAATTTCAAATTCTCTACTGTAAATCATCATCATCTCCGTTGCTTACTCAGAAAACGGCAAGAACTTTCTTTCTGAACTAAATTGGAGGAGAACTTTGGAGAAGATTTGGGTTTTTTGATTGATTGATTAAAATTTTGTTTTAGGGTTTTGGTTCAGTGGTTTTAGCTAGAGAATTAAGTAAAGAAGGATGTTAAAGAATATCTATCTAACTTGAATACCGCTGATAGTATATTCTTGAAGAACAGAGAGGGGGAACTACAGTAACGTGAATCGGCTGACGATTGTGAGTACTCTTTTCTTGTTTATTTTAAGCTGTTCTTCGATTTATTTTAAGGAATTTGCTTTGTAGGGTTTCGTATCATATATCTACTTTCAATCCTTAATTCTGGATTATTGAAACAAATCTTGATCGAGTTAACTGAGTTAACCCACTCTTCTGAATCTTTTTGATATGAATGTCTTGAATTAGAATTTGTAGAGTGTGGCTAATATCACTATGTAAATTTACTTTTTCTACATCTTTTTTTTTTATCTATGTAGAGGTGATTGATTTTTCATAATGAAAGTAATACCACACTGTAAATCATTTTCAATTTATTGGGAAATAATTAAAATAAAAATGTCCATCGATATAAAAATCAATGTGTTAGGTGATCATGACACTACTCCTAATGGGCTCTGGTTGTCATAGTTTATGGATTTTTGCTTGTCATGGTTGTGGATGGCAATGATTATCACTTGTTTACAGTTTTGATCCATGATGTCTGTTGAAGAGTCTTAAGTCTTATCTACAGACTGATGTATGACAATCCGAGCGGTACTAATTATGCGGCTCTGGGTTTATCTGCTTCTTCTTCTTTCAACTGCAGTACTGCAGTGGTCCATTAGTTCTAGTATAGCAGTATGTACTCAATACGCGTAACCTGACAATAATTTTGTTAGTAAAGTGAAGGATGAACTAGCATTGTTGTTGCTTTTGATTAAGCCAGTTAAGCAAAGCTTCGTCATCACATTAAATCATCATCTCTTAACTTATTTTTTGTATTGAAAATGTTTTTGTACATTGCTTCTATAATATGAATGAAATTTGAGAATTATGAGAATTGGTTTCAGAGAGAAGTTACCTTACCGACTGAGAACTTGGTTGAATCTTTTATTTTAAAATGGGTGTTCCCTAACTAGTATTTGATTTAGAATTTTTGAAGAATTTGATTTATGCATTTTTGGCAGAATTTGATTCAGTAATTGGTTTCTCTTCAGTATGCTTTGGAAAGCAAGGAACGGATTTGAACTCCGTAAAACTGGATAAATGAAGCAGTGATTATTTCTACATCTAGTTCTAATCCTATTTTCTTCTCTTTTGGCTTCCTAAAAATGGGTGCTGCTAACTCTTGTTGGTCCGATTTTTTGAAGAAAAGTTTGTTAGATGTCAAACATAATAGGGCGTAACTTTGGAAGTGGGTTTTTGATATATGTTGTCTTTCGAAGATTGTAGACTTTTTTCGTGTAGTTTCCTGAATTGGGTAAATGGTATGGCACTCAATTTTAATTCACTGGTATACCCTTCTTGATTATCCTTGCTGAAAACTATATTGTACATGTACTTCTGTTTTATCTGTCCGAGTCAAGGCTTCTGAATAATCTTTTTGACATCAGTATCTCCGATTACATTATCAAGAGTGCCCAGATAAGATCGTATATGTTTGCCGTTCTTAGGTTCTACTCTCCTTATCTTTAGGTTGTCATGCCGCTTTGTAGTTCTACTTTGTTACCTTTATCTATATTTCATCATTCAGGTTTCTTAAGTTAAGTTCTTTTTCGGTTAGGGTCTTCCTTGTTACCTGTTTATGATAGTAAGGTTTAGGGAATATGGCATGCATTCTGTTACTGTAAGCTTCGGAAATTTCAATTTTCGTATGATTAGCATACTCTTTCTTGTGAGGGCTATAGTCTTCTTTTTTTGTACCCATTGATGTGTACTGATTTAAATGTTTACTTACACGAGCTTCTCTTCTAATGCAATGGGCCAATGGCTCATCAGTTCTATACTTCTATCATCTACCAAATGCACAACCTCACCATGGTCCCTTTTATCTTTGGTCAAGGAAGAACTGATAATGTTTTTCTTTCTTGCAAAGTATATGTAGTTTACTGATATGTATTTGCTTTCATGCAGGGAAATCAGAACTAAACACAGTGGTAGCGTGGATCACTTCATTTGCATGATTTATTTTTAATGAGGAAGTTCTTCTCCTTTCGATCTTCAGCTTCTAGCAACTTGATCAACGACCGAGCTCCTCCCCCTGCACCACTTGACAATGAGGAGGTCTACTGGGAAGCACCTTTTACATTTGGAGACAAAAACAAAACTCTAAAACAAATCCCAGAAAGACAAATTTTGGCCCCATGTGCAGGCCTTAGAAGGAGCCTCTCATTTTCATCAGCATCATCTATTGGATCTCCTGGAAATAATAGGAATATTCCTGCTCAATCTGATGATATTTTGGTTGGGTAATTATTTTTTAACTTAACGATATATATTTTCTTTTTATTTGGTTGTTTTTAATTATGGCATGATGCAATTTTGTTTGTGAGCTTTAATACCGAGAAAGATATGTAAGGGCTAACTTTTTCATTCTCACATAAAGTTACACCATTCTAAGACTTTGAATTCCACTAAAAGATGGTTCAATTCCTTTGCTAGGGGATGTTTGCCTTGAATGATCTGAGCTATACTGGAGGATTTTCTTTCTTAAATCACAATTGAAGAAATTTTTACCCCTTAGATTCGCTTATGTCTCTATGGTTCTATTTGTATCAGTTGTCGTTCCCTTACCCCGGATAGGCAGTCCAAGGCGAAAAGAGATGAAGGTCTTGCTGCTAGGAAGAGATATGGTACAGAGAAGGTTGAATTTCCTTGTTCATCAAATTCGGTTGACTCGACATGTGATGCTACTCATGGATCTCCTCAAGCCAATTCTGCGCGTTTGGTTCATGTCTCAAATAATGTTTTGGACCTTTACATAGATGGGGAACAGAATCAAGATATGAATTTGACAACAAGAAGCAGTTCTTTTAGATGCCAATCTAATAGCAGAGTTAGTGGTAGGCGACCTCCACGAATTCAAACTACTTCACCAGTTTCCCCCACAGATATGAGTAAAGACGAAGGGAGGTCTCAGTCCTTCAGAGATGATCATCTTATGCTTTCAACTAGAGAGTGGAAAAGAACAGAATTTCGGTCTGAATCGCCACAAAAACTTGCAAGAAATGTTGTTGAGAGACTATCTCAGGTGTTCCCTCATAAGCCAAAGACCAGATCCCGAGATTTAGATCCTGACACCCCAACCACAGTTGAAGACATCTTTGAGAGCTTCGTGGACCCAAATCCCAGTTCATATTCTGATGTTATCACCCAAAAAAATTGTGTATCTGATATACCTTATGGTGCCATGACTGGTTATGTTGGGGAGGGAGGCAAGGACTTCCCAGATGAAAGATTTTCTGTGGCAGATGCTCCAGTTTCCATGTATAAGGCTAAAGAGGACGTGGAGTTACGCAAGTACGCAGATGAAGCCCAGGAGAGGGTCATGTTTATCTCTGAAGAGATTGAGCAGGATAGTCTTCTTAGGAGTCGAGATTTCAGTGTATCTGAATTATTTCAGACAATTAGAAGTCTCAGTGAAGAGAAGAGAAGCTTGGCAGTGGAGGTCTTATCCCAAATACAGTGTCGAATTTCTGAGAGAGAAGGTTCACGCAGAGGGGCAATGATGGAAATTGATTCGCGGACAAGAAGATTGGAGAGAGAGAAAAATGAGCTGCAGACAGCATTGGAACAGGAATTGGATAGAAGGTCCAGCGACTGGTCATTTAAGCTTGAGAAGTACCAGTTAGAAGAGCAGAGGTTACGGGAGAGGGTAAGGGAGTTGGCAGAGCAGAATGTTTCGCTCCAGAGGGAAGTCTCTTCCTTTAATGTCAGGGAGGCCGAGAATAGAAACCAAATGACTAATTCAGAGGTCCAGCTGAAGGATCTAACTGCAAAATTGGAAGACGCAACAGAGGAGAACTGTACTCTTCAGCAAAACCTGTCAAAACTTCATGACCAGTGTAAAGGGGCTGAAAATGATAAAGATTGTATCAGAAAAAGCTACAAAGAGAAAGAGAAGGAAAGCAAAGAGTTGCAGAAAACTGTAGCAAGGCTGCAAAGGACTTGCAATGAGCAAGAAAGGACGATTAAGGGTCTGCGGCAAGGACTTGCTGTGGATGTTGAAAGAAAGGAATCCTTTGATTACGATGCTGATAGATGGAAAATGGAGCAAGTGAGATTGACAGGGGTTGAACAAGTTTTGAGAAGGGAGGTTGAGTCAAATAGACTTGAAGTTGAATCCATACGGCGAGAGAACATGAATCTGTTGGATCGCCTAAACAACAGTGGTATTGAGGGCGGATCATCAGGCTTCAGGCTTGAGCAGGAGCTGAAAGATAGAATCTTCTGCTTACAGAAACAGGGCTTGTCCTTGTTAGGTGAAAGTTGTCAGTTGTGTGAAAAGTTGCTAGGATTCTTTAACGGTGAGACAGATCAGAGTGCTGGACACATTCAAGAATCTGGAAAGGATGAATTCGATGGGTACTTTATACTGGAAGCCAATATGAAAGTCCAAAATATCAAAAGGGGAAATGAGAATCTGACACGAAGTTTACAGTCAATATCACTGGTATTGGAAGAAAAGTCGAAACGAGATCCATTAAATACTCACTTAGCGCACACTGAGAATGGCAGATCAGGGAAAGTGAAGGATCAGGCTTCTGAGGTAAATTGGGATTTAAAACTCCTTTACCATGCACTTGAAACTTCACTACGTTTCTGAATCTCTGATTCACTTGCCTACACTTTTCAGTACCCATAATGATGTAGTTAGCTGTTTTATTTTCGACTCTCACACTGACCTCTTCATTTAATGTATTACTTCGCTTACATAGGATGATATTGGGTTCAAACTCAAGGCAGAAAATCTGTTGACAACCCTATTGCGAGAAAAGTTGTTATCCAAACAACAGGAAATCGAGCAATTGCAATCTGAGATAGCAACAGCAGCCAGAGGTCATGATATTCTTAGATCTGAGGCCCAGGGTGCACTAGATTCTCTTTCCAGGGCATCTCACAAGATGAAGGATCTAGAACTTAAGGTGAGTGTACATTTTAAATCATATGTTAACGTATATCTGTTTTAAAGACACCTGTAATCTTCATAAATTTATACTAATATTTACCAATGACAGATGATGAAGAAAGAGGATAGTATTCATCAACTCACAAGTGAACTCCAACAATGTGGAAAAGAGTTGGCGTCGACAAAGGGAGTGCTCTCAAAGATGACTGAAGAGAGAGATTTGTGTTGGGAGGAAGTGAAGAATTACAGTGAGAAGAACATGTTGCTGAATAGTGAAGTGAACATGTTAAGGAAGAAGGTTGAAACCCTGGACGAAGATCTACATATTAAAGAAGGCCAGATCACAATTCTAAGAGACAGTCTTGGAAATAGAAAGCCCTTTGACATTCTCTATGGTCCTAATTCCATGCAAGAGAATGTGCATTTTTGAGGATGATCTCTATCCCATATTTCTTCTTCTTATGCCTTGAGTAAGTTTTCATGTTTCCTTTTTGTTCACAAACTTTGTGATTTTTAATAAGCTTTTGGTGGGTAGGACCAAGACTACCACCTATGCTTGTTGAGTTGCATCCCACCATCCTCTTGTTGTATAGCTTTTTGTCATATTTTACGGCTTAATAAGAGTGCACTCAGTTATCTAGTGACGTGCGCGAGTTCTCATTTATGTCAGTTAAGCTTCTTTCTTTGTTATGTATCTGAAGGTATATAAATGCTTTTCAGCGAGCTAATCCATCTTTTCTTATCAGTAATAGCAGTACTGTTTACCATGGCAGAGGATCCTACAGTAGAAATGACTGTTTCTTACTCTCCGTCATAGAAGAATTAAGTCAATCTTCCAAAGCTGTAAAAAATGCGTACAGGTTAAGGATGGATTAGTTGGCTCATACTGTACTAACCCTTCAGGTAATATTAGACAGGTGACTGTAGGTTCTAATGATGTAGTACTCACCACATTTTAAAAAGACAAGAAGAATCAACAGCTAAACTTGATGATACTCGAAAGGCTTATGCCTACAGAGCTACAATGTATGAATGTAGCATTTTATGTTTGTTCAAGGAAAGAACTGATGGGGGCGGTAATGTAGGCTCTTCCTTTCTATGGTTAAAACAAACTCTTCCCCTATGGTTCTTCATTTTTTTGTTTACAATGATATTTCATGCTATTTTGTTCATGTTTCGTCAACCCTGATTAGAAAATAAGAGTAATATCCTCGAGATGTAAGAAAAAATAATAACAAACTATTTTAATTCCTAAATATATCCTCGAGATGATACATATCTATGATGTGATATCAAAGGGCTAAAAATGGCACCCTTATGGAAGCTGTCACGAGGTCATGACTATATTGACCTATCACAGTAAACAAGCTTTGAAACCCTTCTCTAGGTCCTGCGAGTCCAAATTCTTCCCAATGAACACAATTTTGTTTATTCTCTGTTCCTCTGGCCCCCATAATCGATCAGGTGAGCCCTGGAAAATGTCATGAACCCCCTGTGTCCAAAAACAAATCATAATTAACTGAATGAAATCAATTATAAAAATCTCCTTAAGCAAGGAACATCATAATAAAGAGATTAACTTATAAGCTGCTTATCCAGTGTAACAACCACAAAAACTTCGCAGTTATTCTGGTGGGTAATCAAAATTCAGATGAATCCAATGTCATTTTGGTTGCAGGATCATGTTATCAATTTTCAGAACGCAAGCTAAATAGATGATAGGAACATTTTTCACAAAATGAGATACGGCAACAACGAATGCTGAACGACATTCATTTCAAACATTAAATTATATCCAAGATAAACGACTTTTAGAACACTTGAACTCACTAATGTCACTAGTGATAAAGGCATTCTTAGGCAAGATATCAGTTGACAAACCCAGTCATGGATTTACATCTTTTTCTTCCTTTTTTTCCAAGTCGGGTGTGTACTCATGGCTATGTATCTGTGGCCAAATAAGCCACATTACACAAGAATAACGTAATGAAGCACGAAATCTTTATTGTCCCATTATCTGTGTCGAAACTACGACAGCCAATTTGTGGCATTTACTTAGAAAGCTACAGAACTAACAAAAGTAAAAAACTGATATTAGGTGCTAAAGGCTTTAAGTAGATGAAATTAAGATATGAAGTTGACTGAAACGAACTCAGCTCAACTTCGCACTACTAACCAAGTTTTATTTCAAATAAAGGTAAAACTAAAAAGAATCTAAACAAAAATCACTTAGACCAGACCATATTATTTGACACTACAATGTTTTACCTACAAAACTTAATGACCACTAGGATTTGGAGTTCAGCGTCCAGGCTTATTTGAAGTCCAGGAGCAAAATAAAAAAATAAAATCCAACTTCGTAAGGTAATACAGTACAATTTTTGGTTTACGAGGACTCAAGAAAAATAAAATTGGCACAAATGCTAAATAACTACATGAAAACATAAATAGAGTTTAAACGCACGTGAAACTAGAAGAGATAATAAGTATAAAAATATATAATAGAGTAAACTAGAGATATTTGGATATGCTAATACCTGGAAAACAAATCTCTCGTCCATACCACCAACTGAAAGGAGACCTTTCATACGATATATATCATCACTTTTTTCCATCAACAATGTACCCAACCACATATTTGCCTGCAGTATACTCTAAATCAATTAAGGATGTTCCTCAAAAATATAGCCTACTTATAAAAAAAAATCCAGTGAAAGATCAAGAATTAGATTTCGCTGAAAAGCGGCCAGAAGAAATCTTAGTGCTCGAACATGTCTACAATATGACAATTTTTGGGATAGAAAGTATCATGCAACTAAAAGCACAGGACAAATGAACATTCTGTAATAGATAAACTGAAGACTAACCTTCTCAAGATCCAGGGTACCTTCACATACAATGCTGACAGATGTAACACCAGGATCATGAGTGTGATCATGATTGTGGTGATGCTCTGCATGTAAAAATGAGCAAAGAAGACATCAGTATCTTATGTTAAGGTAAGATAATAAACAACATAGCTGCACATACTGGAGTACGAAGAAAATTAGGTTAATGTTAAAAGCAAATCAGATTATCAATATTCTGCATAGGTTTCAATTTCTATGTATAAAACTAATCCATTGTAATCTTAAATACCAGAATGCAAAGCCCGGGCCTTTTCTTTTTTTCGCTCATACTTTCTAGCTAGAGTAAAAATAGTATATGTTTGTTGTGTTTCAGGCATAAGGAACATTATATGGCGGGAGAAGCCATGCAATTCCTAGTAAAAGTTAATAGAATTAGCATACCATGCTTATGTTCATGTTCGTGATGATGGTGATCGTGGCCGTGGTCATGGTCATGGTCATGACTATGGTGCTCTTCCTTTGAATCTTTAACGTCCACGGCACTCTCAATCCTGCCAGAGTCCCAGTTAAAACTATTAATACCGAACTCAATGTAGATATGAACCCAAAGATAGCTTCGTGAACTAAGAGGAGAACATCCTGCTAACAAGACTGCATAAGAATTAGATAATACTTCAAAAGGATCAATACATGTTCAATTTCGAAATTTAAGAGTTTAATCGAATAGATAATAAGTAATCATCAGATTAGCATCAAATGGCTGTTAGTAGGACTATCATGGTAGGTGGCATTTAACAGGACAAAGATAGGTAAGGTAAGTGAAACATTTAGGAGAAGAAACTCTGGAGATAAGACATGTATGCGTAGAGCAGGAGAAAACATTAGGCAAGGCACAAAAATGCACGATTACTGCTCAGTAGTCAAACCAAATAAACTATACAATAGATTATAGAAGAATGAAATTCCTTTTTCTCCACAAAAAGTAGCCTAATTTCGGCAGCAAGAAGATAAGAAGCAAAACCTCTCCAAGTCAAAGCCTCCAATCCCAAGAACATAATCCAAATTTACTTGTCCAAACTTAGTCTGCTTTAGATGAGCCATGCCATTAATAGTCTGCATAAAATGGGTTTCACATAATAGGTAATTTAGAAAAGGATCAAAAATATGGTCACAAAATGAACAAATTTAGAAAGAAAGGATTAAAAAACTTATGGTAACTAAAAGAAAAAATTTAGATAAGTTTGAAGCTGGAATTCTACCCTTATCCGTTGGGTCAAGGAAGCGATCGCTGGCTCATCCACGAGATCAATCTAGGAAAAAAAAAAGAGAGAGATTAATTTATTAAAATTCCCATAAGTTCGATTTTAGAAAAATGAGTTTAACATTTCAACAGGAAAGGATCATAATATAGTGCCACTGAACAACTACCAAATCAGGAATGTTTCTAAGTTCCAACATGTCAACGACTCCTTGCCTAATACCAAGCCACCAACATTGTTAAAGAATCATCATCTTGAACTCAACCAAGTTGAGCATGAACACAGAACTAGCTCCAGCCCGATAAGCATCAGTGGAGTTTACAATAACTTTATCTGCCCAAGCAAGAACCCACCAGGGTACCAGCCTAATGACTCCTAGCCAAATATGCAACAAGAGTATGATCCATATGTACCTTGTTTAGTATAATGCGGTCTGCATAAGCGATTTGCTCCACAGCCTCATTAACTACTCCCTTGGGCTTTACCTCATCCAGGTGAAAAGCAGCATGTTTAGCATCTACTAATGTAACAACACCGTCCAGCTTGACATTATCGAAAACTTGATCTTCAGCATAAAATGTTTGGATGATTGGCGATGGATTCGCTAAGCCTGCAAAATTTCAACAGAACCCAAGACAAATAAATATAAAAACATGCTCAACCAGTAACTGCAGAGAAATCGCAAACTTCAATAGCAAGTAAGGAGATGAAATCGATAAAATATACTGTCATTTATTAATATCAGCGGAAAATACTAATTCTCAAGAGTTCCTGTAAGAGGTCAGAAAAAGATGTTGAACAGTTTCACACAGACAATGTGAGAAAACCGCAAGTATTCTTCCGCAATGCTTTATGCTTATACAGTATAATCCTATAGGATACGAGTCCCAGAGCATTCCACACTGCTTCAGGTAATCTTTTCTCCATGCATGTGCATGAGAAAACAATCTAGAACTCTCTAGTCAACTGACAAATGACATAATTTGAAAATTATCTATAATGCACCTCCCCATGAGAATAGGTCAGATAATTTAAGCATCATCAAGGAAACATATACAAAACAACAACTTCGTTTATGATCTTGCTCTACTACGTATCACCTTTCAACCCGTTTGCCTAAACAATTATGAACATGTGTCCTGGCAGTCATGGGACCCTCAAAAATAGATTGAACAAAAGCAAAGCAAACAATAAGTGTAGAGGAGGCCAGAAGCCATATACAGTATAGACCCATCTAGTATAAACACAAACAAATTCAAGGCCCATGTACATACTTTGCAACTTTGAAACAATTTACCCTTTAAATAACCAAGTTTCAGTAGAGTACTTACTCTGCACCTTATACAACCACTTCAAAATAAAAATGAAAACCATTATGTTACACAACCATAACTCCAACTGAATCCATATCTAAATATCCATAGAGCAAAAAAAAAGTACTCCAGATATAAAAGAAAAGTGCAACCGCCCCACCACTAATCTTGAACAGGACACATTAGTGACAACTAGCCCAAAACCATTTAATTAACGTTCACCAATATATAAAGTAGATTGGACAAAACCCTTGAGGATTTCATACCGTACAATTGGAATTGCAGCAACATTAATAAAACTACTACAGCGAACGGTTTCCATACCTGTTGTCTCTATAACAATGTGATCGAATTTCCCTTTCTTCTTCGATACTAATTCTGCAATCATCCGGACAAGATCACCCCTCACAGTGCAGCAAAGGCAACCATTATTGAGCATAACTATATCCTCGGCTCCAGTAGTTTTTGAAGCAACTAAGGAACCATCAATATCTACTTCACCAAACTGCAGAACATAAACAATTATATTACTTACTATTACATTCTTCATCCTCATCAATATCTTTGAGGCCTAAACTCTTACATTATGAAAAGTTTAAAATCATACCTCGTTCTCAATTACAGCTATGCGCTTTCCATGATCGGCATTTAGGATATGGTTCAGCAAAGTTGTCTGTTCAAAACAAAACCAAACATTACAACAAGCCATTAAACAACACTCCAAGCTCAGTTACTCAATTAAACCCTAATTCAAAATGAATAAATACAAACTCCATTTTTCCCTTCCAAAACAATGATTAACGAAACTTAAGCTTAAGGATTTGACAATACCTTTCCAGAACCTAAAAATCCAGTAATAATTGTTGCAGGAATTCGATTATCAGGAGGAATCTTTGTGAGAACACTATCGTCTGAAGTATCAGTCTGTGTAGCAGAAGCTGTAAATCTACGAATACTTCTCTTTCTGAAATGAGAATTAGATACGTTTGAAGATGATGTTCGAAGAAGAGGAGAAGAAGAAGATGAAATGAGACGATTGGTGGTTCTTTTCCATAGAAGTGGGAAAGCAGTGGTGGTAGCAGGAATGGTTGATGTTTGTCTTTTTAATAAACCTACAAAGGTTGTTGCGATATCCATTGAGATTGTCGCCATGGCTGCTTCGCTTTTGGTTCCAGAGAGAGACGAGAAAGACAGTGAGGTGGAGGAGGATGAGAGAATTTGGGTTTAAGATTTTTCTGGAAAGGATTTTATTTTTTATTTATCTGGGATATCCCAAGCTAGCCAAGGCCAAGGGTAGCCGGCTAACTTTTGGATTTATGGAAATGTACCCTTTGGAAAGGCGCTACTTGGGTTTAAGGTGGTGAAGGTAATTTTTGTTGCATATTTTCAATAATATCAATAAAAAAAAATTGATGGAAAAGGAAATTTTATTAATTAGCAAAGAAAGTACATTAGGTTCATGATTTCATCTTTATCCAAAATATTAACGAGAATGCTAGAAACCTTAATCTTTTGTCGCAATTCGGACGACTTGAGATGAATATTTCTTATCCTAGCTTCTTTCGCTATATAGTCCGCTGCTGAGTTGTATTTCCTTTGAATATACTTTACCTGCGCTTGAGGTAGATCTTGCAATTTCCCCTTGATTTCTTGTATAGTGTTTTCAGCTGTCCAAGAGAACTCTACACTTGTCATGTTGATGATGTCAATAAGAGATTTGCAGTCAGATACTATTGAGACGCTTGATAATATATTTTCTTGCAGCCAAGTGACCGCCTTTAGCAAAGCTGTTGATTCTGCATGTAACGCCGAAGTTGCCTTTTCCGATCCTGCCGAAACGTGCATGAAAGACGCATGGTCTACTGAGTATAGGATAAATGCAAATCGCATAGATTGGTCCTCTTTTTATAAGAGGTGTCTATGAAGATTATGCAATCCGATTTTAAGTTCGACCATTTATTATTTTCCTGGTCCACCTTTCTAATGTTGTTTCCATATTGTAAAGATTTAGGCGGAATCGAGTTCAAGAAATTTCTTATCTGATTGATTAGCTTCATTGGATTAGGCGAGATTTCCTCAAACACTACTGAGCATCTGTATTTCCAAATGAACCATATAATGGTGGCTATTTTTTCTATTTCGCTCTTTGTTTCCTTTGCTGAGATCCAGCCTTTAACCCAGTTCTCAATTGTACCATTATCTTCTAAAGCGATGATACCCTCCAACGAAAAACCAAACCAAATAGCTCTAGTAAAAGGACAAGCTCTGAAGAGGTGATTTTATGTTTCATGATCTTGTGCATCACACATCTGGAAAATAGAGTTGAGATCTTTGTTATGGGCTCCAAGTCTTGCCAAAGTAGGTAGCGCTCTCTGGATTAGCTTCCAGATGAATAATTTTATTCTTGGAATCGCCTGAATTTTCCATATGTTTTCCCACGGGAAACCAACTGGAGTATAGTTATTCTGCACCTGATCAATTAAGAAATTGTAGATGTTTTTTGCTGAGAACTTTCCCGCATGATGATGTTTCCATCTCATTTTGTCTTGTTCCTGTATTCTTGGAGTTATTGCTAGAATTTTGTTTCTATCTTCTGGGGTGAAAAACCTGTTCAATTTTTCTATATCCCAGTGATTATCTTCTGTTATTAATTTCTTCACCATTTTTGGCATCGGGTCTTGAATATTTGTAGGTTGATCTATAATAATATCAATAAATTACGAAGCCAAATTATATATAAAATAGTCGGACCACCGAATCAGTTTGAATTTAAATAGAATCTTTTTCAAAAGCCACCATAGATACCTGCTCACAGTAAATTCAGTTTGAATTAAAATCAGTTGGTGATCAATATGTATCTTGAATAAATGCAAATACTCTATAAATAATGGTTATTGTTTCTCTGTGAAAATCATCAAAAACTTATTGTTTTTTTCTTCTTCTTCTAGTAGCATCTTCAGAACTTTTATACAGTGGGTTCTTGGTGAGGTCAATGAAGTATAATCCTCAAATTTGATCACGGTGCTAGGGCTTCATTGAATCCCGAAAGCGTAATTCATTGGCATATTATACTTGCTAATTATTTGGGAAATGTTGAATTATTTTCCAGAAGAATCGAGAGATCTTTGAAGCCAGGGGTATTCCATTCTCTGTGTGTTTTACATCTTTTATTATAACCCAATTTTCTAATAATTTTAGGAGATGTTGGTGGGTATTTATGCTGGAAAATGAAATCTTTGAGTTCGTAAACCTAATACGGTGAGTTCACAAACCTACTCTGGAGAAATTCTCTGAGAATTTTTGTCTTTTGAGTTCCCGAACCTATAAAGGTGAATTCGCGAACCTAGTACAGTGGAATTCTCCTGAGACTTAAAAGCAATTGAGTTTGCGAACCTACAAGGTGAGTAAGAGAACCTAATGAAGTTTTGTGCTCCTGATACTTTTGAATATTTGAGTTCGCGAAACAAAATAGATATTCTCTTTAGCCTTTGTGCATTTGATTTTGTGAATATTTTCTTGAGTTTGCGAAAGAAGAATAATATTCTCTGTAGCCTTTTTGTATTTGATTTTGTAAACCTATTTTCTTGAGTTCGTCGAACCTGTAAAGACGACGCTCTATTTTTTTCTCTTATGGTTCACAGACTTAAAACTTGTTGGTCATGTACTCATGTTCCTAAAGATTAATGAGTTGGTCCATAACTCTAATATCTTTAGCCTCATTTATTCTTCTTATGCACCTATGAATTGTTAATTCTTAGCTAATTCCTTTGGTTAGGAAGTCTACTTCTTTTCTTGAAAGTTTGAAGTTATCTTTGGTAGTGATTCTTTTCGTAGAATACACTTGAGCTAACAATTGTCTACAACATCAAACCACGGAAAGAACCTCATTGCAAGTCTAGTGCCTTTCAAAGAAACTATTTGTTATCTTATGAAACGATTTTTATTTATAAAATTAGAGACTATCAGCAATACAAAAAAAAATAATCCATAAACTCATATGTATCTTGTTGCAAAGTTTTCCTCCAAAGAACTGAATATCTTCGAGATCTAAGGTTCAACTTTGAAAGACTTCACTTAGGATTCATGAAGCACGTATTCACATATCTTGGAGAAAGATAGTTCTGTAACCTATATCTATATTTTTGTTGCTTATATATAATTCTTGTCTATTCTATGGTCCTTCACTTTTGATATAATGTCATCCAAACATTGTAGATCAAATTTGATTACAAAAAAACTATATACATGATTGCTTGTAACTATACTATCTATTGAAAACATGTTTTTGAGTTTTCTACAACATCTTAGATTAAGATCTAGTTGTAATTATTGTATATATAAAAGATTAAGTATCTCTATAAGTTTTGAAGAGTATAAACCCTAATCTTGGATTTAAAGTCATCAAAGTTCAAGGAATACTTGATCTAAAAATCAGAAAGAAATTCATCAGGTGTCATGTTGGAGGTAGGACAACGTTATTCTTAACGATGGTAGAACACTGATCGAGATGTAAAAGACATCAGCTAGAGGAATCAAGTGCATCGGGTCTTGCAAGGATAAAGAGACGTAGGGGCACAACTGCAGCAAAGTGTATTGGAAGGTTTATTATGGCTCAACTGCATTCCAGACCGAAGTTTTATAGTAGGCTAGTGTTTGTAGCAGCTTAATATAATGTGTGTTCAAACTGGGCGAGATCCCGAGCTTTTACTGCTAATTTAAGAGTTTCCTCGTTAACAAAATATCTGGTATCTTGCTTTACTTTTACTTTCCGCATTATATTAATTTTATTTTTATAATTAAAAGTACACGCAAGTTGTACGTTAATCAATCCTTGTGATACAAAAAAAAATTATCCAAAGATATTTTTTGTCTGCTTTAATCTTGGATTGAAGTTTAAGCTGTGTAGTATGTATGGGTGTTGTAGTCGATACAAAATAAGAATGAGTGCCAGTATCTAGTGCGGAGCTGAGTGTTGCAGTAGGTGCGGAAGATCAACTACATCAAGGGTAGTTGTGGAGGCCAATTGAATAAGCAAAGAATAAGCTATTATAAGGAAACTCGGATTCATCAAAAATCACAATCTTAGAAACCACATTCTTGTTGGTTATTGGATTTTACCACCCATAACCTCTATACATCAAGTTATAACCCATACAAATACATTTAACATATATATTTTCCAACTTATGAGATGTTTAAGGTCACAGACAAGGGTAACAAGCACACACTAAAATTTTTTGGAAACTTATAACCAGGCTGCAAATGAAATAAAGACTCCAGTAACGACTTGTTTTAAACACAGAAGTGAGCAATTTGTTTATAAAAAAGTTTTTTTTGTTTCAAAAGAATATGACCATTAGGTAAGAGGCAATGAAGCATGATTCAGAATATCCAAACTAGTTCATGTTATATTCCTAATTAAGTTTCCTATTTACCTTGCTATTCTTTTCATAAAGATGAGGACACGATACTCTAATTTTTCCCACTTCTCTGAAATTCCAAAAGTTAGTTGACAATTTATTTGACCGAGAAAATCAAGTACTTATAATCTTTGTGTGTGTGTGGGGGTGGGTGGGGGATATAACCAAGTGAACCTACTAATAGATTTATCCATACTGGCAAGAACATGCCTCAAAGTCTTATAAGATAGATGTCCTAACTTACAATGCCAATAACTAGTTACACAAGCTGAGAAAGCTTGCTTTAAAGCATTCAAGTAAAATTCAATGGCATACATACCATTCATAACCCCATCTTTAAGATATTATTTATGAGTGTCAATTTCCTTGATATAACAAAATGATAGGGGTGCAATTAAAAAATAACTATTATCCCTAGTAAATTGAAGTATAAACGCCATATTTTTTGTTATAAACAGAGCATGCAAAATATTTGATAAAGTAACGAAGTAGTGAAAATATTAAAATACACATACCGATGTTTGTAATGTTCATCATATGTAATCCATTCCCATAAGAACTTGATCAAACCCCTTATATGGTGAATGGAGAATGAGATTTACAAGATCAAATATAATATAGTGAGTTGGTTCTGAATCAGGTCCCATACTGTTAGTTGAATGGGAACAACATCATATGCAGAATGACCAAGTTTTGCGTAAATATTGCACATAATATAGTAATTAAAGCGTACTCAATTTCTTCGAAAAGGAGGTCTACCACATCTAGAGCCACCTCAATTGTATAACCAGAACCTCTATGAAGTGATTCCAATTGAGCAAAGGAGAAGAATAACGGGAGTAAACTCTAAATGATTTAGTAGAAGAGTAATAAACAAAAGGAGAGTTACCAGAATGATGTTGAGATATATTAGTAGAAGTAGTTATGAGGTTTGGTTGAACTTATGTGTTAGAGCATTGCTCAGTCGAACTAACAAGTGTTGTTATCTCAAGCTTGTTGTCAAATTTAGTTGTCAAAACTATATCTTGATTTCTAGTCTACAATTAGTTAAGTCTCGGATTAAGATCGAAGATGTAGTTGAGAAACGGACATCACGGTAGTCATCATTGCGTTCCACCGTTTGAAGGCGAAGAGCAACTGAGGTTTTGGATAACTTCTTCAATAAAAGGTAAGTGAAGATTGAACCACCTATATCTCAAGTTATATTCGTCTTTCTATCTATGAGGCAATGTCGCATAATTAATTAGACTATTGCAAGTATATCAAGAATTTCGAGTCAAGTTTATCTTGGTAATTAGTCCTCAAAATATGGCTAAGCTTAATAAACATTTGTTCATACTTGATGAATTTCGGTTAAGCACAATTTATTTCATAATCTAAATCGTGATTTAAGCTTATCATTGAAAATAGCCTGAAACAGTGAATATGTCATTGATGTTATTTGGGAATGTTTCAAATTGATTTAGAGAGAAATGTAGAAGTACTGTAAATTCGGATATAAGACAGTATACATATCAGTCTTACAAACTGGGAAAATTGTTAAGGTCTGAAGCCGTAATACATGTATTCAGTACACGTATTGGAGTAGCTATATATCGACAACAACTTTTTGGTAAAAAGTTTGTGAACTTGTGAACCCGGATCAGTACACATACCCGTATGCATATTAGAAAAGAACTGTTGGTCTCGGAACCGGTTTGGTATCCATACTTGTACGCATACCATAAAAGTTATGTGGACTCCAGAACTCGGTTATGTTTTAATGGTATCCATACCAGTATGCATACCGAAAAAGTTATGTAAACTCCGGAACTCGATTATGTCTTAGGGTATACATATCGGTTCACATACCATGACATAACTGTTCAGGAACAGGTTAAGTATATGTACAATATGCCAACTTACCATGTCGATTAAATTCACATGCACATAAAATTATTTCTCCAAGATGATTAACATTTGAATAATCTCTAAAAACATCATAGACATATTTGATCACATAATTGTGACTCGAGATAAGTCTTAAGTGTTATATGAAAATACTCAAACATATAGTTCAGTTGGCTAGCTTCGACTAACCATTCATGAGTGTGGTCTTTGTACATAGTTCGGTTACGGTTCATTCTAACCACAGTGTATATATTGTTATGTTAATCAGATTCAAAGATTCATCTAACGTTGGATATTGTTTGCTTGGTTCCAAAGATATCTTAGGTTAAACATAAAGCAACCTATGCTTGAATGTCTATAAAAAGGGAACCTCAAGCAACTAGGATCTTTGAATCCCGACACTACTTTCTTGGTGTGTCCTAGTTGTAAATTAGAGTCGTCCTCTTCCTAAAACCCTTCTAGGGTTTAGCGACTATAAAGACTTCATAGGAATTCGTAAAGCCATGTCCAACTATTATTTATCTTGATAGATCGAGTATCCTGATCTTGATTGATTGTTAAGCTTGCTCCATCAATCAAGATAGATAAAAATCATCAAAGTTCTCTTCGTCTCAAACTTTGTTGATTCCATAAGTTTAATACTTGTGAGGTGAATAATAATCTAGGTTGCACTTCGGGTAGCATAAGCCCGAATTTTGAGGTTAGCTAGACTTTGTCTATTGCTACCGATTTCCAGTCTCCCCCTAGTCTACGATCAAAAAGGAAATCACACATATATGCTTATCTGTGGGAGGAAAATTGGTTTAAAGTATTCAATTGAGTTGAATCAACTCTTAAGTTCTAAAGGACGTCAGCTGAGGGAATCATTTGCTCGAAATCCTGCTGGGATTCATGAGGCGTAAGAAGTGCGATTGTAACTGAATTGTTGCGAGGGTTTGATTCGGTCTCAACTACATTCCAGTCTGAAGTTAACTGGTAGTAGGTTAGTGTCTGTAGCGGCTTAATACAATTTGGTGTTCAATCTGGACTATGTCCTTGGGTTTTTCTGCATTTGCGGTTTCCTCGTTAACAAAACTTATGGTGTTTGTGTTATATCTTTTTGTGCATTATATTGTTTATCTTTATAATTGAAATATCACAGGTTATACGTTAATCAATCAAAGTAGATACATCCATCCTTGTTTGTTGGATATGATTTGATACTTGGAAATTAATCTTTGGAATCACCAAGTACTCTCACCCACAAATCAGGTTCACAGACTTGTCTCTGTAAACTTTCTGATTGTGAGAGAAAGAGATATAACTCTGAATATTATTCCTTGATTAAGATTCATCAAGTTGAACTCTCAGAATTATATTTAAGTCTATCCATACAGGTTGCCTAAGAAGAAGTTGGTGGTGTATTTTGGTACCTCCGCGATTTCAATTGGTATCAGAGCAGGCAAACACGTTTAAGACCTAATAAGTTTGTGTTTGAAGCAATCTGACTATATGGACAAAGACGATATCTTTAATGATGTACACTAAAATTCCTTAAAGATTCTTCCGAGCTTAATTTCCTCAAGACTTACTGTCTCACAGGATGCTCTCGATTCATTCAAGATTTCTGATACATTGATTGATTGTAAAGAATCGACAGGAAAAAATAAAGAATCCTCTGCAAAGGTGAAAAACAAGAGACGTCATGTTAAAAGTAATAAGCTAGGTTGTCTTAAAAGATTGTTAAACAGTCTTTTTAAGGAATGCAACAGAAGAGGGTCTGCAGGGGAAGATATATTTCTAGCTTTTGAAAAAACTTTTAAGTTCTTGAAACACATTGCAGTGATCTTAAGTAACGAGATGCCCACCCAGTTTTCAGTCTCTATTAAAACTTGTTATCAGTGCGGAAAACTTGGGCACGTAAGAAAAACTTGCACGTCTGCAACAATTTTGACTACTCCAGATGATTATGGAATATCATCTCTTGATCACCATGAGGATGTAGAAACAGAACCGGAAGACTATTACGCCAAAATGGTTTGCGAGCATTTTTCTCATCCAACCTCTTGTTAACAAGACCTTGGCATTACCCCATCATGTAATTATATTGAGATGGGGAAAGCAATAGTAAAGGTTTGTTTCTATTTGTACTGATTTCGTGTTCCTTGATATATCTATCAAGTTTCTGAAATCCTAATTATATGGTAATTGAACCTGGATAAAGGAAGGTTCTTGTAATCAATCTTGATCAAAACATCACATATTATTGAGCTGGCTCCAATGTCAAGGTGTAATAAGGTCAAAATAAATTACAACACTTCTAATCCCGTGAATATCAATATCTCTTGTGCTCTAAAATTCTTTCATTGAGCTAAGAATAAGATTAATCATCTTGTTAAATTGATGTTTTCGTAAATTATTTGTATTGGTCCGGAAATCATAATTTGTTATGATTATGTACATCTAACGGAATATGTAAAATTCTCTTAAATTCATGGGTTTCCGCACCCGAACCGGTAAAATCCCATTAGGGTGTACTTTAAAAAGGTATGCGTACTGCTCTTCCTCTTCTTCTTCGTCATGGTCACCGACAGGAATTGAGTTTGAATTAGGGTTTCCGAACCGTTGCGATGTCATCTTGAATTGAAGGTAGGTTCTTCATGATTTATTGTCTTTTTTTCTCAATAACAAGAAGGTTTGTCAAAGAAGGAGTTCTTGATCAAGTAATCATCTACAAAAGAGTTCCCCAAGTAAGATCCATCTTTTTCTTCTACTTTGAATTTTCTTAATTAACAAATATGAGAAAAAATAAAGGTGTTAGAAAAAGACCTAAATCTAAGGAAGTCTATGAACTTGATTTAAAATAAGAACCTAAGATCATCTTTGTTAATAAGGATTGCTATGAGACCTTTAAAAGAATTTCTACTAGATATTTTATCATAGAAAGGAAATTGGAAGAAGGGTATGTTCCTTGTGATGATTCATCTTGTTTTGATAAATAAAATCTTGGTAACATCTTTAGTGGTTTTGTTGAAGGATTTGACACACTTACAAGAATATTTTATGCTAACATTTTTGATGTTGAGCTTGAGAAGTTGTGTTTTAAGACCATGATTGGAAGAGACAAGATTGATGTAGATAGAGAATTAATTTCAAAAATCACCAATCTTCCTATGGATGATTTTTGTTTTCCTCGACTAAAAGGAGAAAAGCCGTCTTGTGAAACCATTTCTCTCAAACTTTGTGGAAAGAGTTTTGGTTGGACAGATGGAAAGTTTCCTAGAAGAGCTTAGCATCGCTTTTTAAGGTCTTTGGAAAGTTTGGAATTCCAAACATTTGTCCCTCCACGGTATAAGATGCTCGTTGGAGTCGTTACTTTGCGGAGTTGGTTTATTTTCTTGAAATGGCTACTCAAGGTCTTGACATATGTGGATGGATTATTCATCAAATGGTAACAATGACCTTATCCAACAAGAAATTGGGGTTTCCTTGTCTTATCGAATGCATATGTGGAGAATTCTTCATTAGTCCGGTTGGAAACTCTGTTGGAACTCCTATTTTGGTTCGTGGAAGTACATTCAAATGTATGAGAACGAACGAGAATAAAATAAAAAGGGCATTTACTTCACCTCTTGACGGTTCTTGTGATCTAACAACCTTGAGACTTCTTCAATAAATGCACAAGGATGTCTGCAAGATCAATTCCAAGGTAAAAGGTATGCAAAAACAACTATGTGTAATTACTACAAAATTTCCCGACATCAAGGAAGAAATAGATAAGATTCAAGCTTCTATGGATAATTTTGATGATGAAGAAAATGAATAAACCTTTTGCATTATACTTCTTTTGTTTCTCTTATTTTCTAGGAAACTTCTTGTGAGAATTTATTCTTACTTTCGAAAAGGATAACTAGGGTTTGGTATATCAAAAATTGTGATTACACAAGCTATCTCCAACGATTTTCATCTTGCATGTTTTTAGACTTATTTATTCAAATTATAGAGTTTTTGGAAGATGAACTTGCAGTATGTAATCATTAATTGGTTTAATTATTGCAAAATTCTTATAAAATATATGTGCCTTTACGTTTTCGTGAATCGAGCTGATATTTCATATATGCTCAGAATGTAAATCTAATATATTTTCTATAAACTGAATACAGAACAAACTCTTTGTGAAATTTTCTCGCATTATTGATCTACTTGTGATCACACTTCTGTGTTATTACTGCATCATACACTCCGTGAGATTTTCTTATGTTGAGTCATACCCGTTAAAATTATCTCTTTGTTGGTAAATGGTGTTGAGATTAATTTAAGTCGATGTTTGGGATACAAGTCCATGTGATTTGTTAATGTCCGACAAAATCCTTGTTTTTCATTAAAGAAAGGCCACTCATGTTGTTCTTTTGGGAATGACATCAAATGAGAGATAGTTCTTAAATGAACTTGTGCTTAATTGTTATATTTTGTGGGGTGTGTGGATGTGGAGATTAAAGGGGATGCTTGTATCTTAAATCTCCTAGATGAGCGCTAAGTATTTTCTTACTATGTGATATCATCTAAAAAAGTTGATATGTAACACCTTTAAATACTGAAATACCTTTTGGTTGAATTCATTACGATCCCATGATTTTCGTACCTTTGACAATTTTAATTAACAAAAAGGGGGAGAATTAATTAATAGTTCCGCACCACATACATATGGTTTACGGTTCATTATGTAAGGGGGGGTGAATCAATAATCTATAGGTTTCACCTATTTTGCAAAAGATGCAAGTATTAATTAAGGGGGAGAAACATATCACCATGGTATTACTTCAAAGTTGTGATACAATTGAGCTTTGGAGAAGATAATAGTACTATGTTTCTTTATAACAACGATTGAGAATATTTGTTTTTAAAGTTGTTATTGTTATGGATACAAATCTTCAACAACAACGATGCTGAGTTGAACACGTTCAAAAAACATTGCAACTTGAAGTAACGAAGAGTTCAAGGAGTTGAAGAAACCAAGGAAATCAAGGCATGATGGATTCAAGGAGTTTTTACAGCTTTATTTTTTTATCCATATATATTGATAGTTGTCACTAAAATTGACAAAGGAGGATATTGTTAGAGCATTGCTCGGTCGAACTCACAAGTGTTGCTATCTCAAGCTTGTTGTCAAATTTAGTTGTCAAAACTATATTTTGATTTCTAGTCTACAATTATTTAAGTCTCGGATTTGGGTAGAAGATGTAGTTGAGAAACGGACATCACGACGGTCATCATTGTGTTCTACCGTTTTAAGGCGAAGATCAACCGAAACTTTTGGAGAACTTCTTCAACAAAAGGTAAGTGAAGACTGAACCGCCTATATTTCAAGTCATATTCATCTTTCTATCTATGAGACGATGTTGCATAACTAAGAGCAACTGCAGCGTTGAGGTTATATATTTCCAAATTGCTATCTCATATATAGCATTTGATTTGGAAATTTTGTTGGTTGGCGTACTGGCACACCAAATTCTCAGAAACAACGTAGTTTAAAACTGCGTTTGTATGTAAACGTAATCATTAACTCATTGTGACTTAAACGCATTTTACAAAAGCGTTATAATTAAATGCAGTTGAAAATTCCGTGTGCGAGTCAACGTGATCTAATACTACGTCTAGAGGTGAGACGTAGTGTATAAAAGCGTTTTATTAAACGCATTTTAAAAGACCGTGTTTCTGAGACGCGTTTTTAAACCGCTTCTGGAAGATGACGCAGTTTATAATATCATTTAGAGAAACACAGTTAATAATTACGTGAGACATGAACGGTTTTTAAAATATCGTTTGTCTGTAAACGGTGTTTAAATATGCGTTTCGTTTGACGGTTTTTAAAAACTCATTTAATGCAAACGGTTTTATAAACTACGTTTAGGTGGAGACTCGTTCAAGCCAAACGGCGTTATAAAGTGCTTTTCGTTTGACGGTTTTTAAAAACCCGTTTAAGGTAAACTTTTTTATAAAATGAGTTTAGAAGTAGACGCGCTTTTATAAACGCGTTTAATAGAAAAATGAAGACAACATCTTAGTCGTATAAAAATAGATTTAATCCTGCCCATTCGTTAATTTGTGCAATTAAAATCACGAAGCAAACCTTAAAATCAACATCACCTCGTTTTTTTCTTCTGTTTTTCGTTCTCCTCCCATTCTTCACCAGCACCACCTCGTTTCATTGAACATGAGATTTTAATGGAGAGTAAATAAAAGAGAAAGTATTTGAAATAGTCAATTCAGGTAATCTTTGAAACTTTTTTTTCTCCACCAATTATTTTTTATATTTAGTTTTGTGTATATATTTGTGAACGGAAATTGGGACATATGTAATTGGTCATGTAATTGGGACATATTTCAAATAATAAGTTTTTTGTTTGGTTGTTGGTTGAAATTGTTGAACAATTTGTGTAACTTTCTCAAACTCCAACTCAATTTGGTGAAATTGTGATGAAATTGGAAAGGATTAATGTGATAATTTCATCAAACTCAATTAGGGTTTTATGTTATTTTGTTTCAAACTTGGTTCAGAACATGGATTAATGTGATAATTTCGTTTGGATTTCGAATTTCATCATCTTCTTCTTTTTTTGTCAATTTATTTGGTCTGATTATTTGAGTTTGGTGTAAGTTATAATGGCTAATTTTACCCGGAAGGTATATACCTTATTGAAAATAAGGTGCAAAATTGGATTAGGTTGCTGTAATTTAAAGTGTATCTCCAACTCAATTTAGTCAAATTTTGATGAAATTGAAAATACGGTGCAAAATAAAATTGGGTGCAGCTCAGTCTACCAGAAATGTGAATTGGGAGACATTTTAATGTGTGCAGTCCCGAATTTCATTGATGTTTAGTCATTTTTCTTCTTTCCAGTTTATGATCTGATGAATCCCTCTGCAATGACAATTTACCAATGTTTATTAGTTAGTTTTCTTCCTATAAAATGAGTTTTCATATGAACGGATTTATAAAATGAGTTTCAATATGAAAGGATTTATAAAATGAGTTTTGATATGAACCGATTTTTAAAATCCGTTGCATGAAACCTAATTTTTATTTGAAAAAGTGGGGGTACAACAATCACACCCAATATTTTGCTTAGAAATCTGTATGGACAAACTCCAATACACTTTTTAGAGAATCAACTAGACAGTCAGACTCAATATAGACAAAAAGTATATCAAAGAGTTTATATCTCAATCTCTCGATTTGATATATACTCAAGCAAATAGAAATCTGCGAGTCTTTATCAAATACTAGAGAGATAACTTGGATGGTACCAAAGACCAATATCTAAGTGTCAATCAATTTAAATCAACAACCAAAAGGTCGGATATTCTAATTTATTGAAAAACGCACAACCTGTGATATTTCAATTATATAACAAAATATAATGCGGAAAAGAAATAACACAGACACCATAATTTTGTTAACGAGGAAACTGCAAATGCAGAAAAACCCCGGGACCTAGTCCAGATTGAACATACACTGTATTAAGCCGCTACAGACACTAGCCTACTCCAAATTAACTTCGTCCTGGACTGTAGTTGGACCCCAATCAATCTCACACTGATCCAAGGTACAGTTATGCTCCTACGCCTCTGATCCCAGCAGGATGCTACGTACTTGATTCCCTTAGCTGATCTCACCCACAACTAAGAGTTGCTACGACCCAAAGTCGAAGACTTTAATAAACAAATCTGTATCACATAGAAAAGTCTACGATAATAGATAAATCCGTCTCCCACAAATATACCTACGAGTTTTGTTCCGTCTTTTGATAAATCAAGGTGACAGGAACCAATCAATAAACCGGTCTTATATTCCCGAAGAACAACCTAGTATTATTAATCACCTCACAATAATCTTAATCGACGCAGCGAAAAAAATATTGTGGAATCACAAACGATGAGACGAAATGTTTGTGATTACTTTTCTATCTTGCCTATCGGAGATATAAAATCTCAAACCAATTATTTCAATTGTACTCGTACGATAGAAACAGCAAGATCAGATCACACAACTACAAGAAAAGTAGTATCAGTCTGGCTTCACAATCCCAATGAAGTCTTTAAGTCGTTAGCCTGGTTTAGAAGAAGAAACCAAAGGTTAAAGGAGAATCGACTCTAGCTATGCAACTAATATCACACGTAAGGTGTGGGGATTAGGTTTCCCAGTTGCTAGAGTTCTCCCTTATATAGTTTTCAAATCAGGGTTTGCAATCAATGTTAGCTTGGTAACGAAGCATTCAATATTCACCACTAGATGAAAACCTGATTAGATTCAAGCTAATATTTCTTAATCGTTGGATAGAAAACTTATCTTGTTACACACAAATGGAATGTCCAATTTTGGGTTTACGAACCGTTCCCAAACATTAACATTTATTGGTTCAACAATAGTTAACCAAATGATTAGTCATATGATTACTTTCATATCAACCATATTGTTCTTAACCATAACTAGTACAAATGACTCAAATGAACTAGTTAGATAGTTGTTTAATTGCTTAGATCTTATGTAACTACACAAGACACAATAGAAGCAAAAACGGTTTGATTCACTCGAATCGTTTCATGAACTTTATAGCCACGGTTTGCAAAAGCATTCCTTAGTCTAAATAAACATGAATTCAAGAACAACCGGTTTTAGATATAACCTGCTCAAGTTCGCGGACTGGGTTCGCGGACTTAAGCTCATGGAAGGAGTTCACAAACTCCAGCAGAAATTCTCGGGTCGAGAACTTCCGCCAGTTCGCGGACTGAGTTCGCGGACTTGGCTCGCGCCACTTCCATTTCTCTTGATCAACAAAGTTCGCAAACTTTGGTTCAAGTAATAAAGACTTATACATATATGTGATTCCACAACAATGCTTATATCCTACCAATGGTTATGTAATCTAAACTCTCATTTCAATCATTGAAACATTCTCAGAGGACGAATATAGCCGTTATTCACAAACCATTTTTCGTTAGAGCAATTTTCAAAGTGATTGAAACAAAACATGACTTTCGTCACTAGGTAAAGATTGAATTCGGCTAAAGCGAAAGCTTACCAACACATATTTCGAGAAATAGATAGGCGAGATAAACTCGGCTCGAAATAGAAAATGTGCATAATGAAAGTCTATATATCAAAACGACTTTTGTCTCAAGAGTAGGAGATAGAATAGATAGACTTTTGAGTGACAGATAAGTTCAAGTCTCCACATACCTTTTAGTCGATGAAGATCCACCAGTTCCTTGAGTAGTCCTTCGTCTTGTATGATGATTTCCATGGAGTTCTTGATCTCAACTACACTTTCTATACTAGTCCGAGACCTTCAGCTATGTAGGCTAGAAATCAAGACTTATAGTTTTGATCACTAACATTGAAAAACATGCTTGAGATAGCAACGCATGCGAGTTCGACCGAGCAATCCTCTAACAATCTCCCCCTTTGTCAATTTTAGTGGCAAAATTATTAATACATATGGAATACAAAAAATAAATAAATTAACTTTTGTAGCTCCTATTCCACATGCCTAATATTCAACATTACTCGAAATCTTCGTCACTTCCAAGTACTCCAATGATCCCAAAGGTTGTAAGTTTAGCATCATCGTTGTTGAAAATCCGTAGCTATAACAACAAGAAAACAATAGTTCTCAATCATTGTTATACAGTGTCATAGTATCATTACACAACGCCAAAGTTCAATTGTATCACAACTTCAACAACAATACTATGGTGATATGTACCACTCCCCCTTAGTCAATACTCCATCTCACATGGAAACCACTCCTCCTTACATAATGATCCGAAAACCATATGTATTTGTAGTGTGAACTACATACTAATTCTCCCCCTTTTTGTCAATAAAATTGCCAAAGGTACAAGAACGGGATCCTAATGAAATTTCAGAAAGAGACATTTCTTGACCAAAAGAAAGCAAAAATATCAACTTGTTCTTTAGATGCAATCATAAAGCCGAAGATAAATGCATTCATCAAGGAGTTTATAAAGATACAAGATAACCCCTAAAATATTCCACAGCCGCACTCCCCACAAAGATATGGCAATTAAGCGCAAGTTCAAAAGAACTCTCCCCCATTAAATGTAATTCCCGAAAGAACAACAAGAGCGACCTTAATTTCGAAAGAAAAGAAGGATTTCTTTGGACATAACAAATCACATACAAGTATGAATTTGAATCCAAAAAGTTCAATTAAATTAACCACAAGAGAACCCATGATTGATTTAATCGACAAATGCTCAAACATAAGTGAACTTATGGAGATTTAAAAAATACAATTAGATTAATCACAAGAGAACCCATAATTAATCTAATTGAAATACACAACCAAATTAATCACAAAAGTAATCAATTTAATTGGTCATGCTCGACATAAGAAAACTTACGGAGCAACAACTAAATAACCAAACAAGATGATTAACTTAGTTGAAAATGCTCGACATAAAGTACCTCACGGTACAACAACATAGCTAATCAAAAATAATCAACTTGGTTGTTTAATGCTCAACATAAGACACTTTACGGAGCCTCACAATAATACATAAAATATGGATCAGGGAAGATCAATTACTGCGGAATACACAAGGATTCATTCTATTTTCCATCACTATTTGCACACTGACATACAATAGACATAATCCTTGTAGACAAAAGATTTTAATCTATCTTCCATCAATAATTGACAATATAGGCTTAACTTTTGTATTTGTTAAAAGTCCATTCATTCTTTTATCAATACATGCATATCGACATATGAAAGACTTTAATTTTGACAAGATATGGCACAGTCAAGTTCACGGACGTAAACACACAAATCCCATAACAATATTGCAATATATAAAACTATAAAGATTAATACTGCAAAAATCATCTTCCAAACAAAATTAGAATTTAAACCAATAAATCTAAAAACATAAAGATGAAACCGTTGGACATAGCAATGTGAAATCACAATAATGTCTATTCCAAACTCTAGTAATCCTTCAAAAATAAGAATAAATTCTCATAAGAAGTTTCCTAGGCAACAAGACAAACTCGTAATGCACATATAAGATGATTTGTCCTTAGAGGGTAGAATCAATCTTTTACTCCCGGATTTACACCAAGAATAACTACCAAAGGCGTATAAAAATATTTTCTTAACAAAGAAGAACATACAAAGTCATTAACGACCATGCACCATAGTTCACATAAATGATTGTGAACATTCAAGAATCCCATAGTAATGCGTGTTACTGCCCATTCTTGAACTTCCTTCTTTGTAATTCACCAACAACATTCTTGTAAAATCTACAATGAGCTTAGAAGAGTAGTACTCCAAGAATACAAGTGCCCAAGTGCAACGAAGTGGAGCAAAACACTCAAAAACAAGAGACAGGACAAATACCAACCTTAACTCATCCAAATTCAGAAATTCTCATCTTCATTTTGAAGAGAAATCAAAGAGGAATATAATACAAAAAGAATGAGGTCATTACTAGTTCAGACGAAGAAATTACGGCCAAAACAAGTTTACCAAATATCGACGTCTACAGGCAAGTATGCATACGGGTTTGCAAACGAATTTTTATAACTTGGAGCAGTTTGCAAACTGGGTATGCGAACTTAAACCCCTGGATTTTGATTTTAAATGATGGTATGCATACTTGGTATGTGTACCATGAAGTCCAAACATTCCGAACTATTATTTTCAAACATAAACATTTAAGAACCTTAAACACAGATCAAGTTAGGTAGAAAAGAACGATAAGAAAGGTATGTGAATCATTATAAGTTCTCTAAGCAAATAAAAGCACAAATCTTACTAAAGTTTATAGACATACCTTTTTAGATGAATCCAGTTGAATTCTACAACTTTACCAAACATAATATGTGTGCCCCAATTTTCGTGCTTCCCTCACCATATACATAACAGGGAATTCCTTGGTGAGGATACACTTACAACACACTCAAGTTGTGTTGATGTGAACAATGTCTTGCTCACCACAAGTGACTTTTGGATTATCATGAAAGAGATCGCTTTTAAAACCTCTCACATCCAAATCCATCTTCCCAAAGAACTCTTTAAGTTCCAGCATCATGGATACTACTTTCTCCATAGTCATGGAACTTTCTGGGAGATCATTCCTTTTCAAACTCAAAACATCATTGACTTTCTTAGTTATCTACTTTTGAGTGCATTTAGGAACCACCGAAATCTTCTTCCCATTACTCTCTTCAAGATTTTACGGAAGAGAATTGGATTGACTATTCTTTTGCAAGTTAGCCTTTCTCCAATTGGGAGCATCAGATCTTGTCTTCGTCTTTACGAAGTTATCCTTTTGATAACCATTACGATTGTGAAAAGGATTCGTATGACGTTTATAGGCAAATCTAGGCTTATCACAACACCGATTCCTTTGCCTAAGGTTTGGACAGTTACAACCTGTAACGTTAAGAGGATTAGTATTAACGTATGATCTTGGTTTCACAACTTCTTGTGATGCCCAAACAAGAATATCATGAAGTTTCTCATTCCTTATACGGAAACAACATCTCCTTTCCAGGTGACCTTTATTTCCGCAATAGTGGCAAACATAAGGAATGTTCTTACCTCGATCTGTATGTGCTGACTTTGGAGGTTGATATACTTTGCTCTTTCGAACCTTAACTGCCGGTGAAGGTATTTCACTTTTGCCATCAGTTGAAACCTTTTGTTGAGAAGAATCACTAGCCTTGACAAATTTTACCTCTTTGCTAATACTTGGAGCATTTATTCCCTTATAGCCCAATCCTCGTGTATCACGATGATTTTTACTTTCTCATAGCATAGTGGTTAATTTGCTTGAACTAGTATTGAATTTTTTCAAGTCATCTTCCAACATCTTGATTTTATCAAGAGCAACAGCTAAATCAGCCTCAAGGCATTTTTCTTGAGCGAGACAAGCACTTTCTCTGTCATCAAAACTAATTTGTTGAGAGTTAAACCTTGCTTCAGATTCTGCAAGTTTCTCTTCCAACAAAAAGTACTTTTGATAAAGATTATCACATTCAAGTGACTTCATATGTAGGTTTTCCTCAGAATCCTTGAGGATTGATTCGTTAGAACGATTCGAAAAATAAACACCTGCGTAACATCTTCTGAATTTCTTGTTTTCTCGACAGAGAGGAGTCATAAGAGGTGAGACATGATAAGTTGTAATCTTCTTCATATTCCACGAATCCAAAAACTTAACATACTCTGAGACTTCCTCATCAACATCTCTATCAATATCTGCATCACCTTCATCAGAAAGTTCATCCAACTGTTCTTCTAGGAGAGTTTCCCAATCAACAGTTTTTACATCAAGAGAATGTTTAGATATTGAATTAGATCTGACAGTTCTCTCAGGTGAATCCAAGCTTTTAGAATCATCTGGTAATTTCTGAACTGGTACGTTATTAGAGATAGACTCGTCCATAATCAGATCGCTACAAACACAGACTTGTAAGGTCTTTAATGTGTTTGTCTGCTCTGATACCAATTAAAAAAGTGGGGATACAACAACTACACCCAATATTTCGCTTAGAAATATGTATGGACAAACTCCAATACACTTTCTAGAGAATCAACTAGACAGTCAGACTCAATCTAGACAAAAAGTATATCAAAGAGTTTATATCCCAATCTCTCGATTTGATATATACTCAAGCAAATAGAAATCTGCGAGTCTTTATCAAATACTAGAGAGATAACTTGGATGGCATCAAAGACCAATATCCAAGTTTCAATCAATTTAAATCAACAACCAAAAGGTCGGATATTATAGATTGATTGAACAACACACAATTAGGGATATACATGGGTCGGTTTGGGTCGGTTTTGGACTCACCCACCACCCAACCCACTGATGGCGGGTAACAGAAGTTGTCACCCACAACCAACCCAACATCATACTGGGTCGGTTTTAACCCGACCCACATTACAACAGGTTGGTTCGGGTGGGTGGCGGGTTAACCCGTCATAAAATGCAATGAACATGAAATAACTAAAAGTGCAGACAATTAACATCATAAGATTAATTACTAGCCTATTGTAGTAAATCTTACTATAGTAACTATACTAGTAGCTGAAGAAAAGAAAGATCATGTGATTCGTATCAAGCAACCAGCTTCCTCCATCGAAAAATGTAGACATTTTACCCCTGAAAGCCTGAAATAAATCAAAGTATGTAAATTAGTTACAATAACAAAGATGTAACAGACCAACAATGAACTCAGAAATATCAATTTACTGACAGTGGCCCTTGGTGTCATTACCTTGTCTAACCAAATAGGAATCAATCATCTATGATGATGGAAGAAGTAGCAAGGTCACCAAATAGATCTGCAAGGGAAATGAACAATTATAATGAAAGTTGATGTTCATAATTTTCCTCAAATCTCTTTTTCATTCAGTCTCTGATAGTTATTTTTTTGAGCAATAACAATCTGGTCCTGACATGAAAAATTGTCCCCTTTCAGAACCTATACTTGTGCTGGAAGAACAAAAACATATACTTGTGTTGGTTAAATCTCTAGTCCGATTTAACTCATTCTTTAGAACTAACAAAGGTTTTGTCTGAAATATAAAGTTCTGACAATAGTATTCAATGAGATCTAGCATAAGAAAAACAGTACGTACGCAAGGTACCATTCATTGTAAAAGTAGGCTATATATGCAAGCTACAATTGAAGTGCAAAGTGCAAACTTATCTATACTGTGCCTGACTGACTAGCTGTTTCATGTGAATCCAATGACGGACGAAGACAAACTTCAGGTCAGTTTCCTATTCAAACTAAATAAGCCACTACAACATGCATCAATCCCGAATAATTGAGGTTCACACAAAGGTTGCTTGTTAATGAAACTCATACGTCTACAGAATGATATAAATATAACAGCCAAAACTCGATGAAGATTAACACCAAGATCTCCGTTGCTTCCCTTTCTAGCACTGGTTCTGCATATGTACAATTCAATTCAATCAATCCATCATTGCAGTAGTTTTTGGACCCTTTTTAATGCCTCCAAACTCAAAGCACAAAGAATCAAACTAAAATCACAAACAAACCAAGACCTAAGATCTTACTTCAACAACAGTACATGACTACAGGGTATTCAAATCACTTAAAGTATAAATCAACAATAAGATTGAAAGTAGAAATGACATACCTCTTTAACAAGATAATTTCTCCTGATTTCGTCTTAGGCGAGCTTAAAGTTCCAGACAGTTTCCTGAGCAAAACTGTTTAACCTTATTAGTTATTATCAATCATTTTAATCAAACAAAAACGGAAAAAAGGCATGCAAATTCGAATCAAAGAACACAGACCCTAACAATAAAATTCAAATCAAGAACATAAACCCTAACGATCATCTTTGATTGAATCATGTGATGAAATTACCTTACGGTATTGCCTTGTTGGTATTTATTAGAGTCTTTTCACGGTGTTAGGGTTTGTGAACTGACTGAAGAAGAGAAGAAGAGAAGAAAAACGGAGAGAAAGAAGAATCGACTAGGCTTAGGTTAGATTTTTCGGTTATATATGAGAATTGAACGGCTAGGATATATGTCTGAGAGATAATCTAAGGGCTAAGGTATATTTCGGCGGGTGGGAGGGTGGGGTCGGGTGAAAAAGGATGCCACCCGTAATCGACCCAATATATAACGGGTTTTCAAAGAGCTGAGTCATAGTCGACCCGTGGCTTGGTAGGTTGGGTCGGGTACGGGTATTTTTGGGCGGGTGCGGGTTGGGTTGGCAGGTTGGGTCGGGTTTGTGCAGCCCTACACACAACCTGTGATATTTCAATTAACAAAATATAATGCAGAAAAGAAATAACACAGCCACCAGAATTTTGTTAACGAGGAAACCGCAAATGCAGAAAAACCCCGGGACCTAGTCCAGATTGAACATACACTGTATTAAGCCGCTATAGACACTAGCCTACTCCAAATTAACTTCGGTCTGGACTATAGTTGAACCCCAATCAATCTCACACTGATCCAAGGTACATTTATGCTCCTACGCCTCTGATCCCAGTAGGATGCTACGTACTTGATTCCCTTAGATGATCTCACCCACAATTAAGAGTTGCTACGACCCAAAGTCGAAGACTTTAATAAACAAATCCGTATCACACAGAAAAGTCTACGGTAATAGATAAATCCGTCTCCCACGAATATACCTGCGAGTTTTGTTCCTTATTTTGATAAATCAAGGTGAACATGAACCAATAAATAAATCGTTCTTATATTCCCGAAGAACAACCTAGTATTATTGATCACCTCATAATAATCTTAATCGACGCAACGAAAAAGACATTGTGGAATCACAAACGATGAGACGAAGTGTTTGTGATTACTTTTCTATCTTGACTATCGGAGATATAAAATCTCAAGCCAATTATTTCAATTGTACTCGTACGATAGAAACAACAAGATCAGATCACACAACTACAAGAAAAGTAGTATCGGTCTGGCTTCACAATCCCAATGAAGTCTTCAAGTCGTTAACCTAGTTTAGAAGAAGAAACCAAAGATTAAAGGAGAATCAACTCTAGCTATGCAACTAGTATCACACGTAAGGTGTAGGGATTAGGTTTCCCAGTTGCTAGAGTTCTCCCTTATATATTTTTCAAATCAGGGTTTGCAATCAATGTTAGCTTGGTAACAAAGCATTCAATATTCACCGTTAGATGAAAACCTGATTAGATTCAAGCTAATATTTCTCAACCGTTGGATAGAAAACTTAGCTTGTTACACACAAATGAAATGCCCAATTTTGGGTTTACGAACCGTTCCCAAACATTAACATTTTTTGGTTCAACAATAGTTAACCAAATGATTAGCCATATGATTACTTTCATATCAACCATATTCTTCTTCACCATAACTAGTTCAAATGACTCAAATGAACTAGTTAGAGAGTTTTTCAATTGCTTAAATCTTATGTAACTACACAAGACACAATCGAAGCAAAAACGGTTTGATTCACTCGAATCGGTTCATGAACTTTATAGCCACGGTTTGCAAAAACATTCCTTAGTTTAAATAAACGTGAGTTCAAGAACAACCGGTTTTAGATATAACCTGCTCAAGTTCGCGGACTTAAGCTCATGGAAGGAGTTCACAAACTCCAGTAGAAATTCTCGGGTCGATAAATTCCGCCGGTTCGCGGACTTGGCTCACGCCACTTCCATTTCTCTTGATCAACAAAATTCGCAAACTTTGGTTTAAGGAATAAGGACTTATACATATATGTGTTTCCACAACAATGCTTATATCCTACCAATGATTATGTAATCTAAACTCTCATTTCAATTATTGAAACATTCTCAGAGGACGGATATAACCGTTATTCACAGATCATTTTTCTTTAGAGCAATTTTCAAAGTGATTGAAACAAAACATGACTTTCTTCACTAGGTAAAGATGAATTCGGCTAAAGCGAAAGCTTACCAACACATATTTCGAGAAATAGATAGGTGAGATAAACTCAGGTCGAAATAACAAATGTGCATAATGAAAGTCTATATATCAAAACGACTTTTGTGTCAAGAGTAGGAGATAGAATAGATAGACTTTTGAGTGACAGATAAGTTCAAGTCTCCACATACATTTTAGTCGATGAAGATCCACCAGTTCCTTGAGTAGTCCTTCGTCTTATATGATGATTGTCATGGAATTCTTGAGCTCAATTACACTTTTTATCCTAGTCCGAGACCTTTAGCTATGTAGGCTAGAAAACAAGACTTATAGTTTTGATCACTAACATTGACAAACATGCTTGAGTTAGCAACGCATGCGAGTTCGACCGAGCAATTCTCTAACATAATTACATTCGAGTTTAAAGCAATCATAAATACCGTTTACACTGAAACGGATTTTATATAAACATCTATAGGAAAGTAATTAAAAAAGACGTCCCACTTTCACACATTTTTAAGAACTGTCCTCACCACACGGGTTTTTAAATGCCTTGTACTTTCGAAAAGAAATTAAAAAACACGTTTACTGATGGACGTAATTTAAAAAAGCGTTTCAGCATATACCGTATTTATAAGAACGTGATGCTATATTTGAGAATTGTCAAATACAGTTCTCAAATATGGAAACTTGATTTGGCAATTTGGCATTTTGGCTACGAATATGACTTTTGACAACCAAGAGTACGCTTTGTTTTGTTGCCAAATATAGCTTTTGGCAACAACGCTGCGGTTTCTATAATTAGACTATTGCAAGCATATCAAGAATTTCGAGTCAAGTTTATCTTGGTAGTTAGTTCTCGAAATATGACTAAGCTTAATGAACATTTGTTCATACTTGATGAATTTCGGTTGAGAACAATTTATTGTTCGTAATCTAAATCGTGATTCAAGATTATCATTCAAAAATAGCCTGGAACATTGATAGGTGTCGTTGATGTTATTTAGAAATATTTCAAATTGATTTAGAGAGAAATATAGAACTACAGTAAATTCAGATATAAGACAATATACATACCAGTCTTACAAATTGGGAAAACTGTTAAGATCTGAAGCCGTAATACATGTAGTCAGTACACGTATCAGAGTAGCTATATGTCGACAAAAACTTTTTGGTACGCATATCAGTATGCACACCTTAAAAAGTCTATGAACTCGTGAACCTGGATCAGTACGCATACCCGTATGCATACTAGAAAAGAACTATTGGTTCCGGAAAATCATTTAGTTTTACGAAATCTATTTCACCAGGAGCAAAGACATAACGATATCATGATGCAATCGACAATTAACATCTAAAAGAACGGAGTGCATCACGTCAAACAAGCAATAAAAAAAAGCGTAAATTTCATCCGATATAATTTTCATAACTAATCATCGTTAGTAAAATGATATCAACTGGAGCCAAAGTTCAAATTCCAAATAAACAATGCAGAACCGCCAAGAAGATTCGTAATTTAGTCGGATAAATACTGTTAACCTACTGAATTCCTTGCCGCATGTGAGTTTTGTTGCTTAAATGATGGTATTAACTATGTCCAACATGTAAATTGTAATTATACTATGTGTTGGACATACCATAAAAGTTACGTGGACTCCGGAACTCGGTTATGTTTTAATGGTATCCATACCAGTACGCATACCGAAAAAGCTCTGTGAACTCTGGAACTCGGTTATGTTTTAATAGTATCCATACCAGTAGGCATACCGAAAAAGTTCTGTGAACTCTGGAACTCGGTTATGTCTTAGGGTATACATACCGGTACACGTATCGTGACATAACTGTTCACGAGCAGGTTAAGTATATGTACCTAGTACGCCTACTCACCATGTCGATTAAATTCACATGCATATAAAATTATTTCTCCAAGATAATTAACATTTGAATAATCTCTAAAAACAGCATAGACATATTTGATCACATAATTGTGACTCGAGTTAAGTTTTAAGTGTATGAAAATGCTCAAGCTTCTAGTTCAGTTAGCTAGTTTCGATTAACCATTTATGAGTGTGGTCTTTGTACGTGGTTCGGTTACGGTTCATCCTAACCAGAGTGTATATCTTGTTTTGTTAATCAGATTCATAGATTCATCTAATAGTGGATATTGTTTTCTTGGTTCCAATGCTATCTTAGCTTAAACCTAAAGCAACCTATACTTTGAATGTCTATAAAAGGGGAACCTCAAGAAACTGAGATCTTTGAATCCCGACACTACTTTCTTGGTGTGTCCTAGTTGTAAACTTGAGTCGTCCTCTTCCTAAAACCCTTCTAGGGTTTAGCGAATACAATGACTTCATAGGGATTCATGAAGCTAGGTCCAGCTATTATTTATCTTGACATCTCGAGTATCTTGATCTTGATTGATTGTTGAGCTTGCTCCATCAATCAAGATGGATATAAATCATCAAAGTTCTCTTCGTCTCAGACTTTGTTGATTCCACAAGTTTAATACTTGTGAGGTGAATAATAATCTAGGTTGCACTTCAGGTAGCATAAGTCCGGATTTTGTGGTTATCTAGACTTTGTCTATTGCTATCGATTTTTAGTCTTACCTTGATATACGATCAAAAAGGAAGTCACACATATATGCTTATATATGGGAGGCAGATTGGTTTAAAGTCTTCAATTAAGTTGAAGAAACTCTTAGGATGTAAAGGACGCTAGCCGAGGGAATCATTTGCGCGGAGTCCTGCTGGGATTCAAGAGGTGCAAGGAGCGCGACTGTAACTGAATTATTGTGAGGGTTTAATTCGGTCTCAACTACATTCCAGTCTGAAGTTAATTGGTAGTAGGATAATATCTGTAGCGGCTTAATACAGTTTGGTGTTCAATCTGGACTAGGTTCTGGGGTTTTTCTGCATTTGCGGTTTCCTCGTTAACAAAACTTCTAGTGTGTTATTTCTTTTTCCGCATTATATTGTTTATTTTCATAATTGAGATTGTACGTTAATCAATCAAAGTAGATACATCTATCCTTATTTATTGGATACGACTTGATACTTGGAAATTAATCTTTGGAATCACCAAGTACTCTCACCCATAGATCAGGTTCCCGGACTTGTCTCTGTAAACTTTATGATTTTGAGAGAAAAAGATATAACTCTGAATATTATTACTTGATTGAGATTCATTAAGTAGAACTCTCGGAATTATATTTAAGTTTGTCCATACATGTAGCCTAAAAATGTTAGTGATATATTTTGGTACCCCCACGTTTTCATTATTAATTCATTCTAGATTCCTTAGAAATAAGAATGTCGAGAAAATCAGTATTAGATATCTTGTCAAGACTCTTTAGAACTTGATTGTTGACATTAGTCTTGAAAGAAATGAACTTTGCTGGAGGACCATGAAGTATATGAAACACCAAATCTTCATCAGAGACCATTAGATTTATTTGAGCAAGTTGGTGAAAAATGGATCTAGCTTTATTAAATTAAACTTGCAAAGCTTCTAATCCTTTTCGCAAATTCTGTAAATCAGTCTACAATTGCATCAGATCGAAACTAGTGGAGGCATTGTAATCCTTTTCTAATGTATTTTAGGCCTCATACAACGATTTGCTACCTAGAACCTAAACATGACACTCGTCAATTAAAACACTGAGTGTCCAAGAAAAAATAACTTGGTCTTGATTTATCCGAGATATGAAAAGTTCATTCAGAATCAAATCAGGAATAAAGATGAAGCAACATTAATATCTGAGTCAACATGAGATATACAAGCTGGAGATGGATTTTTGATAAGCTTTGTTGGTGCAAAAAATAAGTCATAATTGACAAATCTAAATAGGTTATAGCTATAAAGCAAGGGTGCAATATGATATTCCCAAACTGGTAATTAATGGAATTGAATTTAGAAAGAGGTTTAAAGCTTAATGAGATGCAAACAAGAGAATCATATGGAGGAGAAGAAGGCGATGAATTATCAGACGCCATTACTAAGAACTGAAAGAGGATAAGAATAATTTGAATTTTCTTGAAATACCTAAATTGGAGCTTCAATTCCGAAAGATAAATCTCCCTCTGATACCATCACATATTTTATTTTCAATTTATAAAGCTTTCTTCAACAATTTTTATTTCTTAATCTAAACATAAAGCTCTTACAACTACATAAAGGAAAGACATAAAACATTTTTAACTAGAAGTAGGAAATTTCGGAAATTCAAAATAGTAAACTTATTATAACAGATGTGACACTAGCTCTAACAGGTGTATACATTTTTATAATCTCAATAATCTCCTAACCTGGAATTATAAGGTTATCATATGGACACATGAAACCCTCGGCAAAGTCTAACAACTATGGATCACTTATCAGGGTACAAGTAATGGTTACACCAAATTCATATGGGACTGTTGACGATGGGTTTCTGAAGGCTAAAATCGACAAATTACCTCTACGCAGCTGTAGAAACACAAGGATTCTATATGTCTGACTCGCATCATAAGTATGAAATTCATATATTACATTCCGCAAGAGAATTGTAATAAAATCATTGTTACAAGCATCTCCAACTGATCATGTAACATCTTCAAAGCATAAATATATGCCGGCAATGTAAGAGTCTCACCCGACCTAGCTTTTAATATTCTATATATTTCACAATTTTTGTTGAATAACTTAGTATCCTTTTTTGTATCCAAAACTCACTTTATTGAGACTTTTAAACATCATTGATGCTCGCTGCCACACTTCCCAGATGTTTCATCATTACACAGAATTTGCATTCAGAACCAATATAATGGTTGTGCTATCATGCACCTCGTTCTAAAGCAATATAATGCTCCTATATAGATTGCCTACTAGCATAGAGCGACTAATTATTTAATTCAATGCTATATTCATCAATTGAATTCCTAAAAAAAATTCACATTCCCTAAAGTATATTATAACTTCAATTTGTGGCTTTTCTGAGCATAATTCCATGAGTTAGTAATGAATATTCGCCTTTTAGGCACATGGGCGCCACCACCAGTTACCCCTGAGAAAATAGTGTGGGCACTCATATCTATAATATTCTAAAGAGCGAAATTTGGATTAAAGAGAATTAATGGAAAGAAGAGGAGAAAATATAATAGAATAATAATAAAAAAAAGAAGGTTTATGGAAGGATCGACGTCGGCCGGCCGGCGTCGGTCCAGTTGGCCGGTTCCCACATGAAAACGCGGGGGTATAACAAACACATCCAATATTTCGTTCGGCAATTTATATGGACTAAACTCCAATATAATTCCGAGAGCACCAACTTAAAAGTGAGACTCAATCAAGAAAGATATCAAAGAGCTTTATCTCTTTCTCAATACAATCAGTATATCAACTAGATGGAAATCCGTGAGACTGATTGATATGAGAATAACTTGGATGGTACCAAAGACCAATGCCCAAGTGTCAATCAAGTTCTATCCAACAATCAAGGCCGGATTTATCAACTGATTGAATTACGCACAACCTGTGATATTTCAATTATATAAACAAATATAATGTGGAAAAGAAATAACACAGACACCAAAAATTTTGTTAACGAGGAAACCGCAAATGCAAAAAACACTGGGACCTAGTCCAGATTTGAACAACACACCGTATTAAGCCGCTACATACTCTAGCCTACTACAAATTAACTTCAGACCGGAATGTAGTTGATCCCTAACCAAGTCTCACACCGATTAAGGTATAGTCGCGTTCCTTACGCCTCTTGAATCCCAGAAGGACCATGAGCACGTGATTCCCTTAGATGATCTCACCCACAACTAAGAGTTGCTACGACCCAAAGTCGAAGACTTATAAACAAATTTGTCTCCCACAAATATGTCTATTCTGGTTTTGGTTCCGTCTTTAGATAAATAAAGGTGAACAAGAAACTCAAGTAATAATCTGGTCTTATACTCCTGAAGAGCAGCCTAGAAATATTAGTCACCTCAGAATAACCTAACTGATTAACAGAAGAAGTTATCGCGGAATCACAAGAGTCTGAGATGAAGAACTATTGTGATTACTTTTTATATCTTACCTATCGGAGATGATTCTCGAGTAAATCTTAGAGAAGATAAAACTCAATACGATAGAACAAGTAAGATCATAATACGCAAATACAGGGAAAATAGTTGGATCTGACTTGACGAATCCCAAATGAATTTTTCAAGTCGTCAACCTAATAATGATTTTGGAAAAACCTAGGTTAAAGCAGAATCGACTATAGTTTACAACTAGGACACACGAGCGTGTCGGGATTAGGTTTCCCAGCTGCTAGAGTTCTCCCTTATATAGTCTTTCAAATCAGGGTTGCTTACAATCAAATCTAATAAGGATTACTAACAAATCAATTGATATTCACTGTTAGATGAACTCTTGATTTAAGATTCAATCTAAGTATGCTTAGAAACTAAGCAATCAATCTCCACCGTTCGATGGTATTAGCTTGATACATACAAATGAAATATACCTATATTTAGATATGGATGAACCGTACCTAAACGTGTATACCTTGTTGGCTCAATAATATTTAACCGAAGTTAGCCATATTAACACTTGTAACTTAGCCATATTCATTTAATACTTCTAGATCAAATATGATGATCAATCAATCATGATAGATAATTAGTATGAATCTAAATGTGTTTCAAGAGAGTTATTCAAATGTTCATCATCTCATAGAAATATAACCATTTGAAACAAAATTGGTTTGGTTTGTAATTGTACAAAGTACTTATATATACAAGAACCAATTCATGAACATAATGATGCGGTTTGTAAAACTAGTTTACATAGCTTACTCCATTAATGTTATAGGGACTTTAGTTCGCGAACTGAGTTCCCAAACGAACCTGAGTTCATGAGTATTAAAATCCATACTTGCCGATTTTAGAACTTGACCACTGTGTTCGCAAACTGAGTACGTGAACAACAGTTCCGGAAATTGGCTTTATCCAACCGTTTGCAAACAGGGTATGCGAACAACAGTTCCGAACTTGGACTTGTCTAGCCGCTCGCAAATAGGTTACGCGAACAAGAGCTCTGTACCTTTTTACAAGTAAACCAGTTCGCAAACAAGAGTTCCTGACCTGAACTAGAACTTCATAGTGCACGTACAAAGTATATATACTGTGATATATCCAGGCATTGGTAGTTTTTCTAAAACTCTCATTTAATCATTGAAAAATCCTTGGAAGACGACAATGGTAATCTTACACATACCAATAGCTTTAGGTAATTTTCAAGTGATTAATCGATCAATACGAAACTTCCCAAGTTAACATCACCGTCTCACACAAATCATGTAAGATGTTCACGGTAATTTTCACATGATCATCTTTGACTTAATATTTAGTTTCCAATAAATAAGTTGTCTCCAACTAAACTCGTAAAGTATACGATGAACTTAGCTAAAGCTAAAAGCTTCCAACACATATTTCAAGAAATAGATAAACGAGATAAACACGGCTCGAAATATCAAATGTGTATAATGCAAAAGTCTATATAGATATACGACTTAGTCTCTTTAAAAGGTAGAATAGATTTCTGAGTGATAGATAAGTTTCAATCTCCACATACCTTTTGTTGATGAAGTTCCTCCAAGCTCTTCAGTAGATCTTCTTCTTCAATTTGTGAACGACGTGAAGTCTAAAGCTCAATTACACACTTCCATCCTAATCCTAGAAGTAGCTATAAGTAGACTAGAAATCAAATATATACTTTTGATCAACTAAACTTGACAAAAAATCTTGAGATAGCAACGCTTACGAGTTCGACCGAGCAGTGTTCTAACGATCTCCCTCTTTGTCAATTTTAGTGACAAAACTATAAATACATATGGATTACAAATTAAATAAACTTTATAGCTTCTGATCCATTATGCTTGATTTCCTTGGCTCTTCAACTTCCTTGAATTCTTCGTTACTTCTAGTTCTTCATTTCTTCTGAATGTGTTCAACTCAGCATCATTGTTCTTGAAGATCCGTAGCAATAACAATACGAAAACAAAAGTTATCAATTATTTTTATTCAATGTCATAGTATTATAATATAGAATCAAAGTCCAATTGCATCACAACTTTGAAATAATACTACGGTGATATGTATCACTCCCCCTTAGTCAATACTTCCATCTTATAATGAAAACCACTCCCCCTTACATAATAATCCGTAAACCATATGTATATAGTATAAATTGGCAAAGGTACGAAAACTATGGGATCATAATGAATTATTTAAAGATAATTCATGACTAAAAGAGAACATATCACTTTGTTTCGATGATTTCACATAGTCGAAACTTAGTGTATTCATCAAGGAGTTTATTAAGATATAAGTTAACTCCTACAAAATTCCCCAACCGCTCTCCCCACAAAGATATGGCAATTAAGCACAAGTTCATTTAAGAAATCTCCCCCATTTGATTTCATTCCCAAGAGAACAACATGAGCGACCTTACTTTTACGACAAAAGAAAGATTTATTTGGACAATAACAAATCACATGGATTTGTATCCAATAAACTCGAATAAATTAACCACAAGAAGATCTTATTGATTAATTTAGCCGGAAGTCACTCAACATAAGAAAACTTACAGACTAAATACAATACTTTCACATAATAGTGGATCAGGGAAAGCTCAATATTGCGGAATTTTCTCAACAAGTTCATTCTATCTTTTATCAATTTGCATAGAGACATAATAGACTTAACTTTTGAGCATATATGAGATAAGCACAGTTCACAAACGTAAACACATATATATTTCATAAGACATTTGCAATATATAAAACCAATAAGATTAAATACTGCAAGATCATCTTCCAAATAACTTAGAATTTAAATAAACAAATCTAGAAACATTGCAAGATGAAGAAATGTTGGAAATAGCCGAACCCTAGCTATCCTTCTTAAAAATAAGAATAAATTCTCATAAGAAGTTTCCTAAACAATGACATTGTTTCTTCAAACCTGATCATTTAAGAATCTTAAACACAAATCAAGTTAGGTACACATGAATGACACACAAGATACATGGATTATTAGCCGCATTGGAATGTCTATCATAAGTATTTCACCTAAAATTTATTATATCTTAGATAATGGTTAATGATGTACTGGAAATCATTATGATTATCATGTCTTAAGAGTTTTACCCATATCCTCAAGTCATTACAACTTGGACTCACAAGTGGAGTGAAAGAAGTGTGACGAAAAGGAGCAAAAGTGCTCAAAAACAAGAGATGGTACAAAGACAAAACTGATAGACGCATTTATGTGTCTATTTTGTTCTCAATATTCTGTATTGTTAGACTCGATTAAGTACTTATTGTGTTATTTTGTGTTTTTGTAGATGTTTTTAGAGAAATAAGCCTTTGCGGCGAAATGAGCTCAAAAAAGTGATGATTTACACCCCGGAGAAAAGTACTAAAGGCACCCCAGAAATGCACCGGAAGCGTCCCAGAAATGTACCGGAGGAACCCAGAAAAATTACTATTTCCACCCCAAAATTACTATTTCCACCCCAATTGCTAAAGGGACACCCGTACAGGATTAGGGGGAGGACACTTTTCTTCTCATAATTCAAATTTCATTTTTGGCGGGAAAATATATTCTCTCTCTGGCAGATTTTCAATCAACAAAATGAAGGTGTTGTGGTGCGATTCAATGGCTAAAAATTGGTAGGAAGATGTGATATAGCTTAAGGAATACATTATGGGTGTCAGAATCGATCGAATTTGGCTAGAATCGGCTAAACAAGTCATCATCAGAGAACATGGCAGTCACGGGTTTGAGAGGATTTTTTGAGGGATTCGGACGTGTTATGATGATGCATGGAGGACTCTAGCACACTTTTGGACCGTGTAGAAGCTAAATAAGGGAGTATCAGAGGCTGTTTACGCGTGGAGAATCATTTCAGGGAAGAAAATATTCGGAAAATATTTTCTTTAAACACCGAGTAATGAAGATTATATGGAGTAATTGAGGGAGATTCAACGATCTGTAGGTGTATAAATATGTTCCCTGGGAGTAATAGAGAGGCTGTCGAGAGTTGGGAGAAGAGAGGAGAACCACAGACGCAGAAATCAAGAGTTGATCAAACTCTGCTGCTGCTGCTGCTGATGATGAAGAACACCAAGAACACGAAGAACGGACTCGCAGAAGCAGTCGTTTATCGACAGTGAAAATGACTCACACTCGTGGGTCGTAGGTGTGGGTCGTAGCATTTCAGAGACAACAGCACCTCAGCTTTGTCGTTCATTTTGGACGCCTTCTGTGGGTCGCATATTTCTGTTTTACATCAATTTCTTGTATTTCTCTTCATTGTAAACATCAATTGAGCTTAATAAAATATTTTGAGAGGTTTTCCAACATGATGAGTTAATTCCCTCGTAACCAAGGCAATGGAGAAAGCTATTCACGCAACATAAATGGGTAACTATTTCATTTAATTATATAATTCACCTAATCGCTGCTTTTGCAGAGTTTTAAATTGTTTGAATGATTGTCTTAATTATTTGTTATTCAGTTTGATAGGTTATGCTTGGTTTAATCTCTTGATAATCTATGCTTAAGGTTTACAAATAATGTTTGAGAATTTGTATGATTGATAGTGAATTAAAGATAAAAGAGGACTTAAGAATTGAATAGAGTTTTGAAATATTTATCATTCAATCTTGCGTAGTAGTGGAATCTAGTGTCTTGGTTACCTCTCGCCCAAAATTGTTAATATTTTGTATATATATTTTTATAAGTCTAAAAAAATCCTTTACCTTCACAAGTCCGAGAGTTTGAACTTTATTACTACAACCCCCATTAAATCTTTAATCATTTTGGCGCCGCCGACGCGGATTTGTGCTTAGGTAGAATTTTTTTTTTTTAGGTTTACTATTTTTTTTTAGAATTATTTGTTCCTTTTTACTTTGTCTTTTTGTCTTTGATTTACAGGTTCGAAGTGGAGCACTAAGGACTTGGAGAGGAAAAAGCTTAAAGCGAAAAGCGAAAAGAGAAGAAAAAAGGACAATTTTAGGATTTAATTTTTTTTTTTTTTGAGTGTGTGAGGAAAACTGTAATTTTTTTTATTTTGGACTTTCTTTTTTATTTGGACTTTATTCTGGACTTTGGACATTATTTTTAAAACCCTACGGAAGGGTTATAAATTAAAAAAAAAAAATTAAATACAAACTGTTTGCAGGGAAGGACGACGATTACTATATCGTCTCGGCCCCTCGGGTTCGCACACGGCATAGGAGTCGTGGCCCGAGTCGACGACAACGGTTCATCGCCCGTCTGGTACGGGAGGTAAGTCCAATCGAAACACCCGCGAATCTCCTGCAAGCGGGTTACTGTCTGCCTTAAGGTGATAATTGTTTGAGGACGAACCGGACTGTCTTTATTTTCCTAGTAAAGGGCAAGGCCTGGCCTAAACAAGATAAGGGTTCGGATTTCATCACCGTTCTCTTCTTGCCCGCCTTAGGAAAACGAAACCGAACGCGAACCTAAGCTTTAAAATTTGGAATAGAACGAGACCGATAGGGTAACGAGCTTAATAGGAAACTCGTTCGAAAAATATTGGTTGCTCTTTAAGCAAACTCCAAAGTTCATGATGGTTTCTGTGAGTTGAATGCGTGACTGCGCCGCCTTGTGATAGCGGTGAGGCCTTGGGTATCAAAGCTCCACTGAGCTTCCCTCGCCTCAATTCAACTTACTTTGACTCGGATTGATTCCAGAGGGGTTTGCTCAAATTGCAACGAATTCCCTTTCGAAAGATAGAAGCTGGTCTAGAAACAATCTAAGTGGAGCCATCATGCTTTTTGTTTGCTAGAAATCTTTAGGTTTGTTTTGGTGGAGTCGAGTCGGCTTTGTTTGTGGTTGTGTAGAATTCCCTTGCAATTAAGAATGTCGAACTGGTATGATAGAAGCCAATACAATGAGTATCGACCTGAATTTGAATATGGACATCATCAGTTTTATGACCATGGTGGGAATAGTAGTTGGGAACGCCAACCTTTTCAAGGTTATGGTTCATACCATAGTGAGCCCAATTACTATCCACACACGAATTGGTCTTACGAGCAAGAAAATCAGGAATATTATAGTACTAGTCATGCGTTTTTGGAAAATTACTTAAAAACTAGTCCTGATTATGACATTTATAAACCTGTTCAATCTCTAGAAGAAACCTACCAACAAATTCGAAGGGAGTATGAACGTGCAGATAGTTCAAGAGAAGAGAGTACACAACGGTCTAAGATATTCAATGAGACTTGTGAACATATAAGTGTTATGCTCAGTGAAATTCAAGCACGTTTAGAGGCAGAAAATGAACAGTTAGCTAATGCTGCTCGAAATAATCTAAATTTCCAAAATAGGGTTTCTAATTCTACCCTTGATATCAATAGTGAATATTTGCCTAATTTAGAGGACGAGGTTAGAATTGGTAACACTACTTGTTTTGATAAGGTTCGATCATTTTCATGCTATTATAATGATGATGATGATGAGAATAGTAGTAATGAAGAATCTGAAATATGTAGGCATAGTGATCAGGAATCTATTAATCCAATTGAGCTTTATAGTGATTATATTATTTCTAGTTCAAATCCAAATAATTTTTATGATTATTCACCTATTCAAAAGGACGAGGATTTGATTAGGGATACCACCTTTTTAGACGATGTAGTTCATGATCCTTTAGCCTACATAGTATTGGACAATCCATTATTTGATGAACTTATTAGTGGATCGGAGGAAGTAACTATGATTAACACCTTAGTTAATGAGCCTTTACTAGAAACTTTTTCTCATAATCCTTTATATGATGGTGGTTTAGAGGAACCGGTTTATCCTGAGAATCACCCACAAGATTACAACTTAGAAAAATCAATTGCCCATTTTCAAGAATCTGATGACATAGAAATTAGGGAAGTTGTGACCAGTCTATCTAGAGACACTGAAGACTCTAAGTTTGGGGGTAATCATCATTCTCCGTGTACTTTAACTCTTAGAAAGATCCCTTACTTGGGACTTGACATCAATGCCTCAACCATCTTACAAGATTATCTTCATACTCGTTTTCCCGAACCTCATGATGTCCAGGAAGAATTTCAGTCGTTAGAAACCCATCCTCTGGTTGATGTGGTTTGCCCAGGATATGATACCCAGATTGACTTTGTTTTCCCACCAAATACTTTTCTACCAATTGTGGGAACATATAAATTTCAGATGTGTCAATTATTAAGTTTTGAGACTAAACCTAATTACTTTAGGAGATTAGGGTCGACACATCTGTTTAAGGAAGACCACCACTCTCTTTGTGGTCAACTGTGTAAGTCAAATCTGATTGACTTTAAGGATCCCCATTTATTCAGGTTGTTATTATTTTTAATTGAGTTTTTCCAGACTTTTAAACCTGAACTGTTGGATCTTAGCTATGAGGAAGTGCATCCAATGAAAATTTTCTATCAAGATCCTTTCATAGAACCTGAACCTGAACCACAATGGGACATAGGTATCTTAATCAGGAAACTAGATAAGGGTATGCAGTACATGTTCATTTTCTTGGCTTGTTGCAGATTCCTTTTACTTGTGATAGCTCTATTTGGTTTCGATAACCCACAATTATTTCGGCTATTGCTATATGATTCGAGGAGATTAAACCTTTCTTAGTCTGGCTGAAGACTTTAAACTTAGCACTTCTTGGGAGGTAACCCAATCTCACGCAACACGGTAATATCCTTCAATAAATCTTTTACTTCAAATAGTAACCGTTTCTCCTTGTTCATGTTTTTAATTTTATCTTTAGAACATTGAGGACAATGTTAGATTTAAGTTTGGGGGTATGGGGAGAAACTTTTTAGTTGCGTAATAAATAAACTCCAGAGCCTAGAAATTTACGCCTATTAAGGATAGCACTAACCAATCTAAGTGGATGGAAACATTTTTGTTTTAGGAGTTGAGGGACCAATCTGACTAGATGGAAACATCTATAGAGTCTATTCATAAAAGCACAGAGCTCAGGTGTTAGAAATAACATGATAGTTTCGCCATATCTCGTCGAGTCCTTTTCACTTTCTATTTTTAGTTTTCTTTTATTTCAAGTGATTTGGTGGGGCACACGATTCAAGTTGTTACCTTTGCTAGGGTGAAATAGAGTGACTGAGTTACCTTTTCAAAAAAAAAAAAAAAAAAAAAAAAGACCGGACCAGTTAGACCAATCGGAATAAGTATTAACACTTGGATAGCAATATGCGTGTGTTCTCCCTGTTTCCGTCGCCTAAGCAAGCGTGGAATGCAGGACCCGTGGGAACTATCGTGTAATCTGCTGACAAGAAGCATGCGCTTGGATCCAAAAGATCTATTCATGCCGTTAAGTTAAAAAAAAAAATGGTTATTGTTATGTGTAGTCAACTGCTGGTTCCCTTGTATTTGCCAGTTTGTTGATCTAAATTTAAGTTATTGACCACTGGTTCCCTTGTATATGCCAGTGTGTTAATATTAGTCAGACCGGTATCTCAGTCATTTAGGTTAGGTTCATCTTGGCAGAGGCCTTCAGACAGATATGGGAAACACCGTTCACTTTTCAACCATCTACATTTTTCTTTTTCCATCTTCTTAATCTTTTCATGTGATTAGTCTGACTCCGAGTATGATGTCCATCGTGAAACTATCTTAGTAGAGCTCTGTCACTTATATGAATTTTAGTATGCTTGAGTGCAAACTCGTGTACACCAATTGGAATTTCGCATCAGGGTTCTTCCTCTTAGAGTCAATAATTGTATGCCCAACCAAGGAGGTTCTTTAGTGCTTTCCAAGGTTTGCGTAGATAGCTAGGGTCTGGAGTATTGGTTTTTGTGGGTACACCTCTGATAAACCCACCCGAGATTAACTCGGTCACTTTTCAAGAATAAATTTTGCTCGAGGACTAGCAAATAATAAGTTTGGGGGTATTTGATAGACGCATTTATGTGTCTATTTTGTTCTCAATATTCTGTATTGTTAGACTCGATTAAGTACTTATTGTGTTATTTTGTGTTTTTGTAGATGTTTTTAGAGAAATAAGCCTTTGCGGCGAAATGAGCTCAAAAAAGTGATGATTTACACCCCGGAGAAAAGTACTAAAGGCACCCCAGAAATGCACCGGAAGCGTCCCAGAAATGTACCGGAGGAACCCAGAAAAATTACTATTTCCACCCCAAAATTACTATTTCCACCCCAATTGCTAAAGGGACACCCGTACAGGATTAGGGGGAGGACACTTTTCTTCTCATAATTCAAATTTCATTTTTGGCGGGAAAATATATTCTCTCTCTGGCAGATTTTCAATCAACAAAATGAAGGTGTTGTGGTGCGATTCAATGGCTAAAAATTGGTAGGAAGATGTGATATAGCTTAAGGAATACAGTATGTGTGTCAGAATCGATCGAATTTGGCTAGAATCGGCTAAACAAGTCATCATCAGAGAACATGGCAGTCACGGGTTTGAGAGGATTTTTTGAGGGATTCGGACGTGTTATGATGATGCATGGAGGACTCTAGCACACTTTTGGACCGTGTAGAAGCTAAATAAGGGAGTATCAGAGGCTGTTTACGCGTGGAGAATCATTTCAGGGAAGAAAATATTCGGAAAATATTTTCTTTAAACACCGAGTAATGAAGATTATATGGAGTAATTGAGGGAGATTCAACGAGCTGTAGGTGTATAAATATGTTCCCTGGGAGTACTAGAGAGGCTGTCGAGAGTTGGGAGAAGAGAGGAGAACCACAGACGCAGAAATCAAGAGTTGATCAAACTCTGCTGCTGCTGCTGATGAAGAACACCAAGAACACGAAGAACGGACTCGCAGAAGCAGTCGTTTATCGACAGTGAAAATGACTCACACTCGTGGGTCGTAGGTGTGGGTCGTAGCATTTCAGAGACAACAGCACCTCAGCTTTGTCGTTCATTTTGGACGCCTTCTGTGGGTCGCATATTTCTGTTTTACATCAATTTCTTGTATTTCTCTTCATTGTAAACATCAATGAGCATCAATGAAATATTTTGAGAGCATTTTTACTATGATGAGTTAAACCCCAACACTGGGGCGACGGAGGAGGCCGAGCTTCATAAATGGGTAATTTTATTAATTCTTTTTAAGACTTTTGCATTAAAAATTAATTGAAATATGATTTGATTAAATTGGGTGTTATTTGATTAGATGGGTCATGCTTAGCTTAGGTGATTTGATGTTCCATGCTTAACATTTACAACCAATGTTTTGAGAATCGACTTTGGCAAAATAAGAGTCCATATATGTTTTGAGCTATTATTGTTGAGAATAAATCATTAAGCCTTATGTTATGAAGATTGGCCGAATCATTAGTCCCAGTACCTCTCTACCAATTTGTCAATATTTGTATATATATTTTTAAATCTAAAAATCCATTACCTTCACAAGTTCGAGTTTGAACGATACCCCTTATCATCATTACTACAACCACAAAAAAATCTTTAATCAAAAACTTAACTCATTCAAATTAAGAATTTTTCATCACCATATTTATGATTATTGAAAGACAAAGAGAATGCAAAAATAATGAGATCATTCCAAGTTCGGAAGAAGAAGTTACGACCAAAACAAGTTTACCGAATATCGACGTCTACAGGCCAATTCGCAAACTGGCGTAACTGGAGGAGTTTGCAAACTGGGTTCGCAAAAAAAAGTCTCTGGACTTTATTTTAAATCATGTTATGCATACCCGGTATGTGAACCACGAAGACAGAAATTCACGAACTCTTTTATGTCCCTTTTTTGACATTAAATCATCTCTTTGGAGCATGGGCTCAACAAGGTAGAGATAAAAATTCTTGTCTTCCAAAACATTGGGTATTGAACTTCAAGGTATATATCTGTCAACCAATCAAGACGATACTCGGGTTTCCACCAAAGCACTTAGCGAAAAATAAGAGTACGAATGACAACCTCAAAGATGTTTGATATAAATAGATCATGCAATCAAGCAAATAAAAATAAAATCATAAATCTTGCTTAAGTTATAGACATACCTTTTAGAATAATCCAATCGTGAATCCTACGGATTTATCAAACATTCAATATTGTATCTAACACAATATGTGCGCCCCAATTCTTGTGTTTCCCTCACTACAAAACATGGCATTCCTTGGTGTGGATGCACTTACAACACACTCAAGTTGTGTTGAGGTGAACAATGTCTTGCTCACCATAAGTAACTGAAACATATTTTTCCGCAACTATGGATTTTTCACCATCTATAGTTTTTGGCTTATTCCGTTTCTTCTTCCACCAATTCTTGTGTTTCTCTTTTGGATTATCATGAAAGAGATCGCTTTTAGAACCTTTCATATCCAAATTCATGTTTCCAAAGAACTTTTTAACTTCCAACATCATGGATACTGCCTTCTCCATAGTCATGGAATTTTCTGGGAGATCATTCCTTTTCACACTCAAAGCATCATTGACTTTCTTTGGTACCCACTTCTGAGTGCGTTTAGGAACAATCAGAACTATCTTCCCATTACTCTCTTTTAGATTTCTCGAAATAGTATTGGATTGACTATTCTTTTGCAAGTTAGTATTTCTCCAGATCTTGTCTTCGTCTTTAAAAAGTTATCGTTTTGATAATCATTACTATTGTGAAAAGTCTTCGTGTGACTTTTATAGGAAAATCTAGGTTTATCACAGTACTGATTCCTTTGCCTAAAGGTTGGACGTTCACTACCCGTAATGTCAAGGGTGTTAGCCATAACATATGATCTAGGTTTAATCACTTCTTTTGACACCCAAACAAGAATATCATGAAGTTTTTCATTCCTTATACGAAAACACCATCTCCTTTCCAGCTGACCTTTGTTTCCTCAATAATGACAAATATAAAGAACGTTCTTACCCGGATTCATGTGTGCTGGTTTTGGAGATATACTTTGTTCTTTCGAACCTTAACTGTCGGTGAAGGAAATTCACTTTCATGAGTGAAAACCTTTTGTTGAGAAGAGTCACTAGCCTTGACAATTTTTACCTCTTTGCTAGAACTTGGAGCATCTATTCCCTTATAGCCCAATCCTCGTGTATCACGATGATTTTTACTTGGTCCTAGCATTGTGGTTAATTTACTTGAACTATTATTGAACTTTTTCAAGTCATCTTCCAACATCTTGATTTTATCAAGAGCAGAAGTTAAATCACCCTCAAGGCGTTTTCTCGAGCGATACAAGAGCTTTCCCTGTCATCAGAACTTATTTGCTGGGAGTTAATTCTTGCTTCAGTTGTTGCAAGTTTTTCTTCGAACTTATAGAAATCTTGACGAAGATTATCACATTCAAGTGACTGTTTACTTAGGTCATTCACACGATCTTTGAGCATCGAATCGTTAATGTTATTCCAAGAATAAAGACCTGAGTAAATTCTTCTCAATTTATTATTTTCTCGACAGAGATGGGTTAGAAAATGAGTGACAAAAGAAGTCGTCAACTTTTCCACCTGTTTGAACAACTTAACATACTCTGAGATTTCCTCATCAACATCTCTATCAATATCTGAGTCACCTTCGTCTGAAAATTCATCCAACTGTCCTTCTAGGCGTGTTTCCCAGTTATCAAAAGTTTCTACATCACGAGGATGTCTAGATATTAACCTAGATATGACAATACTCTCAGGTGAATTTAAGCTTTGAAAAACATATGGTAATTTCTGAACTTAAGTTATTAGAGATAGGCTCGTCCTTAATAATCAGTTTGCTTCAAACACAGACTTATAAGGTCTTAGCGTGTTTGCCTTCTCTGATACTAATTGAAAACGCGGAGATATAACAACCACACCCAATATTTCGTTCGGCAATCTGTACGGACTAAACTCCAATATAATTCCGAGAGCACCAACTTAAAAGTGAGACTCAATCAAGAAAGATATCAAAGAGCTTTATCTCTTTCTCAAAACAATCAGTAAATCAACTAGATAGAAATCCGTGAGACTGGTTGATATGAGAATAACTTGGATGGTACCAAAGACCAATGCCCAAGTGTCAATCAAGTTCTATCGAACAATCAAGGTCGGCTTTATGAATCGATTGAACTACGCACAACCTGTGATATTTCAATTATATAAACAAATATAATGGGGGAAAGAAATAACAGAGACACAACACTGTATCAAATGCAGAAAAACCCCGGGACCTAGTCCAGATTTGAACACAACACTGTATCAAGCCACTACAGACTCTAGCCTACTACAAGTTAACTTCGGAATGGAATGTAATTGATCCCTAACCAAGTCTCACACTGATTAATGTACAGTCGCGTTCCTTACGCCTCTTGAATCCCAGCAGGACTCTGTGCAGTGATTCCCTTAGCTGATCTCACCCACAACTAAGAGTTACTACGACCCCAAGTCGACCACAGATATGTCAATTATGGTTTTGTTTCCGTCTTTAGATAAATTAAGGTGAACATGAAACTCAACTAATAATTTGGTCTTATACTCTCGAAGAGCAGCCTAGAAATATTAGCCAGCTTAGAATAACCTAACTGATTAACATAAGAAGTTGTTGTGGAATCACAAGAGTCTGAGACGAAGAACTGTTGTGATTACTTTTTATATCTTACCTATCGGAGATGATTCTCGAGTAAATCTTAGAGAAGATAAAACTCAATACCATAGAATAAATAAGGTCAGTATATGCAATTACAGAGAAAATAGTTGGATCTGGCTTCACGAATCCCAAATGAAGTCTTCAAGTCGTTAACCTAATAATGATTTTGGAAAAACCTAGGTTAAAGGAGAATCCACTCTAGTTTACAACTAGGACACACGAGCGTGTCAGGATTAGGTTTCCCAGCCGTTAGAGTTCTCCCTTATATAGTCTTTCAAATTAGGGTTGCTTACAATCAAAGCTAAGAAGGCTTAGTAACAAAGCAATTGATATTCACCGTTAGATGAACTCCTGATTTAACTCAATTACTCCAATTGTTTGTCGCCGAGAAATATTATTTGAAAACCCAAAAATAAATAAATGGAGAATGACATTGTTTTGTGATTATGTTTTAGTTTTTGATTATCATGGAAACCGAAAAAGAAATAGGTTTTGATTATAGATTGGAAATAGAAATAATTTAGGTTTTTTATTTGGTTTAGATAATTAGAATTATTAAGTTTGTGCAGAGGGTAATGTAGTATTTTAACACAGTTTAGACATCCCTTATCCTTCTCCATTTTAGATGAAGAAATCCATAAGCCTCAAATAAAAACCTAACACCTCAAACTAGGTGTTATAAACAGAAGCTTACGTATAGATTCCCACTTTATTGAGACTCTGTTACTTGGACACCAAGTATGTAAACTCTATAAATAGAGTCCTAAGCCTTTGTATTCTAGACACATTAATAAAATTTCTCTCTGTCTTCTTCCCTTCTACTTTGTGTTTCTTGTTCTCTGTCTTCTATATCACAACACGTCATCAACGCGTAGCTCTACCCGAGCATAATCACCAAACATCGCATGATAGGCTGTAAAAGCTACTAGTTACAAGCGTTTTGGGCGATTGCAACCATAAAAGAAAGCCAACCGTCGATGGATATGTTATATCTCTGCATAGAGAGGACGAAAAATGATTTTCTTTCTTTTCCAACACTAGCTATATTCTTTATTTTAATGTTATATGTACCATTCAAAACTGTTAAGTTACTAACTATTTTGTGCAATAATTATTCGTAGGATATGTGCTGATAGGACCTCAAGATATCAGCTATAACACGTGATCATGTAAGCCTCTAAGCTTATGATGGAGGAGCAGCAAACATGGTACATCATGCTTTTAAGGAGCTTTTAAATTGGATTTCTCTTTTTCGTATTACCTAAACCTGGTGGTTTATTACTAGCCGCAGTCTATATTTGTCATCAACTATCTTTTTAATAGGTTGATTTTTATTTTCTTTCTCTAATTTTTCTTTTTTTATAAAAAGAAGAAAAAAAATCCATTGAAAGATGGTTTACAGTTTCTATTCCCCTAATGAAACTATATAATCACCACAAATTGGTGTCATCGCGATTTAGCTATCATTATGATATCTAATCACATGTATGGTTGAAAAACCTATGGCCAATTAAATTTGGTATCTTTGTCCGTTAGACAAGGATCATGTATATGGTTTCTATTTATTAACAAGAAATCATATATCGACCACAAAAGTGGATTTTGCTTTTGCAATGACCAAAACGACGATATTTTTTATTTGTCGATACGAGTGTTTAATAAATCGTATAAACTAATTTGTGCTAATTTTCTCCATCATTTTCATAAAATTGGCATATTTTCTAAATTTTTGCCAAAAAAAAGGAGTGAATTTTTCGACCACATAATGGACTTTTTCCAAAGTCGATAACGACAATGGTTTCTTTATTTTCTTAAAAAGAATCATATAAGCCAATTGATTTGGTTTTTCCCTATCGGTCCTAAAGGGATATATAAAGTGTCGTTATTATGATATTAACAATTGAAAAAACCAAGAAGAACGGTTGCATTCTTAAGGGATATTGAGCATTTTCTTCTCATGGTAAATCTCCAAAATTTTAAAATAGTTCCATTTGTAATTGGAATTTGACACTAAAGATCAAAAGGTGCGCACCCGGCTTGTTAGCCGATATTACTAGTCCTTGTAGTGACTATATTGATCTTATTTTAATTTCTTTTGATGAAAAAAGTGTCCATAATTTCATCTCGTTGACTCTTGAGGTCACGAAGTTATCAGAGATTTGTTTGCATATATTCAATGCTTTTGGTTTTGACATCTAATTTTTTTATTTTATTTTATTTTGTTCCAAAAGCAATCCATGTCTATAAAGACTGTATTTATTTATTTTTATGTTAAAAGACATATTTCATAGTAAGTATATGTCTCGAATTAATCGGATAATACACTATGAAACATGAGATGAAAATATTTCCGCCATAATCAGGGGGAGACTATACACTATCGAACGTTAGCATTCATTAACTTAAAAGTTATATTAATTTGTCTCCCAACACAATCAAACCAATCAAGGCTGTCATATATGATTGGCGTGAAATTTCTCATTTTGATTTTAGATAATCTTTTGCCTCTTAAGAAGAAATCCAGTCACATACATATAGTAAATAAGTAGCGTTCTATAAGAGGCTACAGGTAGTGCTCCAATTGAGTGTACCAAAATCATATTCTCAAATATAATATATTTTCACATGAAAACGAGGAGATTATAATGCCCACGGGCGCTGGTACCAGTAATTTATTAAATTTTGCAAGATATGCATAAACTTGAGAATTGTGTGGGCTTATATTAAGCCAATTATTGTCGAATATTCATTTATAGTAGCTACTGAAATAATAAATGATGGTGGTTGTTAACCCCTCTGCAGAGAAATATCGTCATATATGATTGGTATGCACATAATCCAAATCATGTTGGATTGAAATCTCTTGAATTACGCGATTTATGGATCCAAAACTTAACACCTTAAATGTGCAAGCCTGAATTCCTAAGATTACAGGTTGATGTAGTTGTGATGCGTTGTTAAGAGAAATTAATCGTACTAAGAACGTTTTGGGGGTTTTATTTTTGCTTAGACCCCTAGGATTGTTTCAAATTTTTGTTCTCCCTGAATAATGCATTTGGCGTGGTAGTCTTTGAAGGACTCATATTGCATTCACACAAGAAATGTGGTCGGAGAACATATTAAATTTGTAACCCTTGGAGGATTCAAATTATATTTAGGCAGCCACCTTATTTGCTTACATAAGGTTTAACAATCTTTTATGTGTTTTTAGAAATTTGGTGCAAAACCAAAAATCCGGATTAATTAGTTGATGATTTCAACGTTATAGGTCTCTCAAGGAGTCCTTAAAAACACAAAAATCCATGCTTTAGCAGCATAAATATTATTTTCTTAATTCTGCAGTTAAAATATTGTGCTTGCTGAAAACTTGTATATAAAATATAGATCATAATTATGATATTGGTGCTTGTTTGTATAACACTCAGTTGAGTTAATTAGCATCTACATTTACGTCAAAAGTTGTACTATTTTCCCTTCTTTTCGGGTTTTCTCCCATGTGGTTTCCTTGACAAGGTTTTAACGAGGCAACATCTTGTTGACAATTAATTATTTTATTTTATTTGAAATGTGGATATTTGTGCTCTTTTTTCTTCGTCCAAATTTTTCCCATTGGGTTTTATTGGCAAGGTTTTAGTGAGGCAATTTAATTCAACATGATGGTCATCCAAGAGGGGAGTTGTATCAATTTTGATTGTTTAGTGGATGCCCACATTTGATTAAACCAAATCAACTTAATCATCTCATAAGAATTTGGATTACCTTCTCACAAATACGATTTTTGTTCACGTATGATAAGGTATTCATATCTTGGCACTTTGTTGAAGAAACTGCATCAACTATTTCTGCAAATCATCTCCAAGAAATTAGCAATCCAAGACACAAGTACTTAATGTATTGAAAGAAACATGAAAACTAGAGAACACTACTATTAGAAGACTAACACAAAAAAATACTTCATCAACTGAGAGATTTCTCACGAAAACATTGCTGTCTCCAGCATTCAAGAAATTCGTTTATCGAAATTGGGAAGTGTCGACTCGAAGATTTGCAAGCCAAGTCTTAAATGAAGTACTTATCAGGGGGAGCATCATAGTAAAAGATATTTTACTTGACTATCACGTTGTACTCTTTTTCCTTCGTCAAGGTTTTGTCTCACTGGGTTTTCCTTGTCAAGGTTTTAACGAAGCAACTGCACGTGCTTACACTAAGTCTCTCATGGTTTCCCTCTGGTTCGGTGTGCGTCAGACTTTCCTCCTCTTGTTAGTCAAAGCAGGAGTGATCATAGTAGGTGTGGCCGTAACAGTCGTATTCTAGCTTGTGATGAATTATTATCTGTCGAGATACTGAGCAGACTTCCTATTAAATCTCTCCTGAGGTTCAAGTGTGTATGCAAACGTTGGCAAACTTTGATTCGAAAGGACCAACATTTTATGCACGGTCAGAAAAGAGTAATAGTGGTCGTGCTGTTACGTCTTTTCTCATCATCCCGTCGCCTTCGTTTACTTCTGGAGAACGTGTTTTTCTGTTCGCAGAATTACAGTTACTGTTTGAAGGTGGTTGTCGAGTAGTAGCAACCATTCACAGTAAAGTACCTCGTGTAGGTCACCCGTATGTATCTGTTCTCAAACCTGTCAATGGTTTGATTTGTTGCGTAGAAAGTGACACTTAATCTGTCTGCATACACAATCCCAGCACCAGAGTCTAATCACCTTGGATTAGATCAATAGTTAAACAGCAGCAAGAAGCAAAAGCTAAGACAATAGAAGCAATCAAGGAAATATAGATGAATTGTTCAGTGCCAATGCATCTAGCAACAGCACAATTTCATACTAAGACTTCATAACATAACAATCAACATTCAAATCTAAAATATAGTTTGAAACCTGGTACAGAGTAGAATAAGCAGAAACGAAACAAGTCTGATCTTCTACTTGTTGCTGGACATGGTGTCACCTTAACAGAACATCTTAGTTACGAAAGATTGTAACATCAAGATTGGTTGATTTCTTTGAAGTTTTAGATGACGATGAAGAAGTAGTCTCAAACAGGCAGACATCTCCCACTTTAAGGTTGTTACTGCGCACAAAATTTCTCCATCCCCGACCACGGAATCCAGAACTCTTACTTGCTCCAAAAGATACATATTCAGCTAACCATGTTTTACCATTCACCTTGAGGGATGCAAATTTAGTTGCACGAGGTATATTCTTATTTGCAAAGATAACAGGAACTGTCTGCAATGCAAGCCGGATTTTGTTGAATATATAGAAAACTGAGATATGATTGAACGAAGTCCTGAGTTGATTATTATAAGAACAAAGGGAAAAGAAGCATTACCATGGTGAAGATGCTTGACACATGTGTAGATTTCATGGCTATAACAAAATGTGGCTTTCCCTTGCGTGTACCTTCACGGAGAGCTTGTGGATAAGCTGCACCTTTTACTTTAGGAGCTCCGTTCCTCAACACAAGTGCCATCGGGTCTACTTGGCTTTCTTTCTCTTCCGAACCTGAAAGCAATAACATATATCATTGAATTTCGTTAGAATGCATAAGAAACGATGAAACTCATGTGAAATGAAAGAATCACACAAATGAAGAGTTAGAATCTCACCTTGCTCGCGCTTAACATAAGCTGGGGTTGTGCCTTTCCGACCAGGTAATCGTGATGTTTTGCTACCACTATCCTCAACTTCATCATCGCTACTGGCGATTCGTTTTCCTTTCACTTTCTTAGGCAACCTCTTAGGTTCAGTGATTTCTGCAGAAGGTTCTCTTTCTACTCTTTTTCTCTCATTCAATCGGCCGTTGCTCATATGACAACCTTCATTCTTGCAATTCCTAACAAAATATGAACTTTCTTTCTCACAGAAGTTTTCATCATCAAACACTAACACATCAAAAACTGAACCCCCTAATTTGTATTTAAGAAACAAAACATCACCTTCTTTCAGATTGTGTTCTTTAACAAATATCTCCCACCCCTTTCCCAAATACAATCTCTCATCACCATCATCACCCTCACTTCCTTTTCTCATCAATTCAACTGTCCAAATTCGCCCACTAGGTCCTCTCAGACTCACAATGTTTGATAATTCTTTCCTCAAACATTTCCTTACAAACTTCTCAGGGAATTTCTGCATTCATGCATATAAATTTGCAATCAAGGTCTAAAGTGCTAAATAAATTGAATTGCGGATTACAAAAGAAAACAAAAACAATAATGTCTAGGATTTCATTTGCCAACTAGTAGTGTAAACTTACAAGTTTGGAGCGAAAACTCTTTGAAAGAGTTGTGAAGAAATGCACTACTTTAAACTTCTCAACATCTTCATCACTTCTTCCCATATTACTCCTACAGATTAAAGAAAAAGAACAGGTCAAATAGAAGTACTACTACATACACAAATCTAAAAAGAAAGAGATGATTAGATTACCTATCTTCTTTGCATCTTTGATCCATTTCCTGCTCTCTGATTCAGATTAAAAAAACCCTTAATCTTAATCTCCAGACTCAGAAACTATGAACCCTTGATTTCACACTTCTAGTCTTATCCCTGTCTTTATGATTTTCACTCTGGTAAGTGATTTATGAAACTTAAATTTTCTCTTATCATGTTCAGAGAAGTACTGTACCCCTCCTCCAATCTTCATCTTCCAGCAGCTTCAACTCCAAAAACTCTACTTTATGATCCCCTGTATTCTTTTCACCATTTTAAGTCTTTTCTTTCATTAAAACTTGTTTCCTCAGTGTTCCTTACTACTTTTGTAGGAGTAGTTTATTTTTAGCGGGGTGGACTCATTAAATTAAGCTTAAATGGGTTTGGGAAAAAGAGTGTTACAAAAGGGCCCAAGTAATTTCTATATTTTTCCAATGTCTCTATTGCAAATCCAATGGTTTTGGCAACAATCAAAGACTGTAGAGTAGCTTAACATGCATCAGGGATAGTTCATAGTCGTAGATTTTTCTTTTTTTGAAACAAGTTATAGAATCGTATCAACAATCAATCAGCGAGTGGTCTTTTCCTTGAATTCCCGGTTGTAATCACAGACCAAAATGAGGCAAATGCATGCACTAGTAGAGAATTGGGTTGCAAAGGAATTCAATCCCAGCAACCGGTGCAAGCTGTGCTGTGTAGTAGTCTTTTAAGATTCTATCCGGACAAAGAAAAAGAAAAGAAAAGTGATGTGTACGCTTGAATACTATCTACCCTAGGCAGCATAGGGAAGGTGGTCTAGGGGCCTGGGGAACAAGAGGAGTCATATTTTTCTTTTGAACAAGAGCAAAAGTCCCTATTAAATGAAAGAAAGACTCTGTGCTTTTATTCTTCAGTCAATACTCAATAGATATTCAAATCTATCAAAAAAGTAACATGAGAGAGAGAAACTATGTGATCACTGATTAGACTAAACAGAAAAATTATCATCACTGATTATCAGACGGGCCATGTCCTTTCGGGAACATACTAATCCAATGTTAAGTGCAAGAAAAGTTCAATTCAGTAATATTACCTTGCAGAGGATTGAAGAACCAAATACTAATAGTTAGAAACTTAGAATACTTAACAACACATACTGGACAACATGTATTCAACTAGGCCTGAAGTCTGAACTACCACCACCTCTCTTTTTTTCCAACTCAGATCAAGACCTCCAAAAAAAAACGTAAACACCTCTAATAATCCCAACATACTTGTGCAACATTTAGTGCTTTGCCACCACCATCTTGCTCCAGCATGACATCAATTTGATCACCGTCTGCTTCCATTTCAATCTGGAGCAATTCATTTATCCAAAATTAACAACTTAACATGTAAGAATAATAACATAAAAGAAACAAGAGATTACTTACATCATCTGGTGTCTGTTTCGGGTCTAGTCTTTTACCATCATATAAGAAACGGTAGGTCTTGTTATCAATTTTCTTCATCTCACAGTAAGCACTGATGAGCTTGCTAAACTGACTGCTCCGCCTGATTCTGAACGCAACCTCAGTATTATCATCCTACCATCATATAAAATATCCAGCAATACAGTTTAGTTGACAAATGCATAAGTTAGCGAACTAAAAATACACACGCTTAACTCAAACACTAAATGTCACAATGTTAAACATCAAAATGAAGATTCATCAAACACTTGCTAGTCGACAACATTTCACTTGAAACCCTAAAAATGGATGTAACAAAAATGTAGCGAAAGACCCATATTTTTGAAAGGATTTTCTATTCTAGCTAGACTACAGAGAGATATACTTTACATTTTTCTTGACAGTAATGTTAATATGACTGGGTTTTTCAGCCTTCGGCGTCTGCTTTTGATCAATAACTGGTTTTTTATCTTCTTGTGGACCTGGTACAACTCCAGACATACTTGAAAGTGAAGACTAACACTATTGTTTCTTTAGAAGAACAGTTTTTCCTAATCAAGAAGAAAATTTATGAAGAAACGGAGAGAAGAACAAGGGTTCTTAAAAAGAGGGGAGAACCGGAGAAGAGAGGGGGTGCTAGGCTAGGCTGCTAGGTATCTATCCTTGTATGTGATATGATACACCCTCGGCAGATAATTTGGCACAGCCTTATAGTCTGTGAGTCGTTAATCTTTCTCGACGATTGAGATGTTCTTCAAGCTACGGTTAAGATTATTTAATATTGTGGTGTCCTGGAGAAGTTTTATCGGTTCATTTAGTGGTGTCCTGGGGAAGTTTTATTGATTCATTTTTCTTCTGATTTTTTATCTGACCACCACTCAGCTGAGTCCTATTCCTACTCCTATCAAATGATGAAGGAAAGACTCGCTGTTTTTCTCTTCTGAGTCAACAGTTATTCAATTTTCTAAAAGAATCTCGAGATTCTAAATATCTATTTTTCAAATCCAGAAATCGGGAATAATTCAATGATATGTACGGGACTTCGGAGAGGATTTCACATTTAAATTTAAATTTAAAAGGGAAAGTATTCGGTGATAGCAATTTTTTACTCGTATCATATATTCTTTCCGTCCTAATTTAGGATTTTGTAAAAACTTTCAAATTCAAATTACTTCCACATACATCATCAATCTTTCAAATTACTTATTTAATATACTATCAAATTACTTATTTAATATACTAGTTTTTGTATCCTAATTTTTATTTCTTTCTTAATAATTAGATAATTTTAGTGGGAAATATAGTAATTTTTTAGTACACTTTTGTTAAAAAAAGCTCAATTTTAACAAGTAAACTAGGACAGATATATATATAGCTCAAAAGCTAAATCTATCCAGCACAAATGACTTTAGGAAATGGATATCCTTGATAGAACACAATTTTTTAAAAAACTTGTCCGGAAACACCATAGATAGAACACTATACAGTCGAAGCTGCTTCCCATCCCCCACTTTTATGCACCACAATTTTACATCCCTATGTGTCACTCCTATCCACCGTAGATTTCATCCTCACCCTACCCACTTGGGAAAAACAGAAGGTCCGCTTTAAAAGTGAGCCAATAAGACATGGACACATATGGATGTAAAAATTTAAAATTTTGGGGTATAAAAATGGGGGATTCTAGCATTTTCGCTATACAGTAGCCGATACAGTAGTTGTTCTGACTTCGGACTCCAGCTCGGACAGTGCCAACAATAATATTTAAATTAAAACTTAGGGGGGAATTATTCAAGATTGAGACTCGTATTGGTTTCATTTTGAGATTGGGTCCGATGAACAAACTGTCTTAGGTTCAGTTTAAAGGATACTCAGTCTAAGATGAAGTCTTGGCTAACTTAGGATAAGCTATTTTCAATTGAAATGGCACAAATGCAAAATTCCGGCTTTAGCCCACGCCAAAGAGTTTGAATTATAGCCAAATTGTTATAGATTCACACCCCAGATGATGCTGAGAGGAGATCATTTTAGCTTTTAGCCTTTGAAATTCTTTTCTGATGCGGACTTGTATAGCTAATGGCTGATTCTACAGATATAAACACATTATGCATATTCTTTCTCTTTTCATCAATTAAACATGCTGGCCATGATGAAATAAACACTCTGGGTTGCAGTCCAGATATTATTGTCAGGGTAAAAGATATAGCGAGACTTGTTCTGAAGTGGATTAATTAGGGAACCAGGGAAAATATTTTAGAGTAAGCAAAATGAAACAAATGCAATCTCAAAAATACTTACTTACGAAATTAAAAGGTCATATTGCCCCATAATCATACAGTTGTTCATTTCAAGATGTTAACATTTTCTACGGTAAGCATGGAGATGTTAGCAAGTGTACATAAGTAGAACTACTTCGTACAATAAGCAGAACAAAAGTAACATACATTCCTAAACATACCAAGGTAAACATACCAAGGTAAACAGACAACAAAAACTGATAGAAATAAAAAGACAGGAAAATTAACAAACATACCAAAAGGCCGTCCATGAAGGTGCTACATTACAAGGATGGGTATACAGAGATGGATCTAGTTTTCTGCTTCTTTTAACAAAAAGACGTATGCACGGACATTGTGCTTCTACAACACCTACTCATATTAACCGTGTGCTTCTTGAAGTTCTTTATCAGCTGATTGTAATATTGCCTGCTCTACAAGACTACAACTTCTTCTCCTGCATCACAAATAGATTTAACCGAAACCAGACTACCAACATAAGTGTGCACCTTCTCCAGTGTCTGATAACTGCTTGTATCCAAAAACCTAGCATTTCCATTCATTGGGTTATACAAGAATAAATCCCCATTATGCGGGTTAAAACGATTTAAAGGCTGACCAAATAATAAGATATCACCGTTCTTGAAAGATTGCACAGGCCTCACAAAGTCGATATCTTCTTTTAGCCTGCTAACGCTGAAAATTTTAGTCCAAGATTCTATTACACCATAATTCTGCATAATCCATACATCTACGTTCCCATCACCAACGTACCAAGATAAGCAAAGTTTACCATCCAACAAGCCAATAGATGTCTTGTAATACTTATCACCTTCAGGTGCACCACACAGAGGTATAGGTAGTTGCATTTCCTTGAATTTCTCATCCCCGACATCGAAAGAAAGTATAACTCTAACAGTGTTTTTACCTCTGTTGCAGGGATGTACCAGCCAATGAAGAACTCCATTTGCTCTTCCAGGTAGATAAAACACATAAAGAATATTCTCGAGTGCTCTCAATGAACCTGTTCCTAGAGTATATACTCTAACTTGAGAAAACCTATCACTCCCAGCAGTAATAATTTTGACTACTTTGTAATCCCCGGTCTTGCGACCGTAACCAAACCCATGTGTTGGAACAGAAACCACTGGTCTCAATACAGATTGAATTTGTGGAGGTAAATGTGGTAATTCTGGTATTTTCTTATACTAGTTAGTAATTGGGTTCCAAATACATAACAGTTCAGGATCAGACCGGAGGCAAAACAATCCATTACAAATTCCAAGGATACGAATATAACATTTCCAGTAGTGAAATGGACAGTGATATTCAACAGACATATCAAATGTAGAAGTGGAAATGTTGTAATCAAGCGAAGGGAATGAAGCAGTATAAGGTTCATCTGAATAGTATAAAGTTGGTTCTTGTTTTGAAAGGATGATACTAAAATGATTCATTTGATTAGAATGATTAGAATGAATCTTAATAAAATCAGGGTTCATGAAATGATTGCACCAATTCTTTGAGACACACCTGAATCGCAAGACGGACTTAACTGGTAACCATGTGAGGATGTCCATCAGAATCCCCTCCGGAAGAAATTTCCACTTCTCGATCATCGCCATTGCTGCTGCCTGCTGCTCAAAGTTAGGGTTTTTTTTTTTTTTTACTTCAATGTCTTTCTTTCGTCCTGTTGTACTCTCCTTATAAGGAGCATTTTTGCCCTAATTCTCATTGACTTTTTAACATTTTTTAGGCACGTTAACTTGTTTCAGTCAACTGTCTTCACGTAAATATGTTGACTACAAAGTCAAATGCGGAGATGATTTTAGTATGCGGCTGACCTTTTACAGCCAAGTAGTCAACAGTTGATGGCTCTTGAGTCTTGACTATAAAATTCGTCATGCCTTCTCAATCCATTAGCCTTGCAGTGGACAGAAAACTGATAACATGCTAGCTATAGAAAGCTACTCCTCCCGCCTCGAAAAAATGAGACTTTTTTTTTGTCTCAAAAAAAGTGATACTTTTCATTTTATGCATTGCCTTCCAAGGACAGGAAGAAGAAAGCATGGAAGTAATTACAGACATCGAACTGACCATTCGTTAGTAGGGTCAGCTTCAATTTTTTGGAATGGTCATTCAGTAACGGACTGGGTAGAATTTTGGCTACTATAGCTATAAGCTACGGTATTCTAGTGACACATGATGGTGAACTTCTTTGTAGCTGCCAAAAGAAAGAAATGTTGAGTTACCTGCCGAGCATTCCAGATTTTATTGTCAGGCTAAGAACAATTTTTTTTTTCTTTTTTTTGAACTGGATATCTATTGAAAAAACAAAACTAAAAAACAGCAAAGACAGAAAGAGGGAATCAATGTCCCAGCATATAATGCCCGGAGCTTGACTCGCCAACATTCTCTGAACCTGAAAGCGGAACATTAAAGAAAGAGAAAACATCATTGACTGACGATCTGTTAGAACCCGGAGTCATCCCAGCATCCACAGTTAAAATCTAACAAAAAGTTTGGCATAAAGTGAAGCCAGGTTTGATGTAAAGATGCAGCGTTAACTTCCTTTGCTAGTTTATCAGCGACTTGGTTTCCTGATCTCCGGATAAACTTAAAACCCAAAAAGTTGTTACAACCTGGCTAAGAAAATATGCTGAGACTTTTTTTGAAGCGGAATAGGGAACCAGAGTCATATTTTATATCTCAGCAAAATTTGGTGAAAGATATTTGATTCACAGACTTGGTTTAACTGATACAAAGAACCTCAAAGGTCAAAGCTATTTATACGCAAAGGTTTCAACAGAAAGTTAACAACAATGCAGGAAAAAGTGACTAATTCCAACAAAAAGCTTAAACTTTTGTTCATCCTATCTCTAATATCCCATAATCTTATGCTGGTTAATTTCAAGTGGGTAACATGTTTCATGGCAACTCGGCAAGCATTCACGGCAAGCAAGAAGATTTTAGCAAGTCAAGTAGAACTACTTTATACAATAAGCAGAACAGAGTAACATACATAAATTACTTTATACAATAAGCAGAACAAAGTAACATACATAAATTAACATAAAGGGAGTTCATAAACAATATCATAACAAGGAGAACAGACAGCAGGAAAAAAAACAGACATCAAAAGTTACAGACATACCAAAAAGCCATCCATGAAGGTGCTGCATCACAAGGATGGGGGTAATCATAAGATGGATCTAGTTTTCCGATTCTTCGACAAAAAGATGTATGCAGAGACATTTTGCTTCTACAAAAGATACCTCATGATTTGTCTCCTTGAAGCTCCTTTATTGATTTATTGTAACCTTGCATGCTCTACATCTTATCGGCCTGCATTACAAATTGATTTAACTGAAACTAAACTGCCAACATAAGTGCGCGCATCATTCAGTTTTTTATAACCACTTGTATCCAAGAACATAGCATATCCACTGATTGGGTTATACGAGATCAAATCCCCATTGTACTGGGTTAACTGGTGTAAAGGATGACCAAGTAATAAGATATCACCGTTCTTTAACGATTGTACCGGCCTCAAATACTCGATATCCTCTTTTATCCTGCTAACGCTAAAAAGTTTACTCCAAGATTCAGTTACTCCATAATCCTTCATAACCCATACATCGACATTTCCAACAATAACACACCAAGACAAGCAAAGTTTACCATCCAACAGGCCAATAAATGTCTTATAGTAATCCTCCCCCTCAGCTGCACCGCACAGAGGTAAAGGTAGTTGCATTTCCCTAAATTTTTCATCCCCAACATCGAAAGAAAGTACAACTCTGATGGGGTTGTCATCTATGTTGCAGGGATGTACGAGCCAATGAAGAACACCATTTAGAAACACTCCATTCACCACTCCAATTAAATAAAATACAGGAATATCCTAAAGCACTCTCCATGAATCTGTTCCTAAGGTATAAATCCAAACTTTAGAACCCTTACCTCTCCCGGGTGTAAGGATTTTGACTATTTTGTAATCACCAATGTTGCAATCGGAACCGACCCAAATGTGTCGACATCTTCTAATCTTTCTAATAAAGTTTGATTTTGTTTAAAAAAATCTGGTATTTGTGGTAGTTTCTTATACTCGTTAGTGATTGGATTCCAAATGCATAGCAGCTTTGGATCAGACCGGAGGTATTGGATGTATATTCTAGTATATTATTGTATATTTTGTATATATTCACTTACCTTGTTTGAGATATATTCACCTCTCTTAGAATATCTTCACAAGATTTTTGTAAATTAAACTCCTTTATATAAGAGTCCTTGTTATCAATGAAACACAGAAAAATCACAATCCAATTATTCTTCTTGTCTCGTGTTGTTCATCTTGTCTCGTCTTGGGTTATAGAAACCCTCATGGTATCTTGAGTCCGGTAGCAATGTCTAGTGTTTTAACTTCAACGTCCTCTTCACCTAAAAGCCAGTCCTCTATATATGCTCTAGCTTCAAATGATGGACCAGGAACTATCATCCCACATGTAGTTCTCAAAAGGATCGAATTATGAAGAATGGGCTAAAGGGTTTCGTATTTCTCTGGGTGCGAAACGAAAACTGGGCTTCATTAACGGTAAAATCTCTAAACCTTTTGTTGATTCTTCTGACCTGGATGACTGGTGGACTATAAACTACATGATCGTTGCCTGGATTTTTAACACAATTGATCCAGTTCTTCGTTCCTCAATTTCTTATCGTGACACCGCATTCGATTTATGGGAAGATATCAGGCTTCGTTTTTCTCTTGGGAATGGAATAAAAAAATTTGAGCTTAAATATGATGTCACCGGTTGCAAACAAAAAGATGGAGAGTCTATACAAGACTATTACGGGAAGCTGAAGAAACTTTGGGATGACATCAATGACTTTGATGCCTTACCTTCTTGTCAATGCTCCGGTTGTACTTGTGGTCTTAATGTGATTCTTCGTACTCGACGTAACAATGATCAGGTACGTGAATTTTTAATGGCTTTCATACCCTATTATGCTAATGTCCGTTCTAGTATTTTGGGCACCGAACCACTTCAGCCTCTGCACACTGTGTACTCTCGTCTCATCCAAGAGGAAGAGGTTCGATCTTATACTCAGCCAAAGGAGGATATCGTTACTCCAATGGCTTTTCTCGCTCACGGAAATAAGCCACAAGGATCGAAAACAGGAGCTGTCAAACCTCCATTGAAGTGCACCTATTGTGGTCACAATGGACATCTTGAGGATCGCTGTTGGGAGAAGCACAGATATCCAGATGGTCGCCAGCCCAGACGTCCACCTGCGGCTACTCTCAAAATCGAGTCACCAGCTCACCGTAACCAACCAGCAGCTAAGGCAAATGCTGTCATTGGTAAGATGCCAACTACAAATCCTGTTCGTCTCTCTGGTAAGCGGGGTCACATCTGGATTGTTGATACAGGAGCCTTCAATCATGTTTGTTGCGATGACAATTTTTTTGAATCTTGTCGTAATATTAGTCCTCTTCAAGTTGGTCTACCTAATGGTTTCAGCATACAAGCAACCAAAATTGGGATTGTGAAGTTAAATGACTCTATTATATTGCACAATGTGATGTTCATTCCTCAATTCACATGCAATCTTCTCTCCGTATCTCAATTTTTATCTTCATCGCATGCTAATCATGCACAGAAGAATATTATCAGTGTTCAATTCACTAATTCTGAATGTGTTATACAGGACCATACTTTGAGGACGAGGATTGGTATGGGTAAGCTCACGGATGGGTTGTATTGCTTGATGGCAGGGAAACCAACTCGTGTCAACATTGTGTTAGAGAAGATTACTACAGAATTATGGCACAAACGGCTTGGTCATCCTTATATCCAAGCTTTGAAGTCTCTACCTCAAATTGGTCGTATTGATAGTCAGTTAGATTTTCATGCTTGTGATGTCTGTCATAAAGCCAAGCAAACTCGTACTTCTTTTCCATTGAATAATAATAGGGCAGTTGATTTATTTGAGTTAATTCATTGCGACGTTTGGGGGCCTTATCATCCAAATCGTGCCTGTAACTCGAGATATTTTTTAACCATTGTTGATGATTTTTCTAGATGTGTTTGGGTGTATTTGATGAAAACCAAAGATGAGGTACCTACCTTGTTAACAAATTTTTTTGCACTGGTTGACCGACAGTTTACTCGAAAGGTTAAGACTCTACGCAGTGACAATGGAACTGAGTTCAAAGGTCTCTTCTCTTATTTTCGAAACAATGGCATTGTTCATCAAACTTCTGTTGTTAAGACACCACAGCAAAATGCTAGGGTGGAAAGGAAGCATCGTCACATTCTTAATGTTGCTCGTGCACTACGTTTTCAAGCATCCTTACCAATCGATTTTTGGGGTGAATGTGTCCTTACCGCTGCCTATTTGATTAATAGAACCCCTTCTCGTGTTCTTCACTTCAAGACGCTTTATGACCTTCTTTATGGTTCAGATCCACCTATTCACTCTCTTAGGGTATTTGGATGTCTCTGTTACGCGAAAAACCTCAACCCTTGCGATAAATTTGACAGTCGCAGTCGTCGTTGCATATTTCTCGGCTATCCATTTGGAAAGAAGGCCTGGCATCTATTTGATCTCGACACAAGTCATTACTTTCAGTCTCGAGACGTACATTTTATTGAAGATACTTTCCCGTTGGCAGATAACGATGAGCTTCTGAAACTGCACTCATTGTATTCTGATGAGGTCACTGAACCAGTTACTAGGAATTTGTCTGACAATCATTTTGAAGTTGAATACAATAATCCACATGTCTCTGGTGGTTCTTCTTCCGCTGCTATTCCCTCGCCTGATGCTACTGCACCTCCACAGACTAGTTCCAGCATTCCGTCAGACTTCCTGGATGATGTACAGGACACAACACATATCGCTGATAATGATGTACAGGCGATTTCTCAGACAGCACCTGCTGTAATTGATACATGTTCTGCTGGTGAGGATACTGATTCAGCACTGTCTCATGCCTCTTCTTCTGCTGTACCTGTGTCTGGTACAGAATCTGTTACTCGTTCTCCCACCGAAACTGCAGATAGTCGAGATCATCACAGTATAGTTGCAGACGAGGAACTAGGCCGGGGTAAATGTACAAAATTTGAGAATGTCAGGCATAAGGATTTTGTTCACTGGCAGGGTGTTTCAAAACAGTCTAACACGACCTTGGTTTCCCCTGAAGCTTCACCTATACCAGTCAAGTCCTCAGGTACTCCCTATCCTATAACTCATTTTGTGAATTGTGATGCATTTTCTGCTGCACATCGTATTTTTGTTGCAGCTATTTCAAATGATGTTGAACCCAAATCATTTAAAGAGGCAATGGCTGATCCACGATGGCGTCAGGCAATGCAGGCTGAAATTGCTGCACTAATCTCCAATGGTACATGGACAATTGAAGATTTGCCTTCCAACAAGTCTGCAATTGGTTGTATGTGGGTTTTTCGAATTAAGCGAAAATCTGATGGCTCGGTTGAGCGCTACAAAGCCAGATTAGTCGTTTTTGGAAATCATCAAAAGGAAGGAATTAATTTCACTGAAACTTTCGCTCCTACAGTAAAAATGGTTACTGTACGAACTCTTCTTGCGGTTGCTGCGATAAACAACTGGGAGTTAGTTCAAATGGATGTACACAATGCGTTTCTTCATGGTGATTTAAATGAAGAAGTCTTTATGCGACTTCCTCCTGGTTTCAGTAATGGATTATCTGGCAAAGTCTGTAGACTTCGTAAGTCTTTGTATGGTTTACGCCAGGCTCCCCGGTGTTGGTATGCTAAGCTAGCAACTGCTTTGCGTACATATGGTTTTTCTACCAGTGCTTCTGATCACTCGTTATTTCTTTATCGCCATGGAAATATTATTATGTATATTCTAGTGTATGTGGATGATCTTGTTATTGCTGGTAACAACAAAGCTGCTATTTGCGAATTTCAGGAATATCTAAGCAGATGTTTTTATATGAAGAATTTGGGGAAATTAAAATATTTTCTTGGCATTGAGGTAGCTAGAAGTTCCAAAGGAATTTTTCTTTGTCAGCGCAAATATGCTCTAGATATCTTGGAAGAAACATGCCTTCTCTGTTCCGAACCAACTAATATTCCCATGGAGGAGAATCATCGGCTGGCTCTTGCATGAGACTCGCCCATGCCTGATCCTGCTCGTTATAGAAGGTTGGTGGGGAGAGTGATTTATCTCAATCTTACACGGCCGGATCTATGTTACTCTGTTCATATTCTTTCCCAGTTTATGCAACATCCAACTCAATCACATTGGGATGCTGCACTTCGAGTTGTGCGCTATTTGAAATCTAGCCCTGGGCAAGGTATTTTACTTCGAGCTGATTCCAAGTTAGTTCTTGACGTTTATTGTGATGCAGATTGGGCTAGCTGTCCACTTAGTCGTCGTTCACTCACGGCTCACTTTATCTTTCTCGGGGGTTCTCCTATATCTTGGAAAACGAAGAAACAAACCACAGTTTCTCGTTCCTCAGCCGAAGCAGAATATCGTGCTTTGGCTTCCACAACTTGTGAGATTATATGGTTAAAAGGATTGTTACGGAATTTTGGTATAGGGCATACAAAACCAGTTTCGATTCATTGTGATAGTCAAGCTGCGTTACATATTGCTAATAATCCTGTCTTTCATGAACGAACGAAGCATATCGAGATTGACTGTCACTTTGTGCGTGATGAAATACTTCGAGGTACTATCCTTACATCTTATATTCATACTACCTCTCAACTAGCTGATATTCTGACTAAAGCTTTGGGTCGTCAGCAGTTTCAAAATCTTCTTCTCAAGATGGGCATTTCGACTCTTCATGCTCCAACTTGAGGGGGGTATTGGATGTATATTCTAGTATATTCTTGTATATATTCACTTACCTTGTTTGAGAGATATTCACCTCTCTTAGAATATCTTCACAAGATTTTTGTAAATCTAACTCCTTTATATAGGAGTCCTTGATATCAATGAAACACAGAAAAATCACAATCCAATTATTCTTTTTGTCTCGTGTTGTTCATCTTGTCTCGTCTTGGGTTATAGAAACCCTCAGGAGGCAAAAAAATCCAGTGCAAATACCAAGGATTTCAATATACCATTTCGAGTAGTGAAATGGACAGTGATATTCAACAGACATATCAAATGTAGAAGTGGAAATGTTGTAATCAAGAGAAAGGAATGAAGCATAATAAGGTTCATCTGAATTGTATAAAGTTGAATCCTGTTTGGTAAGGATGAGACTAGAATGATTCATTTGATTCGAATGATTAACATGCAGTTTAATAAAATCAGGGTTCGTGAAATGATTGCAACAATTCTTGGATACACACCTGAATCGCAAGACGGACTTAACTGGTAACCATGTGAGGATGTCCATCAGAATTCCTTCCGGAAGATATTTCCACTTCTCGATCATCATCACCGCTGCTGCTCAAGCCTAGGTTTTTTTTTTTTTTTTTTTTTTTTTTTTTTTTTTGCTTTACTCTACTTTGTTTCGTTCGCCCTATTTGTTATTTTATATGGAGCATTTCAACCCAAATTCTTTAACATTTTTTACTATACAGAGCATTTTTATCCAATATTCTTTAACATTTTTTGTGGACGTTGAGTTGACTCATTTGACTACAAAGTCAAATACTGAGATGTGAGAGTGTGACCTGATTTTTCCAGCTGTTTTACTCCTTATTATGTACAGTAATATAAAGCTGAACAAAGGGTTCATGTTTAAGTTGCAAAATGCAAACTGTTTTCGTCAACTATGTGTACATCATGTTTAAAAAAATGATAAATCCATGATTTTGTGTGAGTTAAGTGGAATCAAAACCTTTAGATGTTGATCCTCATATCACTAAAATTATGTTTAAAACTGTGTAACATTTCAGGTACTGGCGCGGAACCAGGATCAAAACCAAAACTAAAACAAAAGAAGACACATTTCTCTCAGGTCCGGACTCCTGAGCAACAGATTTGGCTGTCTTGGGTACTCTGTATTCTGCAACCACCAACATACAACCATGATATCGCTCAAATGCTCAAGCGTGACTTGTTCAGATGGCTTGAACTGGTCTTGCTGCAGTTTCTTCACTTCTTGCGCTAAGACTGCCTCTGCTGGAACCATGGATTGATACACTTCGTCCTTAACAGATACTGCAATGTGACCTCCACTTTCAAGGAAATATAAAGCATTCAGAGTTAAGATCCTAGCCTGCAGGTAGCTGGTAACTGAATGCACATTTTGACGCAAACACAAGAGGCAGCTATACAAATTGGTAACCACTTGAACTTCTTTCAACAACAAAAATATCAGCGACTGGTTTTCTTACTGAACTCACCAGCATTTCACAAGCTGCACAGTGTAAGCTAGGTAAAAAAAAATAATCTAAAGAAAAACATGTTATAGTAATTGAAATTGGAAGACATATCACATCAGAAACTCGATTTTACATCACCCATAATGTCTGAAGGGGAATCCGAGTATGTCTGATCATATGCTAGTCATCGTAGGTGCAACCAAAATCCGTAGATTTGGCACGGAAACAATATTAGAAAGACAGATCGTAAACAAAACTGTTGTGGAATACTGAAAATTCAAAACTAAGGCGAAATTCGAAAGAAAATAACCCACTGGAAAGAGTTGAAATAGATTAAATACTCGGACATTGAAACAATCGAACATTACAAGTCGGACAAAAGCATCAAGATAAACAAAACTGTAAGACATAATATACCATAACAGCATTAAGACAAAAGCACCAGAAACTTGATTTTACATCACCCGTAATGTAAGAAGGGGAACCCGAGTACATCTTATCATATGCTGGTTGTCATAAATGTAAACAAAAACGACTAACCAAGTCAACAGGTACACCAACATGGTCACTGAAATCTTTTAATCCCAAGGACCCTAAACAAAAAACCGAAAACGCATTCGAAAATAAAACAGCACTACAGAGAGATGATGTATTTTATATTAACAAAAAAATAGATAAACACAAACAGTAAAAATGATATTCTCAACTATGAATTAAAAAAAAAAAAAACGTTAACCTGGAGTACAGCATTTGATATTGCAAATGGTGTACATACAAGGTAAAATACACACATAACATATGAAAAAGATAAATTTTCACATAACGCATACTGCAGAATTCATACAAGTAGAGCACACATCTGGTCAGGTTGAGCAACATCAGACAAAATAACATCAACTATTCCAACCAACATTCTCATTCTATACTTAGAAGGATGCCTAGCAATTTCAGTGATGGTTATAACATTTGTACACTTCTTTGCCATGTTAACTAAATCCCTTCCACATCCATAACTCCACAGCATAGACAACACCAGTAGGTCCAACAAGGTCTTGATAGCTCTCTACTGCAATTCATCATCACTAATAACAGCTCCATATTTTCTGATTTCGGCAATTATCAAAGAATGTAGGGTAGTTGAACATAAGGGATAGAATTGTAGCAACAATCAATCAGAGAGTGGCCTTATCCCTAAATTCCAAGTTATAATTACTGACCAAGTTGATGGATATTTATGCACAAGTAGAGAATGGGGTTGTAAAGGGGATCCAAGTGCAGCAACCAGTGCAACCTGTTGCGGTAAAATTTTCTTAGCCAGGGTAGAGATGAAACCCACTCATAATCATAATTTCTTTATTCTATTTTAGCTGTTCTCCATGGAATTTGTACTCTTGGGAGAAAGAAATAGTATTGCCTTTCAAAGGCAGTAAGAAGAATGTTGATGAACTAATTACAGATAATTTTTAGTGGGGGCCAGCTTCAAATTCCTGCAATGGTTACTCGATAACTGACTCCGTGCACAGATGGGAATCAGTTTTAGAATCCACGGCCTTTTGAACTTGACTAGTATAGTTATAGGCTGTTGGGGAACTTCTTTGTAGACTGAAAGTTTATTTGAAAGAGTGGCCCGAAGAAAGAAACAGACTTTGGGTTGTGTGTTGGGAATTCCAGATTTTATTGTCAGGGTGAAAATATAGTGAGACTTGTTCTGAAGCGGAATAATTGGGGAACCAGGTAATATATTTATCACACCAAACCTCAGAGTAAACAAAGAGAAGCAAACACAATCTCAGAATACTTATTTTGCAAGATTAGAAGGTCCTATTATCCCATAAGCTTATAGTGGTTCATTCCAAGATGGTAACATGTTTTACGATAAACATGGAGATGCTAGCGAGTCTACATAAGTAGAACTACTATGCATAACAAAAGTAACATATATTCCTGAACATACCAAGGTAAACAGACAGCAAAACTAATAGAAAAAGAAAGACAGTAAAAGTAACATACATACCAAAAGCCCATCCATGAAGGTGCTGCATCACAAGGATGGTATACAGAGACAGATCTAGCTTTCTGCTTCTTTTAACAAAAAGATGCATGCACGGATTGTGCTTCTACAAAACCTACTCATATTAACCGTCTCCTTCTTGAAGTTTTTTTTATCAGCTTATTGTAATATTGCCTGCTCTACAACTTCATGGCTTGCATCACAAATAGATTTAACCGAAACCAGACTACCAACATAAGTGTGCGCATTTTCCAGCGGCTGATAACTACTTGTGTCCAAAAACCTAGCATTTCCATTCATTGGGTTATACAAGATTAAATCCCCATTATATGGGTCAACACAGTTTAAAGGCTGACCAAATAATAAGATATCACCATTCTTGGAAGATTGTACAGGCCTCACAAGCTCGATATCTTCTTTTAGCCTGCTAACGCTGAAAAGTTTAGTCCAAGATTCTATTACACCATAAGTCTGCATAACCCATACATCTACGTTCCCATCACTAACGTACCAAGATAAGCAAAGTTTACCATCCAACAAGCCAATAGATGTCTTATAATACTTATCACCTTCAGGTGCACCACACAGAGGAATCGGTAGTTGCATTTCCCTGAATTTCTCATCCCCGACATCGAAAGAAAGTATAACTCTAATAGTGTTTTCACCTCTGTTGCAGGGATGTACCAGCCAATGCAGAACTCCATTTAAAAGCACTCCATTTGCTCTTCCAAGTAGAGAAAACACATAATGAATATTCTCGAGTGCTCTCATGGAATCTGTTCCTAGAGTATATACTCTAACTTGAGAAACCCTATCACTCCCACCAGTAATAATTTTAACTACTTTGTAATCCCCGGTCTTGCAATCGTAACCAAACCCATGTGCTGGAACAGAAAATACAGATTGAGTTTGTGGAGGTAAATCGGGTATTTCTGGTATTTTTTTATACTCGTTAGTAATTGGGTTCCAAATGCATAACAGTTCAGGATCAGACAGGAGGCAAAACAATCCATTACAAATACCAAGGATACGAATATATCATTTCCAGTAGTGAAATGGACAGTGATATTCAACAGACATATCAAATGTAGAAGTGGTAATGTTGTAATCAAGAGAAGGGAATGAAGCAGTATAGGGTTCATCTGAATCGTAGAAAGTTGGTTTTTGTTTTGAAAGGATGATACTAAAATGATTCAGTTGATTAGAATGATTAGTATGAATTTTAATAAAATCAGGGTTCGTGAAATGATTGCACCAATTCTTGGATACACACCTGAATCGCAAGACGGACTTGACTGGTAACCATGTGAGGATGTCCATCAGAATCCCCTCTGGAAGAAATTTCCACTTCTCGATCATCGCCATTGTTGCTGCTCAAATAGTTTTTTTTTTTTTACTTCATCGCCATCAGAAGAAATTTCCTCTTGTACACTTCTTATATGGAGCATTTTATTTTTTACCCTAATTCTCATTTGTTTCAGTCAACTGTCTTCAAGGAAATATATTGACTACAAAGTCAAAATACAGAGATAATTTTTTTTTGTGTGTTTTTTTTTCTTCAAAGTGTAAGGATAAATTTTATAAAAGAGAAAATGTAATAAGGTCAGAGCCCCCATTTGAAGTTAGAACCGATTATATTGTATCAATTACAATTTCCTTTTCAAAAAGAAAAAGAAAAAAACTATAATTTTCTATGGATTCAAAAAAATTTGTCCAGGAGGATTGGTGATTAAATTGAGTTAACTCATTCAATTTTTTTCTCTTCAATGTTTTTTTGATTTTCCTTTAATTTAATTTGTTTTCTTCATGATTTGAATCTTTAATAGTATCATTTATATAAGATCTTAATTTGTTCAATGTTTGCAAAACAAATATTCACTTTTAAAATTTTTGAAAATCTTTTATGTTTGATTTTATTAGATTTTCATATTGATGGCTAACTAAATACTTCTATCTCCTAATATTTTTGCAGTTGGTGATATCCCAAATGGTGTTTACTATGTTTACAGTTGTGATTCAAGCGTTTGTAAAAGTTGTTCTGATGTTTTTTGAAGCTACTGTGTTTGTCAAGTATGCCATGATTGTTCGTCTGGAAAATCTTCTATGCCGATTCGCATCAGTAACTCAGTGGGTTGGAGAATGTCGCGTCTTGGTGAAATTCAAAGTTTGTTCCATTAGTTTCTCTCATTATTATCGGTACTATCTACAGCTATCACTTTCCTTTTTCTGAAGCAGATTTTCTCTTGGAAAGAAATATCCAGTTAAGAATATATTCTCAGTTACGGGAAACTAGGAATAATTTCTATCACAATATCAACCTATTTCCAATTTTTCTAGGTTTACATTTCTATAAATGTGGTGCTTCACAGGTTTTCATTCATCTCAAAATACTCTCTTAGTTTCTCAAAGGTTTATTGTTTGTCAAATGTCGGAAGAAAATTCTAATTCAGTCTCAGATCTAGCTACAAAGTTTATATAAGCTGCGTTGGATCTTGGGAACGTAGATGAGGTTGTTTATCATCGTGATGATAACGATGAAGATAAAGAAGGAATTGAGGAGGAATTCAGTCTGGTTGGTAAAAAATTTGTTAAAGGAAAACTGGATCTTAAGACTGTAGAAAAATTTCTTGGTTTCATTTAGGATTTTATCCCAGCAGGTGATATTAAAGTTTTTTTGAACTGGATAATAATAATACGGAGTTTCAATTCAAAGATAAAGATACTCACAAAAAAGTCTTTGATACTTGTCCTTGGAGTATCAATAGGTATCTAGTAAATTTTTGTTATTACAATTCTGAGGTTATCTATCAAGATTTGGACTAGAGTAACCAATGCTTTTGGATCCGAGTTAAGAAAATTCTTCCAGAACATATGAATGTGAAGGTCATTGCTATAATAGATAGCATTATGGGTGCAGTTTATGCAATTGAACCTGAAGATGGTGTTCAAGTTGGAGGTGACCTTGTTAGGGTGTGTGTTCAAGTTCATCTTAACTATCCTTTCAGGAGGGGATTTATGGCAATTACTAATGCAAGATCAACTAGATGGATCAAGCTCTTCTATGAGAAACAACCACATAAATTTTTTTCCAAACTGTTTCATTATTGATCATACAAAAGGTGCTTGTAAGGATGTTGCATGCTAAGCTTCACTTTTTTGGTGAAATTAAATTAGGTGAAAGGAAACAGATAGTAATTGCTAGAGAAGGGGATCAAGTTCCTATTTTCTCTAAGAGAAATTATATCAAGGGTGTTGTTTTTGTTCCTCCAAAGGATGGTTATGCCGTTATCTCAATTTTTGATTCTGAAAGTGTTCATGATGATATTGCTGAAGGAGAAAGGCTGGGTAAGAGGCAGAGAAATAATTTTCCAGTTACTCATGTTTTGGAACATGGTGATACTAGTAATGGCAAATTGGTGAACACACGGGAAACACACATGGTCACAATAAGGGATATCCAACAATGCAACACAAAGGAGACTAAGGTAATTTTTTTAAATCCTTATCCATTATTTGTCTTAAGGTTTTTAAATTTCAATATGAAGATTTTATCATGGATTGTGCAAGGTATTGCAAATAAAGTCACAAAAGATCAGTTTCAAAATTTGGTAAAAACTCAAAGTCCTGATTTAATTTTTCTTTGTGAAACAAAAATTGATGAAGAAAAAATGATTTCAGTTGTCGATTCTGTTCATTATCCTAATTATGCTTGCATTGATAGAGTTAGATATGCTGGTGGTCTTATACTCATGTGGAAATATGGTATTGATGCTGAAGTTATTGAATGTGAAAATAATATTATTCATGTTTTGGCTCAATTGTGTCCTAGCAAGCCAAAGGCCCTTATTTCTTTCATGTATGGCTCTACTTATACAGATCCTAACAAAATCCAATGAAATTTTCTTTCTGAATTTAGTAAAGATGTTCAACAACCTTGGTTAGTTATAGGAGATTTAAATTTCCAGTTAGACATAAATAATAATAGCTCAGATAAATGAGTTCAAAATGCTGTTAATGATGCTGGTCTAACTAATATTGGGTATGAAGGTAGGAGCTATACTTGGACTAGTAATTCATATGGTACTGGGGCTAAGAAAGCTAGATTGGACATGGCTCTAAGTAATAATGACTTGTCTTTGAATTTCTCTAATGCTAAGTTTTTGCATATGAATTTTATTGCTTCTGATGATTGCACTGTGCTTCTTATAACTGATTATATACCTAGAAATCTTTGGAGGCCATTTAAATTTTTTGGAACTTGGATTGGACATAGCACTTTTATGCATAATCTTGAATCTACTTGGAATGTTGATGTACAGGGTAGTCCTGTATTTAAATTAAACCAAAGACAACATAGTGCTAGAATTGCTTTATCTCAGTGGAACAAGATGGAATTTGGTGACATCCAATAGAACATCAATAATCTTCAAAATTTGTTGGAAGGTGTCCAAAATGAGATTAGCTATACTAATCATCATGTTAGGGTCAAAGCAATCACTAGCTAAAAAAGTGGGGGTATAACAACCACACACAATATTTCGATTAGCAATCTGTATGGACTAACTCCAATATACTTTCTAGAGAATCAACTAGACAGTCAGACTCAATCTAGAGAAAAGTATATTGAGGAGTTAATATCTCTCTCACTTGATTTGATCTTTACTCAAGAAAATAAAAATCGCTAGTCTTTATAAAATACAAGGATAATAAATTGGATGGTACCAAAGACCAATATCCAAGTGTGAATCAATTTAAATCAACAACCAAAGGTTCGATATTCTAATTGATTGATCTTTACGCACAACCTGTGATATTTCAATTATATAACGAAATATAATGCAGAATATAAATAACACAGACACCAGAAATTTTGTTAACGAGGAAACCGCAAATGCAGAAAAACCCCGGGACCTAGTCCAGATTGAACACCACACTGTATTAAGCCGCTACAGACACTAGCCTACTACAAACTAACTTCGGTCTGGACTGTAGTTGAACCCTAATCAATCTCACACTGATTCAAGGTATAGTTGCGCCCCTTACGTCTCTGATCCCAGCAGGATACTACGCACTTGATTCCCTTAGCTGATCTCACCCACAACCAAGAGTTGCTACGACCCAAAGTCGAAGACTTTAATAAACAAATCTGTATCACAAAAAAAAAAGTCTATGATAGGTAAATCTGTCTCCCATAGATAGACCTAAGAGTTTTTGTTCCGTTTTTTGATAAATCAAGGTGAACAGGAACTAATTGATAATCCGTACTTATATTCCCGAAGAACAACCTAGTATTATCAATCACCTCACAACAATCTTAATTGTATGGTAGCGAAACAAGATGTTGCGGAATCACAAACGATGAGACGAAGATGTTTGTGATTTCGTTTTATCTTGCCCTATCGGAGATATAATCTCAAGTCAATTATTCAATTGAACTCGTACGATAGAAAATGGAAAGATCAGATCGCTCAACTACAAGAGAAGTAGTTTCATATGGCTTCACAATCCCAATGAAGTCTTTCAGTCGTTAACCTACATGGTCTGGGGAAGAAACCTAAGGTTAAAGGAGAATCGACTCTAGCAAACCAACTAGTATCACACATGAGGTGTGGGGATTAGTTTTTCCAGTTGCTAGATGTCTCCTTTATATAGTTTTCAAATCAGGGTTTGCAATCCAAGTTACCTTGGTAACAAAGCATTCAATATTCACAGTTAGATGAAAAACCTGATTTCTCCAAGCTAATATATTTCAACCGTTAGATTATAACTTAGCTTGTCATACATAAATGAAATGTGTTTCATTTAGGTTTGAGTAACCATACCTAAACGTGTAGACTTGGTTGGTTCACAAATAGTTAACCGAGGTTAGCCATATGAGTACTTTCATATCAACCATATTCATCTTTCTCATAACTAGTTCAAATGACTCATAAGAACTAGTTGATAGAGTTGTTCAATTGCTTGGGTCTTTATTCATAGACACAATTGAAACAAAATCGGTTTGATTCACTTGAATCAATTCATGAACAAGATAGTCATGGTTTGCAAAGATTGCATTCCTTATTGATTTATTGTTTTAAGTTCAAGAACTTCCAATTTGAGAAATAACCAGCTTGAGTACGCGTACGGGTACGTGTACCTTAGCTACCGGATTTGAGTTTGGGAACTTAGCAGAAACTTTCGGTTCGAAAACTTCCGTGAGTACGCGTATAGGTACGCGTACCTAAGGTGACTGGTTTTCCAGTTTGTAAACTACAAACTCCAGCAGAAGTTTTCGGTCAGAAAACTTCCTCCAGTACGCGTACCCAACCTGTCTCCTTTACCAATGTCATATGCACAAGTGCACACAATTGGTTTCCGACACATGGATTTATACACTAATGTGCGAACACACTATATATGCTTATATCCATAGTTGGTTACATAATCTCAACTCTACATTTCAATCATTGAAACATTCTTCTACAATGTTATAACAATCGTTATTCACGACTATCGTCATCAAAGCTATTTTCAAGATTGAAACGTCATTATGACTTTCGTCACGGATAAAGATGAAAAGTGGTTAAAGCGAAAGTTTACCAACACGTATTTCGAGAAAAAGATAGGCGAGTAACTCGGATCGAAATAACAAATATGTATGTATGAAAACTATCATACTTATACGACTTTGTCTCAAGAGAGAGATAGATTTTTGAATGATAGATAAGTTCAACTCTCCACGTACCTTTTAGTCGGATGAAGTTCCACTAGTTCCTGGAGTAGTTCTTCGTCTTCGTAAGATAATCGCCATGGAGTCTGGAGCTCAATGTTATAGTTTTGAAAGTGGTAGTAAAAGTTCGTTGCTCGGACTTGTAAAGATTTAAAAATAAAAATATATATAAAAAATATTAACAATATGGGCAAGAGTACTGGGACTAAAGATACGACCGTTTTTTTCATTTTCAAGTGGTTCAGAAATTAATTCTAACAATTATAGTTCAAAACAAAACAAATATTAACTCTAGTTTATTGCCAAGATAGATTTTATAAAATATTAGTTGTATTTTATGAGCATGGCGCATCAAAAATACCTAGGACCAAGCATACTCCATCAAATAAAATCACAAGTAATTAATTTAAAATCTTAATTCAATTAAAATTAGTGCAAAAAGTAAATAAAAGAATTAATTAAATTACCACATGGATGAATTAAGGCTTTCTCCGTCGTCCCAGTGCTTGGGTTTAGCTCATCATAGTGAAATACCTCTCAAAATATTTTATTAAGCTCAATTGGTGTTTACAATGAAGAGAAAATGGAGAAAAGGGTGAAAATCGGTAAACTGCAACGCTTATAAGCGTTACAGAACACCGTTACAAAGAACGATAAAAGAGTGTTGTTGTTGTCTGCGTAGCTGACTACGACCCACAGAGACCGGTCGTTGTCACTGTTCGGGAACGACTGTCTTTGGCCGTCTGTTCTTCGTGTTCTTCCTCTTCATCAATGGCAGCAGCAGCAGCAGAGAAAAATGGTGATTCTCCCTCTGCAGCCTTCTCTCCTCTCCTCCCAACTCTCGATACCCTTTCTCCTTGACCTCAGTGAGCTATTTATACCCAACAGCATCGATATCTTCCATCATAACTCCATATAATCTTCTCTTCAATTCTTTGCAGACGCGAGAATAATATTTTTGATTTTTTTCCTGTTTAATCGAAATCGTGTTTACCAAATATTCTCTTGGCTTCTGACGCTCTCTCAATCTTTCCTAGCTTAGATATATTCGAATCCCATGAGATAACGCACGTATATCCTCCAACAGAATCCAATATTTTCCAAAATATTCTCCCGTGAAAATAGCTCCCCTGTTTGGACTTTGATCTTCTCTCCCGGTCATTTCAGTCCAACTTGATCGCTAAAATCACTTGCTTTCGGCCTGTTTAGCCTTAACAGGCTTAGCCCAATAATTTCCAGCGATCGAATCTTCCAAAAACACGTCCAAGAATCGAGTAGAAATTTCATGCAGGCGTGATTGATTTCTCCCGCCATTTTCAAATTCAAATCGTGAAAAGGTGTCCCCTTAGCAAACAGTGGTGTCCCCTTAGGAATTTGGGCTGAAATAATAATTCTTGGGTTGAAATAGTAATTTTTCTGGTTTCCTCCGGGATATTTCTGGGACATTTCCGGTACATTTCTGGGGTGCCTTTAGTACTTTTCTCCGGGGTGTAAATCATCACTTTTTGAGCAACTCTTTCCATACAAGGGTATTTTCTCCAAAAACACCTAAACAAACATAAAAACACAATATTAGTACAAAAATAGAGTTCCAACAATACAGGCATTGAGGACAAATTAGACACAAAAATGTGTCTATCACTCAACTACACTAATCTGTCCTAAACCGAGACTTAGCTATAAGTAGTCTAGAAATCAAGACATATATTTTTGTTAGAGCATTGTTCGGTCAAACTCGCATGCGTTGCTATCTCAAGCATGTTTGTCAATGTTAGTGATCAAAACTATAAGTCTTGATTTCTAGTCTATTATAGCTAAGTCTCAGACTAGGATAGAAAGTGTAGTTGAGCTCAAGGACTTCATGGCGATTCATCATACAAGAATAAGAACTATTCAAAGAACCGGTAGAACTTCTCGACAAAAAGGTATGTGAAGACTTGAACTTATCTATCACTCAAAAGTCTATCTACTCTATCTCCTACTCTTTGAGACAAGCTAAGTTTTCGATCTAACGGTTGAAAAATATTAGCTTGAATCTAATCAAATTTTCATCTAACGGTGAATATTGAATGCTTTGTTACCAAGCTAACATTGATTGCAAACCCTGATTTGAAAGACTATATAAGGGAGAACTCTAGCAACTGGGAAACCTAATCCCCACATCTTACGTGTGATATTAGTTGTGTAAGCTAGAGTCGATTCTCCTTTAACCTTAGGTTTTCTTCTCTAAACCAGGTTAACGACTTAAAGACTTCATTGGGATTGTGAAGCCAGACCGATACTACTTTCTCGTAGTTGTGTGATCTGATCTTGCTGATTCTATCGTGTTGAGCACAATCGTAACGATTGGCTTGAGATCTTTATCTCTGATAGGAAAGATATAAAAGTAGTCACAAACATCTTCGTCTCATCGTTTGTGATTCCACAATATCTTCTTTCGCCGCGTCGATTAAGATTATTGTGAGGTGATTGATAATACTAGGTTGTTCTTCGGGAATATAAGTCCTGATTATCAATTGGTTCCTGTTCACCTTGATTTATCAAAATACGGAACAAAACTCGTAGGTATATTCGTGGGAGATAGATTTATCTATTCTGTAGACTTTTCTGTGTGATACAAATTTGTTTATTAAAGTCTTCGATTGTGGGTCGTAGCAACTCTTAGTTGTGGGTGAGATCATCTAAGGGAATCAAGTGCGTAGTATCCTGCTGGGATCAGAGACGTAGGAGCATAACTGTACCTTGGATCAGTGTGAGACTGATTGGGTTTCAACTATAGTCCATACCGAAGTTAGTTTGAAGTAGGATAGTGTCTGTAGCGGCTTAATACAGTGTGTGTTCAATCTGGACTAGGTCCCGGGGTTTTTCTGTATTTGCGGTTTCCTCGTTAACAAAATTCTGGTGTCTGTGTTATTTCTTTTCCGCATTATATTTTGTTATATAATTGAAATATCACAGGTTGTGCGTTGTTCAATCAATTAGAATATCCTACCTTTTGGTTGTTAATTTAAATTGATTGACACTTGGATATTGGTCTTTGGTACCATACAAGTTATCTCTCTAGTATTTGATAAAGACTCGCAGATTTTTATTTGCTTGAGTATATATCAAATCGAGAGATTGAAATATGAACTCTTTGATATAATTTTTATCTAGATTGAGTCTGACTGTCTAGTTGATTCTCTAGAAAGTATATTGGAGTTTGTCCATACAGATTGCTAAGCGAAATATTGGGTGTGGTTGTTGTACCCCCACTTATTCAATTGGTATCAGAACAGACAAACATGTTTAAAAGACCTTACAAGTTTGTGTTTGTGGCAATGTGTGTCTGAGGACAGAATCTCTGACATATACGCATACCAAGATATCTTCTAAAGCTTTTAACTATGCCAAATGTCTTTGGAATACCTAAAAGGATTACTCCTTAGTCAATTCTTCCGAATCCCGAGATAAGAAGAGTGTTTCATCTTGTGTTGACATATCTCTCTCCGATGAGACATTGAGCACTATGGCAAAAGATGAAATGGAGCTCACCAGAATATCAAAAAACTCTGATGAGATTACTGATTTTCAGAATCATGATCAGCTTCTTGATGAATTTGAAAAGTCTCTTGATCGTGAACGTGAAATCTATAACATCATTGAGTCCTTCTCTAAGAATATTGACAAACTTCTCCAAGAAACTACTCTACAGAGCGAAAAGATTAGTATTCTTGAGAATATTGTCAAGGAAGACTCAATTAGAGAAAAATGTTTGATCGAGACACATTCATCATATCTTAACAGACTTCGTGTCGGAAAAGAGAAACTAGAAGCATCCCTTACTCTATCCCATGAACAATGCAGATCCTTGAAAAAGGAAAAATCTGTCTTAAGGAGAAATTCTTCTGTACAAACTAATTCTCATGAATTACAGTACATGACGAAATGTTCTCCAGAGGAAGATTGTGTCAAGAAAATTTTACACAACTTACAATCTTCTCATATGGCTATAAAGTCAAAACAGGTGCCAATTATTGCTTCTCCTCCACGAACCTGTACATTCTGTGGGAAAAAGAATCACACTGCTATCCATTGTTTTGTCAGGAGGAAACAAATTTCTAAACTTCATAATTTGCTTCTTTCCACTGTCAATGGAACAAATATTCGATCGACTACTGCAGTGAATCGCATGCCCACAGAAAACCAGAAACCTTATAAATATGATCTCTTTCCTAGAAGTCATCACAAGGTTCAAGTGTTGTCTAGTGGCATAAATTCTTGCGCTACTGATAAAAGCATTCCCTGTGTTTATAAGACTGTTTCTGGTAAATCTAAGTCTATAAAATGGATCCCTCTCTATTCTGATCCTCTCGAACCAATTGCAAGAGGTCCTAGACTTAGTCCTCAGAGAAAGCCTTCTGACGGATATGTTAAACAAGTTGCGTCTTACCCTTCTGGGATGAGTGTCAACCGAAGAAAGGCAAAGAACACAAAGATCAAGCTGTCAGATGATATGTACAACTCCTTTCTCAACAGTGAGATTATCTCTCACTCTACCACCTGATGTCAGGTACTCTTTTCCTTGTGTCTAGCTTGCACTAGTACAAACAGACCCTTTTGCCACGCCAAATTGGCGTGTCCATAGGGGTTTTGACACGCCAATTTGGTTTGGACTTGGCGTGGCTTCTGCTTGCGTGGTCTTAGGTATTACGGCGTGGTTTTAGGTAGCTTATAGCCACGCCAGAGCCATATAAGTGTTGTTATATAGTGTCCCAAACACTTAAGTACTGCTACTCTATAGACACACGATTTATTGTTTTGGCGTGGCTATTTGGTTCACTATAGACACACAAATTGCTTTTGGCGTGGCTATTTGATTCACTATAGACACGCAAATTGCTTTTTGGCGTGGCTATTTGGTTCACTTTAGACATGCAAATTGCTTTTTGGCGTAGCCATTGGTTATCCGATAGACACGCCATTATAGGTTTAACGTGGTTATATGTTATGCTTTAGCCACGCCAATTTCACTTACCTTCATCCACGTGGCTGTATTAGGAACCGTTGAATACCATCCACATGTAACGTTGTGAGCCGTTCATTGGATATCCTATAGACACGCCCCATATAGGTCTAACGTGGCCATATGCTATGTTTTAGCCACGCCAATTTCAATAACCTTCATCCACGTGGTTGTGTTAGGAACCGTTGAATACCATCCACATGTACGTAGAGGCAACTGACACGCACATTAGTAAAGCGGGGATTACCCTTAATCTGGCGGATTATTATGTTGTTTTACAAGAGATATGGGTGCTGACATATCATTCATTGAAAATGCCGCTTTTCAGGTGTAAATGGGTTACCAAAGCAGGGGTCTCAAAAGACAAACTTGGATACATTTTGGTTGAGCTTGATAAGTTGGGACTCCATGATGATCCTTTCATTGTAGCCACCCAAGCTAAGCAGGTATTTTATGTGTCAGACTAGTAAAATAAAAAAAAGTATATTGTGTTAGGTTCACCTACCCAAATTTGGAAATATGTTGGTGATGAAGTCGACGAGGAATTCAGTACAGCAGTTATTTGTCGGAATGAGTATAAATTGCCGAAGGTAGATAAACTTGACCTGCAAAGGACATCCACGGATGATTACTATCGGGACGACATTAAGGGTATAATTGCAAGGAAAGCACCAGCACCAACAGCAGTCCCTGATTCTCAAACAACTGCATCTAAGCGATAATGAAGCCAGGTGATAGAATGTAGTTGTTTGTGTTTTCTAATAGATGAATGATTAGGTTGGAACATTTTTTTGGTTTTTGTTCAAGGAACTGGTTGGTGTAAATTATATACTCTTAGCTTTTGTTTTACTATTTTGGTAATGATGATCATCATGGTACTGAATTTGGTACAAATTTAAGTCAGCAGTTTGGATTTTCCTGTTAACTAGAGAATGAATGTATGGATTGTTGAAAAAAATTGATTCTTAAATCATGGTGGGGTTTGTATGCAGATGGGTTTTAGCAAGGTTGGATGATTTTGGATTTGGCTATACTGATTGTTGAATTAATATTTTGTCATGTTAGGATTAGTAGTAATAGTACTAGGCTTGCACATAGATTTTCTTTTAGAATTGGGCCTAAAATAGTCTTTGAATTAATCTTACTCCAACAACATTTTATAAACTGGAGTAGTACCCTAGTTTCTACCATCTTAACCAGCATTTTATATATCCTATTGATTCACTAATTCAGTCGTTCCTACCAATCTCTACTTTACAATCATTGAAATTTTAGAATCATTCACCAAGAACATTGCTTGTTCATACTTCTATTGTATTCAATCCATTACTACTGATATCAAAAGAGCAAGAAAAACTGACAAATTCTTCAAACCCTTCAGACCTACATCCATCACAAGTTTAATACTACTGAAAATTCAAACAACTAGAAGAACACAACTAGTTTAATTACATCTAAAGAAGCAAACATGATACCAATTCTAAACACCCGACAGGCTACCAGTGCCATTAAAACTTTCTTTTTACAACCAAAATTCAAAGCTACAACATTACTAATTTACCTGACATAAAAGGTTTACCCATCATAACCATTGCAACTCTCCCAGCTGCTATCCAAAAAATGCACCTGCTGCAAACTGAACCCCAAAATCACCTTACATCTTCTAAGATCTTCATCAACACCATGCATCAACAAAAAATAACCACCAAATGTCTGAAATTGAACCCCATTCTCAATACACTTCTTCAGCAACATAAAGTACCATCAACATCCCCACAAGTTTTCACGAAGATGCACAAGAGAAATAGTAATCAAAATATCACATTACTTTAGTTCTAAGGGATTTGACAGTACCTATAAGGCAATCACCAAGAATCGCCATCACTGTTGTTGCTGTAATTTAACTCATCATCTTCATAGTAGGCACCAGTACCATCATCATTGTATGAAGATGTGTAGGGACCCTAGAGATCATAATCTTCGGTTTCTTCTTCCTCATCTTCTGCTTCACTGCAAACCACCATCTCACCGCCGGAAAAGACAGGCTCCCCATCGAGGTCTAACCCAGGAATCTCCTCTCCGTCAGAATCCACGTTCATGGGTCTTGACATGGTTCGAGCAAACTTACGAGGGTTTTTCTTCTTTTCGGTGAGATAGAACTTGTACATCACATCTTCAAACTCTTGCCTTTTCCTCTTCTTCCTCTCTGCTTCTTTTGCTCTCTCATCTCTCTTCATCGAATCATCACTGCTCTCCTCATCTTCTACTCCTTCACGGTTCTTTTCTTCATCTTCATCTTCACTATCACTTTCAGTCGCACTGCGAGTTTTCCCCATGAACACTTCCACTCTCCTCGTCGTTGAAGCTTCTGCCTGTGTCGACGTGCCTCTTTGGCATCCAACTTTATCATCCACAACTGAAATTCCTCATCATTTTCAACCCTTAATATTTCAAATTCTTCTCGCTCCTCTTGCTATTTCTTCCTTATCTTCTCCTGATTCAGAAAAAGAATCAACCTTTCAATCTCAGAGCTTGATAAAGTCCCAATTGTAAACTTTGCACGTACCATTGCATCTGAATCGGGTGGTGGCTCGTTGTGATTTCCATTTGCTGAACTACTAGCATTCTCTGCCATTATCTGTTTTCTTAATCTCTATTTCTATGATTTCTTCTTTTGGTATAATAATCCGTTTATCCCCCTGCCTTGTTTAAATAGTGGTAGTAGCTTAGCCATAAATAGTCTTTTATGGAGCTTGGTCAAGTGTCTGTCGCTTGGCTATTAACGTCTTTTCAATGCCATGGGCACCCTCTTCAAAGCCGTCATTACTCTGTTAAACCCTATTTCCAAAGCCTAAATCTAGTCGCTTAATTCATTAGCTTTTACTCCAATTAAGAGTTGCATTTTTAGGTCAACTGTTTGGTTTTATGCATTCATTGAAGGCAAGTCTACCAGATGAGTTATTTATAGCCATTCAGCTGCAGGTTAACTTGGCAGAGCATCTTGGACTTGTTTTTGTTGTTGTCTTCTTGTTTGATGTTGAATCCATTAAAACACTTAAGAACCAAAATATTTTAATGGATTCAACAGAAAACAAGAAACAACAACAAAACCAAGTCCAAGCATTAGTACTAGTGTTTTGGATTAAAGGGTTGAAAGGGTAGTAAAGGAGGAGGAAATGGAAATATAGGTTTGGGGTAAAAGGGATGAATGAGTTGCAGAGCATGAGGATGAAGAAGAAGAATTTCTTCTTTGTGAGTTGCGGAGCATCAAATGATTCATCTGTAGATTGTAACTATCCTTTGGTCCCTATGGAATAGAAGAAACAGGTTATTGTAACTAATCTTAAACAACTATAGATGGGCAGCTTGGTGGATTGATTCGTCTTGTTACCTACCTCCTTCGAGTCGAGACAATGCGTTGGAATTTCGGCAGAAGCTTTTTTATTTATCTTTTGAAAGTCAGTTAATGACTGTTGGGCTGGAGAAGAAAAAGGCCCTCAACAGAGCTGGGCCAGTGTTGTCGCAGTTACAACCCATTTCATGTATACCCATACCCAGTAATAAATAGAACTTGCGTGTCTATAAACGCACACTATGGACACGCATACTTGTGCGTCTAATAAAACCAACTTTTTAACCACGCATATAAACCAGCGTGTCTATAAAACGCATATAAACCAGCGTGTATATAACGCACACTATGGACACGCATACTAGCGTGTCTAATAAAACCAACTTTATAGCCACGCAAATTAAACGGCGTGTCTGCAAATCGTACACTATGGACACGCATACTGGCGTGTCTAATAAAACTAACATTTTAAACACGCCTCAAGTGGTGTGACTATTTTTATGGATACACCACAACTGGTTAACGTGGCCATACACTAGTCTATAAACACGCCCAATCAAAAATTAAAAGTTAACGTGACTAAGCGGTTGATACTTGGACACGCTACTAGCCCTGGCGTGGCTGAAAGCACTTATATTAACACGCCCATAGAACATGGCGTGTCTATAGGGTAGAAGTATACCCTATAAACACGCCAAAACCAAAAAGGCGTGACAGGGAAATTTATATCTGGCGTGGCTAAAGGCCATTTCTGTATTAGTGTTGAGAGGTGCAAGGATAATGGTTGAGAAATGCTCAAGTATGTTGTATATTATTTTTCTGTTTAAGTTTTTTTTTTGTGTGCTGGCGGTCCACAACGTTCGCGTGCTCCTATTGAGAGTTCATAGGGTTTCCAAAAACAAGAGTTTCCTTCTCCTCTTTACATACACATATATATTATTATATATTGTGTTTTTTTTCCATCCCTAACAAAAAATTATATGGAAAAATCTGCAAAGTCTCAAGAGATTGTGCATCTTGATATGGAGGAAGACGCTCAAGGACGTCAATCAATTCAAGAGCTGGTTCTTAAGAAGATGCTTGAAAGAAAGGATCACAACTCCTGGATTGATGATTCCGTCAAGGATTTATCTCGCTTTCAGAACGATTCAAAGGTCGAGTTTGCAAATCTTCAACTGCAAATAAACCAACTCCTAGATGGTCAGGCCAGAATCCTTGCTAATCAGAATATTCTGATACAGAATCAAAAGAAGCTCATCATGGATTGTGTCAAAGCTAGACATCTTGCTCGGGATGTTGATCGTAATGTTGGTGTTTTAACTCATGAACATGGCGTATCTATGGTCAAGAGGGTAAAGGAAATCAGTGACACCTTCTTTGATGGATTCATTGAAAGATATGAAGTTCTCAATGAACTCTGATTTTCTTTTATTTGTCTAGTAAATCTTCTATTTTCTTGTTTTGTTTAGAAGAATAACTAGAGTTTGGAATAGCCATTATTGTGATTACACATAGCTATGTCAAACGTTTTCATCTTCATGTTTTTAGATTTATTGGTTTAAATTCTAAATTGTTTGGAAGATGATTTTTGCAGTATTAATCTTTATTGTTTTATATATTGCAAATTATTATGGGATATGTGTGTTTGCGTCCGTGAACTATGATTGTCTCATACCTTGTCAAAAGTAAAGTCTTTCGTAAGTCGATATGCATGTATTGATAAAAGAATGAATGGACTTTTGATAAATACAAAAGTTAAGCCTATTATGTCAATTATTGATGGAAGATAAGTTAAAATCTTTTGTTTTCAAGGATTATGTCTATTGTATGTCATTGTGAAAATGGTGGTGGAAAATAGAATGAGTCCTTGTTTATTCCACGGTATTAGATCGATCTCCGATCCACAATTTTTGTGTATATACCGTGTTGTTCCATAAGGTATCTTATGTTGAGCTCTATCAACTAAATTAATCATCCTGTTTGGTTATTTAGTTGTTGCTCCGTAAGTTTTCTTGTGTCGAGCATGACCAATTAAATTGATTAATTTCTGTGATTAGTTTGGTTGTGTATTCCGATTAGATTAATTATGGGTTCTCTTGTGATCAATCTAATTGAGTATTTTTAAGTCTCCATAAGTTCACTTATGTTGAGCATTTCCGGTTAAATTAATCATGAATTCTCTTGTGGTTAATTTAATTGAGTATTTTGGATTCAAATTCATATGTGTATGTGATTTGTTATGTCCAAAGAAACCCTTCTTTTCTTTCGAAATTAAGGTCGCTCTTTTTGTCCTTTCGGGAATTACATATTATGGGGGAGAGTTCTTAATTGAACTTGTGCTTAATTGCCAAATCTTTGCGGGGAGTGCGGCTGTGGAATATTATAGGGGTTATCTTGTATCTTTAAACTCCTTGATGAATGCATTTAGCTTCGGATTTATGATTGCATCTAAATAAGTTGATATATGATTTCTTTTGGTCATGAAATATCTCTTTCGGAAATTTCATTAGGATACCGTTCTTGTACCTTTGCAAATTTTATTAACAAAAAGGTGGAAAATTAATATGTAGTTCACACTATAAATACATATGGTTTTCAGATCATTATGTAAGGGGGAGTGGTTTCCATGTGAGATGGAGTATTGACTAAGGGGGGGGTGATACATATCACCATAGTATTGTTGTTGAAGTTGTGATACAATTGAACTTTAACGCTGTATAATGATACTATGACACTGTATAACAATGATCGAGAATTATGTTTTCTCATTGTTATAGCTACGAATTTTCAACAACGATGATGCTGAACTTACAACTTTTGGGATCATTGGATTACTTGGAAGTGACGAAGATTTCGAGTAATGTTGAAGATTAGACATGTGGAATAGGAGCTACAAAAGTTTATTTATTTATTTTTTATATTCCATATGTATTAATAATTTTGTCACTAAAATTGACAAAGGGGGAGATTGTTAGAGCATTGGTCGGTCAAACTCGCATGCGTTGCTATCTCAAGCATGTTTGTCAATGTTAGTGATCAAAATTATAATTCTTGATTTCTAGCATACTATAGCTAAGGTCTCGGACTAGGATAGAAAGTGTAGTTGAGCTCAAGAACTCCATGTCAATCATCATACAAGACCAAGGATTACTCAAGGAACTGGTGGATCTTCATCGACTAAAAGGTATGTGGAGACTTGAACTTATCTATCACTCAAAAGTCTACTTACTCTATCTCCTATTCTTGAGACAAAAGTCGTTTTGCTATATAGACTTTGAATATACACATTTGGTATTTCGAGCCGAGTTTATCTCGCCTATCTATTTCTCGAAATATGTGTTGGTAAGCTTTCGCTTTAGCCAAATTCATCTTTACCTAGTGACGAAAGTCATGTTATCTTTCAATCACTTTGAAAATTGCTCTGACGAAAAATGGTTTGTGAATAACAACTATATAACGTCCTCTGAGAATGTTTCAGTGATTGAAATGAGAGTTTAGATTATATAACCATTGGTGGATATAAGCATTATTGTGGAAACACATATATGTATAAGTCCTTATTCCTTGAACCAAAGTTTGCGAACTTTGTTGGTCAAGAGAACCGGAACTAGAGCCGTGAACTCAGTCCGCGAACTGGCGGAAGTTCTCGACCCAAGAAAATCTGCTGGAGTTTGTGAACTCCTTCTAGGAACTTAAGTCTGCGAACCCAGTCCGCGAACTTGAGTAGGTTTTATCTAAAAACGATTGTTTGTGAACTTATTTATATTAACTAAGGAATGTTAAATGCAAACCGTGGCTATATAGTTCATGAACCGATTCGAGTGAATCAAATCGTTTTTTCTTCGATTGTGTCTTGTGTAGTTACATAAGATTTCCTTGCAATTGAACAACTCTCTAACTAGTTCATTTGAGTCATTTGAACTAGTTATGGTGAAGAAGAATATGGTTGATATGAAATTGCTCATATGGCTAACCATTTGGTTAACTATTGTTGAACCAACAAATGTACATGTTTGGGTACGGTTACACAAGCCTAGAAACTTGCATTTCATTTGTGTGTAACAAGCTAAGTTTTCGATCTAACGGTTGACAAATATTAGCTTGAATATAATCAGGTTTTCATCTAACGGTGAATATTGAATGCTTTGTTACCAAACTAACATTGATTGCAAACCCTGATTTGAAAGACTATATAAGGGAGAACTCTAGCAACTAGGAAACCTAATCCCCACACCTTAGTGTGATACTAGTTGTGTAAGCTAGAGTCGATTCTCCTTTAACCTTAGGTTTTCTTCTCTAAACCAGGTTAACGACTTAAAGACTTCATTGGGATTGTGAAGCCAGACCGATACTACTTTCTCGTAGTTGTGTGATCTGATCTTGCTGAGTCTATCTTGTTGAGTACAATCGTAACGATTGGCTTGAGATCTTTATCTCTGATAGGAAAGATAGAAAAGTAATCACAAACATCTTCGTCTCATCGTTTGTGATTCCACAATATCTTCTTTCACCGCGTCGATTAAGATTATTGTGAGGTGATTGATAATACTAGGTTGTTCTTCGGGAATATAAGTCTGGATTATCAATTGGTTCATGTTCACCTTGATTTATCAAAAGATGAAACAAAACTCGTAGGTATATTCATGGGATACGGATTTATCTATTCTGTAGACTTTTTTGTGTGATACATATTTGTTTATTAAAGTTTTAAACTTTGGGTCGTAGCAACTCTTAGTTGTGGGTGAGATCAGCTAAGGGAATCAAGTGCGTAGTATCCTGCTGGGATCAGATACGTAGGAGCATAACTGTACCTTGGATCAGTGTGAGCTTGATTTGGGTTCAACTACAGTCCAGACCGAAGTTAGTTTGAAGTAGGCTAGTGTCTGTAGCGGCTTAATATAGTGTGTGTTCAATCTGGACTAGGTCCCGGGGTTTTTCTGCATTTGCGGTTTCCTCATTAACAAAATTCTGGTGTATGTGTTATTTCTTTTCCGCATTATATATTGTTATATAATTGAAATATCACAGGTTGTGCGTTGTTCAATCAATTAGAATATCCGACCTTTTTGTTGTTGATTTAAATTGATTGACTCTTGGATATTGGTCTTTGGTACCATCCAAGTTATCTCTCTAGTATTTGATAAAGACTCGCAGATTTCTATTTGCTTGAGTATATATCAAATCGATAGATTGAGATATAAACTCTTTGATATACTTTTTATCTAGATTGAGTCTGACTGTCTAGTTGATTCTCTAAAAATTATATTGGAGTTTGTCCATACATATTGCTAAGCGTAATATTGGGTGTGGTTTTTGTACCCCAACTTTTTCAAGTTTTGACACTAAACTTGACAAACATGCTTGAGATAGAAACGCATGCGAGTTCGACCGAGCAGTGCTCTTACAATCTACCCCTTTGTCAATTTTAGTGGCAAAACTATCAATACATATGGATTGCAAAATAAATAAAACTTTGTAGCTTCTCGTCCACATGCTTGATCTCCTTGGTTCTTCAACATTACTCGAAAACTTCATCTTTTTCAAGTACTCCCATGATCCCATAGATGTTCAATTCATCATCATATTTGTTGAAGTTCCGTAGCCATAACAATGAGAAAACAAAAGCTCTCGATCATTGTTATACAGTGTCATAGTATTATTACACAGTATCAAAGTTCTTATATCACAACTTCGACAACAATACTATGGTGATATGTATCACTCCCCCTTAGTCAATACTTCGTCTCAACGCGAAAACCACTCCCCCTTACATAATGATCCGAAAATCATATGTATTTGTAGTGTGAACTACATATTAATTCTCCCCCTTTTTGTCAATAAAATTGGCAAAGGTACGAAAACGGGATCCTAATGAAATTTTCATGGAGACACTTCAAGACCAAAGAAAAGCACATATCAACTTGTTTTGATGCAATCATATAGCCGACGCTAAATGCATTCATCACAGAGTTTATAAAGATACAAGATAACTCCTCAAAATTTCACAGCTGCACACCCCACAAAGATATGGAAATTAAGTGCAAGTTCAAAAGAACTCTCCCCCATTTGATGTCATTCCCGAAAGAACAACAAGAGAGACCTTACTTTTACAAGAAAATAAGGATTTCTTTGGACACCAAAAACCATAAGGACATGATTTTGTATTCAAAAATTCTCAATCAAACTAATCACAAGAGAACCCATGATTAATTTAATCGGAATACACAACTAAAATAACCACAAACGAGTCTATGATTAGTTTAGTTGGAAATGGTCACATAAGAAGACTTATGGAGCTGCACAATATATACATAAAATATGGATCAGGGAAGATCAATACTACGGAATATACAAGGATTCATTCTATTTTCCATCACTATTTGCACAATGACATATAATAGACATAATCCTCGTAAAAAAGATTTTAACCTATCTTCTATCAATAAATGACATAATAGGCTTAACTTTTGTTTGTCAAAAGTTCATCGATCTTGTATCAATACATGCATATCGACATAAATGAGATAACTTTTGACAATGTATGGGACAATAATGGTTCACGGACGCAAACACACATATCCCATAACATATTGCAGTATATAAACCATAAAGATTAATACTGCAAAAATAATCTTCCCAAATAACTTTAGAATTTAAATAAATAAATCTAAAAACATGAAGATGAAAACATTGGACATAGCTATGTGTACTCACAAAAATGGCTATTCCAAACTCTAGTTGTCCTTCTTAAACTAAAACAAGAATAAAATTCTCTTAAGAAGTTTCCTAGACAAATAAAAAATATAAGACAAAATCAACTGAAACCGATCACAAGCTACATTAGAGTTCACGTACGGCAGCTTCACGGACTTCGAGCTTGTGATTCATGTTAACAACTGCATCTTCTAAGAAGATATCCTCATGGAGAAGTTCTTTAACATGTGACTTTATGAGACCAAGTTCGGTAGAAACCTTCTTCACCTCAATTCTCACCATATCAAGATCCTTCATAGTCTCAACGAGTTGTTGTTTTGCTTTCTCAAAGTATTTAAGAAAGTCATGAACCACTTCAGCAGAAACCATATCCTAATTCTCAACATCTTGATGAGAGTAAGCAAAATAAGATGAGGCATTAGGAGTGCCATCTTCTACAAGAGTTCTTTTCTTCCTTCCTTTTGTTTCTAAACAAAAACCTTTCTCAAGGAATCCTTTAGCAAAATCACCATAATGAGATGAAAAAGAAGACATCCTTGACTACCCAAAAGAAGAGTTTGCGTACGTGACTTATGTAACTCGGTATCTTGGATACTTAAAGGTTTCATAGGAAGGAAAAATAGGGTTTCCTTAATTGGTTCGTGTCAGTTACACGGGTAACCAGTACGAGTACAATTTCCAACCAAAAGAACCACAAGGGTCGTAAGTACATGACCTTGTAAAAAAAAAATTGTTATAAGAAGAACCTTTAGTGCCTCAAAAGAAATTATGTCTCATAGAGAACCCATTTTTGAGAACACATGCAGCAAAATGGTTTAAACCAAAAAAAATCAAAGAGAGTAACTTTTGAAAAAAAAACAAATACTTATGTAAACATGTTTGTAAGGATACTCCTGCTAAAGATGATAAGACCATAGCTTGAGAATCTAAAACGCATTTACAACAAGTATACCTGAACATATCTCTCTTAACCAGGTTTTTTGTAAGAGATCATCCAACCTTGTGATTAAGTGGCACAAGTATGAGCTTTTAGTTCATCAAATGAACATTGTTTTTGGTTAAACCCTTTTCTTCTGTTACCAGGAAGAATATTGTTATGATGTGAAAAGTTATCATAAAATTTACTATCATCATAATACAACACATAGTAAGGATTCTTACCTGAAGAAGAGCGTCTAGATGGAGCTGACATCTTGTTGATGATTTCCTTATATCCTTTAATAATCAATTTTAGATTGTCATCCGTCTGTTCATATATGCATTCTTCACTTGATGCATGATTCACATCAGTTTTAGCATTATCTCCATTACTGACATGAGAGAGAACATGAGTTCTTCTTGAATGATATTTGTCAAGAGGTCTACTATGCTTTTGTTCATTTGAGGAATTCATTGAACTGACTTTCCTGGTGGGAAACACAGGATGTGTACTGAAACCAATTGGTTTAGACATACGAATATCAGTTACACCTTTAAGAATTAAGTCTAATGTGTGTTGAAGTTGAACCCACGATTTATTTTTCAACTTGGGTTTCCTGTTTTGCAGTATATTCCCTTTTGAATCACAAAGAAGGCACATTTTCTGATCACGGGAGTGATTAGAGATTGCAGACTTAACATCATTGTGTAGAGAATTCTCTCTTTCAACTGATGTGTGAATCTCCTGCTCATCAAGTTGAGTGAGGAGAGAATCAGGAATTACTTCTGAAACTGGATCTCTTTCAGTTTGAATAGAAGTAGACGGTATATCAGTCTTTTCTAAACATTCTTGAATGAAGAGTTTACTCAAGAGATGTTCAATTTCTAAGGCATCCTTTTTAAGTTTAGCCTCAAGTAAGATACGAGCTGATCGAACTTCAGGTTTTTCTTTAAGAGAAGCCTTTTCATTGGAATCAGAGTCTGTTGCTACACCGAGAAGAACATTGACATGTTTTTTCAACTGTTTGAATCTTTCAGCTTGAATTCTAACAAGGTTTAGAATTAGTTTACTCTCTCTAGCTGTTTCCTCTTGAATAGTAGAGTTAGATTCATTAGGATAACACATGTCAATGTTAGTCTGTTTCATTTGAACACTGGGTTCGTCTATTCTCGAGATTGAAACATCTTTCTCTTTAATATACCTGTTAGAAACAGAATCTTTATTTCTGGTGACACGTTTATCAGAGATAACACCTTTGTTCATAGAGTCATATCGCTATAAACACAGACTTTTGAGGTCTTGAACGTGTTTGTCTGCTCTGATACCAATTGAAAAAGTTGGGGTATAATAACCACACCCAATATTTCGATTAGCAATCTGTATGGACTAACTCCAATATACTTTCTAGAGAATCAACTAGATAGTCAGACTCAATCTAGAGAAAAGTATATTGAGGAGTTAATATCTCTCTCACTTGATTTGATCTTTACTCAAGCAAATAAAAATCTGCGAGTCTTTATCAAATACAAGGATAATAACTTGGATGGTACCAAAGACCAATATCCAAGTGTCAATCAATTTAAATCAACAACCAAAGGTTGGATATTCTAATTGATTGATCTTTACGCACAACCTGTGATATTTCAATTATATAACGAAATATAATGCAGAATAGAAATAACACAGACACCAGAAATTTTGTTAACGAGGAAACCGCAAATGCAGAAAAACCCTGGGACCTAGTCCAGATTGAACACCACATTGTATTAAGCCGCTACAGACACTAGCCTACTACAAACTAACTTCGGTATGGACTGTAGTTGAACCCTAATCAATCTCACACTGATTCAAGGTGAAAAAGCGGGGGTCTAATAACCACACCCAATATTTCAATTAGCAATCTGTATGGACTAACTCGAATATACTTTTAAGAGAATCAACTAGACAGTCAGACTCAATCTTAATAAAAAGTATATCAAGGAGTTAATATCTTTATCTCTCGATTTGATCTATACTCAAACAAATAGAAATTTGCGAGTCTTTATCAAATACAAAAGAGATATAAACTTGGATCATACGAAATACAAATATCCAAGGATCAATCAATTTCCAATCAACAACCAAAGGTTGGATTTCACAATTGATCGATACAACGCACAACCTGTGATATTTCAATTATATAACAAAATATAATGCGAAATAGAAATAACATAGACACCAGAAATTTTGTTAACGAGGAAACCGCAAATGCAGAAAAAACCCAGGACCTAGTCCAGATTGAACACCACACTGTATTAAGCCGCTACAAACACTATCCTACTACAAACCGACTGTAGTTGAACTCTAATCAATATCACACTGATTCAAGGTACAGTTGCGCTCTTTACGTCTCTAATCCCAACAGGATACTACGCACTTGATTCCCTTAGCTGATCTCACCCACAACCAAGAGTTGCTACGACCCAAAGTCGAAGGCTTCAATAAAGAAATCTGTATCACACAGAAATAGTCTATGATGATAGATAAATCTGTCTCCCACAGATAAATCTATGAGTTTTGTTCCGTCTTTTGATAAATCAAGGTGAACAGGAACCAATTGATAAACTGGACTTATATTCCCGAAGAACAACCTAGTATTATCAATCACCTCACAATAATCTAAATTGTATTGTAGCGAAACTATATATTGTGGAATCACAAACGATGAGACGAAGATGTTTGTGATTTCTTTTTATCTTGCCCTATCAGAGATATAATATCAAGTCAATTATTTCAATTGAACTCGTACGATAGAAAATGTCAAGATCAGATCGCTCAACTACAAGAGAAGTAGTTTCGTCTGGCTTCACAATCCCAATGAAGTTTTTAAGTCGTTAACCGACAAGGTCTCGAGAAGAAACCTACGGTTAAAGGAGAACCGACTCTAGCAAACCAACTAGTATCACACAAGAGGTGTGGGGATTAGTTTTTAAAGTTGCTAGACGTCTCCCTTATATAATTTTCAAATCAGGGTTTGCAATCTAAGTTACCTTGGTAACAAAGCATTTCATATTCACCGTCAGATGAAAAATATGACTTCTCCAAGTTAATATCTTTCAACCGTCAGATCGAAACTTAGCTTGTCTCACACACAAATGAAATGTATTCATTTAGGTTTGAGTAACCGTACCTAAACGTGTACATTGGGTTGGTTCACAAATAGTTAACCAATGGTTAGCCATATGAGCACTTTCATATTAACCGTAGTCATCTTTCTCATAAATAGTTCAAATGATTCATAAGAAGTAGTTCAAGAGTTGTTCAATTGCTTAGGACTTTATTCATAGACGCAATTGAAACAAAATCGGTTTGATTCACTTAAATCAATTCATGAACAATATAGCCACGGTTTGCAAAGATTCCATTCCTTATTGATTTATTGTTTAAGTTCATGAAACTACCGATTTGAGAATTAACCAGCTTGGGTACGCGTACCTTAACTACCGGATTTGAGTTTACAAACTCAATAAAAAATTTCGGTTCGAAAACTTCCGTGGGTACGCGTACGGGTATGCATACCTAAGTTGTCTGGTTTTCAGTTTGCAAACTTCACAAACTTCAACAGAAATTTTCGGTACGAAAACTTCCACCAGTACGCGTACCTAACCTGTCTTCTTCACCAATAGCGCATGCACACATATGCACGCACTTGGTTTCCGGCACATGGATTTATACACTAATGTGCGAACAGACTATATGCTTATATCCATAGTTGGTAATCTCAACTTTACATTTCAATCATTGAAACATTATTCTATAATGTTATAATAGTCATTATACAAAAAGAATCGACTATCGTCATCAAAACTATTTTCAAGATTGAAACATCATCATGACTTTCGTCACGGGTAAAGATGAAAATGGTTAAAGCAAAAGCTCACCAACACATATTTCGAGAAAAAGATAGGCGAGTAAACTCGGATCGAAATAGAAAATGTGTATGTATGAAAACTATCATACTTATACGACTTTTGTCTCAAGAGTAGGAGATAGAGTAGATAGACTTTTAAGTGACAGATGAGTTCAAGTCTCCACATACCTTTTGGTCGGATGAAATTCCACTGGTTCCTTGAGTAATTCTTCGTCTTCGTAAGATAATCGCCATGGAGTCTGGAGCTCAACTATACCTAATATTCCTAGACCGAGACTTAGTCATAAGTAAACTAAAAATCAAGACATATAGTTTTGATCACTAACATTGACAAACATGCTTGAGATAGAAATGCATGCGAGTTCCACCGAGCAATGCTCTAACAATCTCCCCCTTTGTCAATTTTAGTGACAAAACTATCAATACATATGGATTACAAAATAGATAAACACTTTGTCGCTTCTCGTCCACATGATTGATCTCCTTGGTGCTTCAACATTACTCGAAAACTTCGTCTTTTCCAAGTACGCCCATGATTCCATAAATGTTCAGTTCAACATCATAGTTGTTGAACTTCCGTAGCCATAACAATGAGAAAACAAAAGCTCTCGATCATTGTTATACAGTGTCATAGTATTATTACACAACATCAAAGTTCTTATATCACAACTTCGAAAACAGTACTATGGTGATATGTATCACTCCCTCTTAGTCAATACTTTCGTCTCAACATGAAAATCACTCCCCCTTACATAATGACCCGTAAAACACGTAAATCATATGTATTTGTAGTGTGAACTACATATTAATTCTCCCCCTTTTTGTCAATAAAATTGGCAAAGGTACGAAAACGGGATCTTAATGAAATTTCAACGAAGACGCTTCAAGACCAAAGAAAAGTACATATCAACTTATTCAGATGCAATCATAAAGCCGAAGCTAAATGCATTCATCAAGGAGTTTATAAATATACAAGATAACCCCTAAATAATTCCACAGCCGCACTCCCCACAAAGATATGGAAATTAAGCGCAAGTTCAACAGAACTCTCCCCCATTTGATGTCATTCCCAAAAGAACAACAAGCGCGACCTTACTTTTACAAGAAAAGAAGGATTTTATTGGACACCAAAAACCATAATGAAATGATTTTCTATATCCAAAATTCTCAATTAAACTAACCACAAGTAAACCCATGATTATTTTAATCAGAATACTCAATCAAATTAAACACAAAAGTGATCAATTTAATTGAACATGCTCGACATAAGAGAACTTACGGAGCTACGACTATGTTAACCATAAAGGAATGATCAACTCAATAGTTTTATGCTCAACACAAGAAAACCTTATGGAGCATTGCAGTATACACATAAAATGTGGATCAAGAAAAGATCAATACTGCGACATATACAAAGATTCATTCTATTTTCATCACTATTTGCATAACGACTTATAATAGACATAATCTTTGTTAACAAAAGATTTTAACCTATCTTCCATCAATAAATGACATAATAGGCTTAACTTTTGTTTGTCAAAAGTTCATCGATCTTGTATCAATACTTGCACATTGACATATAAACGAGATAACTTTGGCAATGTATGGGACAATAATAGTTCACGGACGTAAACACACATATCCCATAACACATTGCAATATATGAAATCATAAAGATTAATACTGCAAAAATCATCTTCCAAACCAAACTTTAGAATTTAAACAAATAACTCTAAAAATATGAAGATGAAAAACGTTGGACATAGCTATGTGTACTCACAAAAAAGGCTATTCTAAACTATAGTTATCCTTCTTAAACAAAAACAAGAATAAAAATTCTCTTAAGAAGTTTTCTAGAAAAAATAAGAAATCTATCTAAGACTTGCTATCAAATTTCGAACACATGCCAGTTCTTCATTAGCTTCCTTCAGCATGATCCTCACGAACTCGAGATTTTTTCTGGCGATCACGAACTGTTTACGTAGAACTTCAAAATCTTGAAGAAGATTTCCAACCAGTTGCTGTGATAATTGAACTAGTTGCTTGTCTACATGATCAATTTCATGATAAAAATTTAGAAGAACAGGGTTCTCATAAAACTCAGCAATGTTGTTTTCATTCTCAACTTCCTTCTTGCACCCTTCCATAGTTTGCACCACTACTGAACTAGTATATATCAAGAAAATCTTCAGGATATATATATATATGTATATATATGTATTAGATACATATAGTGAAACCCTAAGGTTATACCAGTAAAGGTCGGTAATTGGTCAGGTATGCAAACGCTCATAGTTATGAACCAGGTTCAAAAGCCGTCTAAGCACAGAAGCCTTATAAAAGGCTATGTCAAGGTACTTTTTTAAATTAAAAGGAGGAGTACCAAAACTTTCAACAAAGCATGATTTTCTCAAGAGTTTTTAAGGATTAATTGTGCTTCATTAAGAAAGGAAAGCTAGAGTAGAATTCTTCTTAGAAAACATCAACCTAAAGAACCAAACGGAAAAAATACAACAACCATTCAAGACGAGTTGCATCTTGAATTCTGTGTGCATCCTCATGAGAAAGAAACGAGAATGCACAACGAGACTGGTTAAGTTGTAGATAGAGTGTTTAACTCATCATCGTTTTCCTTCTCTGAGTTACAAAGGGAATTAATTTCAGAAGAATTATTACACGGAGAATAAGGCATACCTGAAAATGCTTTCTTCCTCAATTTTTTGATTTTCCGCTTAATATTATTTATACTGGTTCTTAAATCTGAAGCATGATTGTTGATGTGTATGTGATCGAGATTCGACACTTTTGGCACCGTGTGATCCTTGCCAGCCGGTGATATTTCATCCTTACTTGAGGGATCCTTCTTGAAAAAGTGGGGGTACAACAACCACACCCAATATTTCTCTTAGAAATCTGTATGGACAAACTCCAATATACTTTCTAGAGAATCAACTAGACAGTCAGACTCAATCTAGATAAAAAGTATATCAAAGAGTTTATATCTCAATCTCTCGATTTGATATATACTCAAGCAAATAGAAAGCTGCGAGTCTTTATCAAATACTAGAGAGATAACTTGGATGGTACCAAATACCAATATCCAAGTGTCAATCAATTTAAATCAACAACCAAAAGGTCGGATATTCTAATTGATTGAACAACGCACAACCTGTGATACTTCAATTATATAAAACAGAAACGAAGCTATTAACCGATAAAAGTTTCCCCCACACTTATTCTTGTCCACACTTGGGAGTGTATAAAGAATATAGAAATCGGGTACTTCCACGGTTTCTTGTTCCAAGACCTGCATAGTATGAGAATCAAGTATCTCTAATGGCGGAAATCGAGAAACAAAGTCATTCAACAATATTCTCGAAGCACATACATTCAAACCAATAAGAGGTAAAGGAGAAGAAACAATATGCAAAGGGTTAGACAAACCTTGCACAATCTCTTGTAGCACGGAATCCTCTTCATCCTTGAAAAATTCAAGTGAACTATTCACCTCTTGCATATTATGGTCCTCTATCAAACCTTGCAACCATTCTTCGTCCGTTTCTGCCTTAACCAAAATCTCGGCATCAACATCTTCATTACAATCCTTTGCAAGCTCAATTGGGTCTTCCACAATATTGGTCATATCGGTTTCATTCTCAACACACTCCTCTTCGTTGTAAGGCACATGCTCTTTTGCGGATCCAAATTTTATCATAAGAAACTTTTTTAGAACACTCAAAAATGCAGCATCCTCAAGCTCCACCCTTTGAATAGGCTCTTGATCATTATTAAGATCAATGCTTGAGTAATATACACAAGTGTCATCATAATCCTTTTCATCTTCATCTTGATCCCAGAATTCCATTGTACACCTTTGGGTAATGTCACCATGAGTTGCTTCAAACGACGTATCTTCATAATCATCGTCAATTTCATAGCTAACATAAGATTGGTTGTCGCTGAATTTAGTGTTTCTAACCTCAAAATCATCCTTTTGAATAGGCGAATGATCATTATTAAGATCAAGAGTTGAGTTATCTACACAATTATCAACGAAAGTCCCCAAAGGTTGGCCTTTTTCAACATTAGCATCAATCAAATATTCATCACACACCACAGGCACATTAGAATATTTATTGCTTTGAAAACAAAATTATTCTTCATACCTTTCTTCCTTGTATTCATCAATGCTTCTTCGTAAGATATCCATACCTTCACGAAGTTCTTGGAGTTGCTCGTTTGTAGCTTCTTTATCTTTTTGAAACTCTTGTCGTAAAAAGTTGGAAAAGTTGTCTAACAAGTTAGAGACTTTTTGTTCACGAGCATAAGAATCCTTCAATCCTTGTGGTTGTTCACACACATACCCGCCATAAGGTTGTTGAGGAAAACCATAAGGATCCATGGAATATTGGTCATAGCCAATGAATTGGTTTTGATTATACCCTTGGAATTGTTGGAAGTTGTCATGTTGTTGAGATTGTTGGAAACCGTATCCATTGTTCCAATATGCTCCATCCATGAGAAATAAGTACCTGAAACACGATTCTCAAAACAAGGTTAAAAACCAGAAAATAAAACAAAACTAAAAACAAAACCAAAATAAGAAACCAAAAACAAGTGACAACCGCTGCCTCCCCGGCAGCGGCGCCAAAATATGACCGGTTGTCAGCCGTGCAAATATAATTTCACTTTCTCACTCAACTAGATATAAATATAATATGTGATAAGAAAGAGTTCGTTCCCACAAAGAGGACTGAGGTTGTCAAGTTGTTTCGGTTTTCTATGTAAAACAAGGGGGGTTTCTGATTTTTACATATCTAAAATAAAATAAAAGCAAAGTAAAGCACACAAATCAATTATGAGAAAGTATTGGTTAAGGACTTCGTTTTCATTCACTAACATGTTCTTGTATTAATAAGTAGAATTGATATTTAATCTCTCATTATCAAAAGCCCTAGAATACCTTGATCGCAAGAATATCCCGCTAATTCCCTCTTGTCATCAACAAAAACATTAAAAGATGCGAATATGAATTCTATCTAAGAGAACAACCTAACGTGTAAAAGCACTATTCAAGTTTAATTCCCTAGATGCACTAAGGTTTATGAAATTAGGCTAATCAATTCAATCGAACGTGTAAAAGCACTAATCCGATTTAACAAAGGTCAAGATTCACATATAGTTACTAGGATATATCACTACAAGCAATAACCATATTTGTGCTACTTGTATCCAAGATGCATCACTTTTACGTATGAAACACCCTAAACTAGCTTTAGATGTGAATAAAGTTCAATTAATTGGCCACTTAACTAAAAAAGTATTCAAGTCATACATGGCGATATATATAGTGAATCAAGATCGATAATTGTGAGACAAAACTAATTTATTAATAAAAGAAGCATGCTTTGTGAAATCAATTTAATCCATAACCAATAATAAAATCTAACTCATAATCATGGAGTTCATAACAATAATAAAGAGAGGAGTTTCCATAAACCCTAGGCAAAAGGTAGTAGAAGAAGATAAAAGATATAAATATAGAACCATAATATTGGGCATACCAAAAACTTTATAGGCATACAAAGTCATTTTCCTAACCAGGGTGTATTGATAAGGGGTGTCTAATGGGTATGCAATGACCTATACACCCTTAAACACTTCGAAAATATTGATTTATAGGCTTTAGGTTCGGCTGACTCGTGTTGATGAGTTATCAGCCGAACTTTCCGCTGTAGACTGAATTCTTTCGATCTTGTTTTGATCATAACTTCTTCGTCCAATGTCGGAATGACCTCATTCTTTTTGCGTTATCTTCGTATCTTCATTCTCTTGAAGATGAAGATAAAATCTACTTGATTTTAATGGGTTAAAATCTACGATTTTCATTATATAAGCTGAACCATTAACATTTTTTATTCCTGAACTCTCAGGAATAGGTTCGGCTTACATCAATGAGCCGAACCAACCCATTGATGAACAGTTCGGCTTACATCTATGAGCCGAACCTCACATAATTTTTCTTCCAGATCACACAGGACTAGGTTCGGCTCATTATGATATTTTTAAACAAGCCGAACTAGTTGGTTCGGCTCATAACAATAACACTTTCAGCTTGCCGAACTGTTCATTAGTTGTCAATATCCAGGTTTCAGATCAAGGTTCGGCGCATAATTTAGGTGAGTTGTGAGCCGAACCTAGGTTCGGCGCATAATTTAGTTGCGTTGTGAGCCGAACCTAAGTTCGGCGCATAATGTTGTTGTTTTTTAAGCCGAACGGTTCTTCAAATTTTCAGCCTGAAAGTGTATATGAACAGTTCGGCTGATACGATTTTCATTATATAACCCGAACCATTAACATTTTTTATTCCAGAACTCTCAGGAATAGGTTCGGCTTTCTAGGAAAATTTTATACAAGCCGAACTAGTGTCTAGCAAATGTTCGGCGCATACCTAAACAGTTTCAGTTAGCCGAACTGTTCATAAAGGGATCGGTTCGGCTCATAAATGTAAGTCGAACCTTTTCATCCTCCAATGGTTTGGGAATCATTGGTGTAGTTGATGTGCATTTTCCTAGGTTTTTTAGATGATATATGACCCTCCTCATCCTCCATTGAATCAAGAATTAGAATTTTCTCACTTTCTCTTTCTCTTTCTCTTTCTCTCCTTTTTAACCAAACCAAAATTTTGATTTTTTTTCCTCAAATTTTTCATCTAAACAACTCTTATAATTCTGAAAATTATTTTAATCACTAAACAAAATATTTAATCACTAATCAAGATTATTAACACTAATACGTAAAGGGCAAATTTGCCATTAAAAAAATTGGGTTAAGGGGTTATCTGATTTTGCTATTTCACAACCTTTTTTGTCTTCATTCAGTATGCCTTGGAAGATTTTGGTATGCCCAATATTATGGTTCTAAATAGAACCCTTCTTTTATATACTTTATGTGCCTTCACGTTCCAACTCTGTCGTTGAGCCAGCCCATGAGTGAAGCCCACTAAAAACAGGTCCAAATTCTTCTCTATAAATCAGGTTCGGGCTAACTCACTGAGTCAACTCGGCCATAACTGATTCCGGCCGAGTTTTGACTGTTTTCTGATCAATCCAGGCTGCATTCAGGCCTTTCAATAATTCATCCCTGCAGAGCCTAACATACATCTATTTATTCACATAATCCATTCAATCATTCCCTGTTGCTTCTCTGCTCCATTCAATTCAGCAGCAACCTCAAACCCATTTCCAAGACTCGTAGACACCATTTCAGTTCAATTTCTTCTCTAAACAACACCAGAACCATCACTGCAGTTCTGCAGTTGCCCAGAGTCTTAATCTCTGCTCTTGACTGCAACAGTCTTCATAACCTGCACTCCAAACTGCTCATCTGCAGCTGCACAACTCCACACTCCAAGACCTGCAACTGCTTCATTCTTAGCCTTGAACTGCAACATCACAGAACTGCACTGGCCTATAGCAGCAACAATCCCAACTTATGTAGCTTAAACTTCTCAACTCAGCAACACATTCACCATCTAAACCCACCTGTGCCAACACCATTCTATCATCTCACTGCCATCAGACTTCACCATTTGCAATCCATCTCAGTCCCTGCAATTGCACTGCCTCAGCAACTTCATTCTCTTCTCTATTAAGCCATTCTACAACAGCATCACACCTGCAATGCATAATTACTCGCAGTTCCATTCATACACAGACCAACACTTAAATTGCAGCTTCAATCACCAGTTCAAAGGCCTCCTACCAATTCCATTCACCTTCTTTGTAGTTGCTCAGATCACCACCAGTTCAACCCCTAGTTTCAGTCTTACCAGAAACTGCATCTTGTCATTCAGAGCCATGGCAGCAACACACAACCACCTTTCTTTATGTCCTATCATTTTGTTCTTCAGTTTTGAGCTCATGTGTCTGCCAGAATCACACTCAACACCAAAGCAAAGACCACCCGAGCCAGATCTCCTTGGCATCAACCACCAGTTCAGAGTAACAACTCCATTCTACTGCCAAGCTCTAACTCCCCTCGCTGCAACTGCATTCACCATTAATTCGAAACCCATCTCCTAATTTCAGTCACGACAGCAACAGCATTTTCTTCTATCTTGCAGTTTCTCGAATCAATACTCTGAACCTTCAATCCATTTCCGGCCACAACACCCTTGTTTCATCTTCCTCTTCTGGTGGCAGTAACACCAATTTCTTCTTCTAATTTTCAGATCGAGCTCAAACCCAATCTAGTTCTTCTTGGTTTCACAGAAACAACCTCTTATTCTTTCTCGATCTGTGGCTTGGAAGCAGCAGTAAAATCTTCTTCTCCATCTTTGAATCCCATCATCTCTGTCTTGTTCGAATAACAGCAGCAAACCCCATCAAAGTCTCATCATTTCAAAACCCATATTAGATCCCTTTTTCCTTCATTCGATTGCAGCAGCAACAACACGTTTCAACTTCAAGAACAACACGATCACTTCTCTGTCAGCTCTCAACTCCTGGCTGGATCTCAATTTTAGATTCAATTTCATCTTCTCGGATTCAATAGCAGCAGCAGCTTTTCTCTCTTAATCTCAGGTTAAAACGAAAAGATAATGATAGCATTTCTTCCCTGAATTTTAGGTCATGTAGGAAAAACTGACTTTCTACTTCAGGCACCCACTAACAAGATAAGGGCCGTCAGTTCTTGTATGGCTTGTCGGTTCCGAATAACCGATAGCTTAATTCCTTGTTCAACACAACTGTTAGTTTTGAGGAACTGACAGCTCATTCTTCACCTCTTTCTCGCACACCTTAGCCCGCTCCAAGTATAGCTCCCATGTGAATTGACCTTTGTGCTCCTTTTCGCTCCAAATGGCTAATTTCTTCTTCTTTTGCTCATAATGACTCCAAAGTACCTAAATAACTCAAAAGCACACATAAGATACATAATTTACATGAAAACTTGCAAAGAAAGCTTAAACAGTGAATATAAAACTAGGTGTTTATTACACCTATCAATTGAACAACGCACAACCTGTGATATTTCAATTATATAACAATATATAACGCGGAAAAGAAATAACACAGACACCAGAATTTTGTTAAAGAGGAAACCGCTGATCGTATTTTAATAGTGGTAAGAAGAGTTGTCGTTCACTCGGACTTTGTTGGAATTGATTTTAGGCTTAAATATAAAACGTACTCAAAAATAAGAAAATATATCTACAAATATTGTCACAGGATGAAGAGACACTAGGACGCAGGATTTCACTACTTTTCATATTCTTGTGGTTCAGTCATTAACTCTAGACAATATAGCTCAAACAAAAGAAGTTGTGACTCTAATTCTTTGCCAACAATAGATTTCATAAAGCATCAATTGTAAATTACAAGCATAGTGTATCTAAAGCGCTTAAGACTAAGCATACACTATCTAACAAGATAACAATTGATTAATAGAAATCATAAAGCAATTAAATCTATGCAAAAAGTCATATAAAGAATTAATTCATTTACCACAATCATGAAAAGTTGCTTCCTCCGTTGTCCCAGTGATGGGTTCTATCTCCGCATGATGAAAACACGCTCAAATGAATTTTTCATTGCTCAAAAAGGTGTTCACAATAATGAAATGGGAGAAAAACAATAAAACCGGGTTTGTAACAATTATATTTGTTACAAATCGAACTGTTACAGAGTACGATAAATGATAACTATCACTGTTACTGTAGCTTATAAGACTGCTCTCTGTATGTCGTTTCCACTGTAGCAAATACGACAGTTGTAGGTGGGTCTTATGTTCTTCGTTACTTCTTCAGCAACAACAATGGAAGTTTCCTGCAACTCGATTGTTTGCGTCTCTGTAGTGTTCTAAACTATCCCAAACTCTCCATCCCCCTTTCTATGACCTCCCAGCAACTCTTTTATACTCCAAAGGCTCGAGAATAACACCCCATTACTTCAAAATCTTCTCTATTACTCGGCATTAACTCGGAATATTTTTCTTTCCTTTTTTGTCTCTGACACGCATCTGCAGCTGCTGTATCTTCCTTATTTAACTTCTCCACGCTTCTGCAGAGTCCAAGCTCTATCCAAACACGAGCAGCACACGTCTAACTTGCTGTAATCCCGTGATTATTTCTTCGCGTACGTGTTTCCCTGTTTTCTTCTCACGGACTATCTAGCCAAATTCAGTCGACAAAATAAGCCATACCAGGTCTGTTAAGGCCATTCACATCATCCCAACAAATCACAGCCATTTAGTCTCCTTCTAACACGCCCAAAATTCCAACGCCAATCTGCCAGGCGATAAACTTCTTTTCCCGCCAACACCAAAATTCAAATAAGGAAGATGTTTCCCCCTAACCAACGTCCTGGGTGCCGAATAACAAATGGGTGTTGTGGACAAATGGGCTACACATAGCCGTGGGTGACACATAGCAAACGTGGGGGTACGTATAGCAAATGTCCCCCGGGGGTGCTCCGAGCAACTTTTCGAACCGAATTTTCCAACAATATTTATTTCCAAAAAATACCTACAAACACACAAAACACCATAATAAGGACAAAAACGAGTACTAACAATGCGAAACATTGAGGACAAATTAGACACATAAATGCGTCTATCAAATACCCCCAAACTTATTATTTGCTAGTCCTCGAGCAAAACTAAAAAATAAAACCGAGTTAATCTCGGGAGGGTTTACCAGAGGTGTACCCACAAAACCATGACTTCTAATTAGTCACAAGTATCCAAAGAGTTATGAGGACATACAAATTCTCAACCTATCTCCAAGTAACTAGAATGCCAGAGAAATTAAAGGTGTCAGCTCTAAAGCTGACTAAAGAAAAGGGGAGACACATCCGCAACACTGCTAGATAAAGAGATATCCGCTACACAACTAGATAAACATTGTAAGATGCGTCCGCTGCTTTACAGCTGGATAAGATTAGGAGAGAGATAAAGATGAGAGGGACATCTGCTACACAGCTGGACTAATTACGTGGTATGAGTTAAACCAGTGCTAGAAAGATCTTGTGCCAGATTGAAAGCGGACTAAAAAAGCAACCAAATGTATCTTTCTTCGACTCTCTCATAGTGCTCAGTAGAAACAACGTCTTCTTCGGTCTTCAACTGTTGATGATAAACTATCGAACCTCATAGAACCTTGACAATTAACTATTCTCTTTGATTTCTTGCTTGAAACTTCCTTATAGATTTCTACTTCCCTATGACCTTATTGAACAAAACGTAACGATGATTTTTTCATTTTCCAATTTTTTTTTCTTTCATTTTTTTTTCATTCATTTTTTTTTCAACACAAAAATTTAAATGGCCATGAGAGAAGGACTTTAGAACTTGGATCTTCGCAACTTGTGATGTCTTGGTATCATGAACTTCAACAACTTATATCATTTTCTCTTATAACTTTTTGTAATTAAGTCTTCAGATTTGATTTTTGAATTAGTCTTTTCTATTGTTGCTTCTAAAGCTTAAACGTCTTCAACTTTCTTCATAGATTTTAATGTCGCCCCGCTTGTTGATGATGATAAGTTTCTACCGAGAGAGAGTCGTAATCCAGTAACTAAGACTACATTGTGAGGTTGCTTTGTCTTTATGGCATTTCCTTCTGACCTACTTGACTTTCCATCATGGATGGTTAGGTCCATCACGGTTACCCTCTAAAAGGAACAAGTTCTCTCATGAATTTCAAAGATCTCAATGTCTTTTTATTTAATGTCTCAAAAGATTGTTATCTCTAGCATTCCAATTTCTATCTTTTCGGTGAGAAACAGTATGTAAACTTAGCTAACCGGATACTATGTGACGCTTGAAGTTTCAAAAATGCGATTAAAAAGTTTCTCCCATACCCCCAAACTTAAATCTAACATTGTCCTCAATGTTCTAAAGATGAAATTAAAAGCATGAACAAGGAGAAACTGTTACCAGTAGAAGCAAAAGAGATAAGGAAAGAGATTACCATGTCGCATGAATATTGGGTTACCTCCCAAGAAGTGCTAAGTTTAAAGTCTTCAGCCAGACTAAGAAACGATTAGTCACCTTATAGAATCATAAAGTAATAGCCGGAATAACTGCGGATCACCAAAACCAAATAGGTCTATCACAAGTAAAAGGAATCTGCAACATGCCAAGAAAATTAACGGATAAAGCACGCCCTTGTCTAGTTTCCTATTTAAGACAACTACATCTAGTCGTGGTTCTGGTTCAGGTTCTATAACTGGGTTTAGATAAAATATTTTCATGGACTGCATTTTCTCGTAGCTAAGGTCCGATTCAGGTATTAGAGTCTGTGAAAACTCAAGTAAAAACTTGGAAGCACATAATAGTAACCTAAATAATTGCGGATCCTTTAAGTCAATCAGTTGACCACGATGAAAGTAGTGGTCTTCCTTAAACAAATGTGTCGACCCTAATCTCCTAAAGTAATTAGGTTTAGTCTCAAAACTTAATAACCGACACATCTGAAAATCGAATGTTCCCACAATTGGAAGAAAAGTTTTTGTTGGGAAAACCAAGTCGATCTTGGTATCATAGCCTGGGCTAACCACATCAACCATAGGATGGGTTTCTAGCAACTGAACTTCTTCCTGGACATTATTAGGTTCGGGAGAGCTAGCATGAAGGTAATCTGGCACAATGGTTAAGGCACATATATCAAGTACCAAGTTAGGGACCTTTCTAAGAGTTAAAGCATATGGAGAATGATAATCACCCCCAAACTTAGAGTTTTCAGTGTCTCTAGAAATACTAGTCACAACTTCCCTAATTTCAAGGTCATTAGATTCCTGAAAATGGTCAATTGATTTTTCTAAGTCTGGTTCATCCTCACTCATCTCTAAGAGTTTATTTTCTTTGTCTAAGACTAATGTTTCTAAATCGCTAGACTCTAAAACAATATTCTCAAAAGAAACTCGTTCCTCTAAACCATTATTAGCATCGTAATCAAAAGGAAATACTACATCGTCTAAAACGGGGGTATCTCTAGTCAAATCCTCGTCCTTTTGAATAGGTGAATAATTATTAAAATTATTTGGATTTGAACTAGAAATAATATTATCGTTATAAAGCTCAATTGGAGTAACAAATTCCTGTTCACTATGCCTATATGTGTCCGATTCTTCATCAACACTATCCTCATCATAATCATCATTATAATAACATGAAAATGGTTGAACCTTATCTAAACAAGTAGTGTTACCAATTATAACCTCGTCATCTTGATTATGTGAATATCTATCTTCATGTTCAAGGGTACTACCGGAAACACTATATTGGAAATTAAGATTATTTCGAGCAGTTCTTTTCTGGGCCTCTAACAAAATTTTCTAAGTCGACTCACATGACTTCCTGATTTTATCTAGGAAAGAAGGTTCACATGTTGCATTGCTTTCGTCCATGACTAAGTTATTTATTTCTGCTAACTTACGTGTCGACTCAACTAACTTACGTGTTGACTCTAGTAAAGAGGAATTATCAGAGTTTTGCTCGTATGACCGGTGGGTATGTGGATAGTAATTGGGCTCACAATGGTATGGACCATAACCTTCAAAAGTTTTACGTTCCCAATCACTATTCACACTATGGTCATAAAAAGGATAATGTCCAAGCTGCTCAGTCAGATACTCATTGTATTGGTTATTATAATACCAGTTCGGCATCCTAACTGCAAGGGAATTCTAAACAAACACAAAGAAGGATGACTCGACCACAACAAGCCTATTTTATCTAGCAAACAAAAAAGCATGAAGGCTTCACTTAGATTGTTTCTAGACCAGCTTCTAATCCTTCGAAAGGGAATTCGTTACAATTTAAGCAAACCCCTCTGGAATCAATCCGAGTCAAAGTAAGTTGAATAGAGGCGAGGGAAGCTCGGTGGAGCTTTGATACCCAAGGCCTCACCGGTATAACAAGGCGGCGCAGTCACGCATTCAACTCACAGAAACCATCATGAACTTCGAAGTATGCTTAAAAGAGTAACCAATATTTTTCGAATGACTTTCCTATTAAGATCGTTACCCTATCGGTCTCGTTCTAGTCAGTATTTTAAGCTTAGTTTCGCGTAGGTTACGTGTTCCTAAGGCGGGAAAGAAGGAAACGGTGATGAAATCCGAGTCCTTATCTTGATTTGGCCAGGTCCTCAACATATATGCATACAAAATCATCCAGTAAACCCGCTGATAGGGGATTTACGGGTGTTTAGAATTCTTACCTCCCGTTCCACACGGGGGATGAACCGTTGAAGTCGACTCGGGCCACGATACCTATGTCATGTACGAACCCGAGGGGCCGAGGCGATATCGTAATCGCCGTCCTTCTCTGCAAACAGTTTATTTAAAACTACCCTTCCGTAGGGTTTTTAAAAATAGAATAAACTCCAATGTCCAAAAATAAAGTCCAAAAAGAAAAAAAAAAAGGTCCAAAAAAAAAATTACAAAAATATAACTCTAATTACAGTTTCTAAAAAAATAAAATAAAATTATTTACAAAATCTTCTTCTTCACTCCTTTTAGATTTCTTTTTTCTTTCCTTTTTGGAATTTGCCTTTCTTTTCAGCACTTTCTCTTTTTCTTAAACTTAGCTCCAAATCTGAAAGCAAACAAAAATACCAAAACGCGTAAAAAAGAACAAATAAAATAAAACCTAAAAACAAATCTATAAACAAATCCGCGTCGGCGGCGCCAAAAATTGATCGTATTTTAATAGTGGTAAGAAGAGTTGTCGTTCACTCGGACTTTGTTGGAATTGATTTTAGGCTTAAATATAAAACGTACTCAAATATAAGAAAATATATCTACAAATATTTTCACAGGATGAAGAGACACTAGGACGCAGGATTTCACTACTTTTCATATTCTTGTGGTTCAGTCATTAACTCTAGACAATATAGCTCAAACAAAAGAAGTTGTGACTCTAATTCTTTGCCAACAATAGATTTCATAAAACATCAATTGTAAATTACAAGCATAGTGTATCTAAAGCGCCTAAGACTAATCATACACTATCTAACAAGATAACAATTGATTAATATAAATCATAAAGCAATTAAATCTATGCAAAAAGTCATATAAAGAGTTAATTCATTTACCACAATCATGAAAAGTTGCTTCCTCCGTTGTCCCAGTGATGGGTTCTATCTCCGCATGATGAAAACACGCTCAAATAAATTTTTCATTGCTCAAAAAGGTGTTCACAATAATGAAATGGGAGAAAAACAATAAAACCGGGTTTGTAACAATTATATTTGTTACAAATCGAACTGTTACAGAGTACGATAAATGATAACTATCACTGTTACTGTAGCTTATAAGACTGCTCTCTGTATGTCGTTTCCACTGTAGCAAATACGACAGTTGTAGGTGGGTCTTATGTTCTTCGTTACTTCTTCAGCAACAACAATGGAAGTTTCCTGCAACTCGATTGTTTGCGTCTCTGTAGTGTTCTAAACTATCCCAAACTCTCCATCCCCCTTTCTATGACCTCCCAGCAACTCTTTTATACTCCAAAGGCTCGAGAATAACACCCCATTACTTCAAAATCTTCTCTATTACTCGGCATTAACTCGGAATATTTTTCTTTCCTTTTTTGTCTCTGACACGCATCTGCAGCTGCTGTATCTTCCTTATTTAACTTCTCCACGCTTCTGCAGAGTCCAAGCTTTATCCAAACACGAGCAACACACGTCTAACTTGCTATAATCCCGTGAATATTTCTTCCAGCGTACGTGTTTCCCTGTTTTCTTCTCACGGACTATCTAGCCAAATTCAATCGACAAAATAAGCCATATCAGGTCTGTTAAGGCCATTCACATCATCCCAACAAATCACAACCATTTAGTCTCCTTCTAACACGCCCAAAATTCCAACGCCAATCTGCCAGGCGATAAACTTCTTTTCCCGCCAACACCAAAATTCAAATAAGGAAGATGTTTCCCCCTAACCAACGTCCTGGGTGCCGAATAACAAATGGGTGTTGTGGACAAATGGGCTACAATAGCCGTGGGTGACACATAGAAAACGTGGGGGTCCGTATAGCAAATGTCCCCCGGGGGTGCTCCGAGCAACTTTTCGAACCGAATTTTCCAACAATATTTATTTCCAAAAAATACCTACAAACACACAAAACACCATAATAAGGACGAAAACGAGTACTAACAATACGAAACATTGAGGACAAATTAGACACATAAATGCGTCTATCAACCACAATGCAGAAAAACCCCGGGACCTAGTCTAGATTGAACACACACTGTATTAAGCCGCTACAGCCACTAGCCAACTCCAAATTAACTTCGGTCTGGACTGTAGTTGAACCCCAATCAATCTCACACTGATCCAAGGTACAGTTATGCTCCTACGTCTCTCATCCCAGCAGGATGCTACGTACTTGATTCCCTTAGCTGATCTCACCCACAACTAAGAGTTGTTACGACCCAAAGTCGAAGACTTTAATAAACAAATCTGTATCACACAGAAAAGTCTATGGTAATAGATAAATCCATCTCCCACGAATATACCTACGAGTTTTGTTTCGTCTTTTGATAAATCAAGGTGAACATGAAATAATTGATAAACCGGACTTATATTCCCGAAGAACAGCCTAGTATTATCAATCACCTCACAATAATCTTAACCGACGCAGCGAAAAAAGATATTGCGGAATCACAAACGATGAGACCGAAGTGTTTGTGATTTCTGTTATATCTTGCCTATCAGAGATATCAATCTCAAGCCAATTATTGCAGTTGTATTCGTACGATAGAAACAACAAGATCAGATCACACAACTACAAGAAAGTAGCATCGGTCTGGCTTCACAATCCCAATGAAGTCTTTAAGTCGTTAACCTGGTTTAGAAGAAGAAACCAAAGGTTAAAGGAGAATCGACTCTAGCTTAGCACAACTAGTATCACACAGAAGGTGTGGGGATTAGATATCCCAGTTGATAGAGTTCTCCCTTATATAGTCTTTCAAGTCAGGGTTTGCAATCAATGTTAGCTTGGTAACAAAGTATTCAATATTCACCGTTAGATGAAAACCTGATTAGATTAAAGCTAATATCTTTCAACTGTTAGATCGAAAATTAGCTTGTTACACTCAAATGAAATGCACGTTTCTAGGCTTGTGTAACCATACCCAAACTTGTACATTTGTTGGTTCAACAATAGTCAACCAAATGGTTAGCCATATGATCACGTTCATATCAACCACATTCTTCTTCACCATAACTAGTTCGAGTGACTCAAATGAACTAGTTAGAGAGTTATTCAATTGCAAGGAAATCTTATGTAACTACACAAGACACAATTGAAGCAAAAACGATTTGATTCACTCGAATCAGTTCATGAACTATATATCCATGATTTGCAATTTGCTTCCGTAGTTTATATAAGAATAAGTTCACAAATATCGTTTTTAGATATAACCTACTCTAGTTCGCGGACTTAAGTTCCCGTACGGAGTTCACAAACTCCAGCAGAATTTCTCGGGACGAGAACTTCCGCCAGTTCGCGGACTTGGCTCACGCCACTATTCCGGTTCTCTTGATCAACAAAGTTCGCAAACTTCAGTTCAAGGAATAAGGACTTATACATATATGTGTTTCCACAACAATGATTATATCCTCCAATAGTTATATAATCTAAACTCTCATTTCAATCATTTGAAACATTCTTAGAGGACGTTGATATTCAATAGTTGTTATTCACAAACTATTTTTCGTCAAAGTAAGCAATTTTCAAAGTGATTGAAACTCGTCATGACTTTCGTCACTAGGTAAAGATGAACTTGGATGAAGCGAAAGCTTACTAACACATATTTCAAGAAATAGATAAGCGAGATAAACTCGGCTCGAAATAGCAAATGTGTATAATCTAAGTCTATATAGCAAAATGACTTTTGTCTCAAGATAGGAGATAAATAGACTTTTGTGTGATAGATAAGTTCAAGTCTCCACATACCTTTTAGTCGATGAAGATCCACCGGTTCCTCGAGTAGTCCTTCGTCTTATATGATGATTGCCATGGAGTTCTTGAGCTCTACTACGCTCTCTATCCTAGTCCGAGACCTTAGCTATAGTAGACTAGAAATCGAGACTTATAATTTTGATCACTAACATTGACAAACTTGCTTGAGATAGCAACGCATGCGAGTTCGACCGAGCAATGCTCTAACAATCTCCCCCTTTGTCAATTTTAGTGACAAAACTATCAATACATATGGAATACAAAAAATAAATAAATTAACTTTTGTAGCTCCTATTCCACATGTCTAATCTTCAACATTACTCGAAATCTTCGTCACTTCCAAGTACTCCAATGATCCCAAAGGTTGTAAGTTCAACATCATCGTTGTTGAAAATCCGTAGCTATAAAAATGAGAAAACAAGAGTTCTCAATCATTGTTATATAATGTCATAGTATCATTACACAACGTCAAAGTTCAATTGTATCACAATTTCAACAATAATACTATGGTGATATGTATCACTCCCCCTTAGTCAATACTCCATCTCACATGGAAACCACTCCCCCTTACATAATGATCCGAAAACCATATGTATTTGTAGTGTGAACTACATATTAATTCTCCCCCTTTTTGTCAATAAAATTGGCAAAGGTACAAGAACGGGATCCTAATGAAATTTCCGAAAGAGACATTTCACGATCAAAAGAAAGAAACACATATCATCTTATTTAGATGCAATCATATATCCGAGGCTAAATGCATTCATCAAGGAGTTTATAAAGATACAAGATAACCCCTATAATATTCCACAGCCGCACTCCCCACAAAGATTTGACAATTAAGCACAAGTTCAATTAAGAACTCTCCCTCATAAAATGTCATTCCCGAAAGAACAACAAGAGCAGCCTTAATTTTGAAAGAAAATAAGGATTTCTTTGGACATAACAAATCACATACAAGTATGAATTTGAATCCAAAATACTCAATTAAATTAACCACAAGAAAACCCATGATTAACTCAATCGAAAATGCTCAACATAAGTGAACTTATGGAGACTAAAAAAAACACAATTAGATTAATCACAAGAGAACTCATAATTAATCTAATCAAAATACACAACCAAACTAATCACAAAAGTAATCAATTTAATTGGCCATGCTCATCATAAGAAAACTTACGGAGCAACAACTAAATAACCAAACAAGATGATTAATTTAGTTGAATATACTCGACATAAAGTATCTCACGGAACAACAACTAAGCTAATCATAAGAATAATCAACTTGGCCGTTTAGTGCTCAACATAAGACACTTTACGGAGTCTCACAATAATACATAAAATACGGATCAGGGAAGATCAATACTGCAGAATACACAAGGATTCATTCTATTTTCCATCACTATTCGCATAACCACATACAATAGACATAATCCTTGCAAACAAATTTTTTTAACCTATCTTTCATCAATAATTGACATAATAGGATTAACTTTTGTATTTGTCAAAAGTCTATTCATTCTTTTATCAATACATGCATATCGACATACGAAAGACTTTACTTTTGACAAGGTATGGGACAATCATAGTTCACGGACGTAAACACACATATCCCATAACAATATTGAAATATATAAACCCATAAGGATTAATACTTCAAAAATCATCTTCCAAACAAATTTAGAATTTAAACCAATAAATCTAAAAACATGAAGATGAAAACGTTGGACATAGCTATGTGTAATCACAATAGTGGCTATTCCAAACTCTAGTTATTCTTCTAACAAAAACAGAAAATAGAAGATTTACTAGGAAAATAAAAGAAATCAACAAGCTAAGGAACAAAAGCAGACTCCAGTGCCATGGCCGAACACGAACTAATGGTCAAATAGACGGTTCATGATCCTCACGAGTCTTGGCGTCTTTGAGCTTGTGATTAGCAACATCCATTGCATCTTCAGAGAAGAGATTCTCTTTGTGAAGATCATTGATGTGAGATTTTGTGAGACCAAGGTCATCTGAAACCTTTTTCAACTCATTTTTCAACACATCAAGACTTTTTAGAGTATCAACGAGCTGCAGTTTTGCTTCCTCAAAATACTTAAGAAAGTCATGGAACACTTCAGCAGAAATCATATCCTCCTTCTCGACATCCTCATGAGTATGTGCATAGTAACATTAGGCATTAGGATGATCATCTTCTACCAGGGTTCTTTTCTTCCTCCCTTTAGACTCGAAACCAATACCTTCGTCAAGAAAGCCTCTAGAAAAACCACAAGCTCGTGAAGAGGTAGACATTCTTGACAAACCAAAATAACCTGGAGTACACAAATGTGACTAAGAGGTTTGGTATTTATATGGTTTCTTAGGGAAGAAGACCTTTAGGGTTACTAAGAATTGATTCGTATTACTAACAGGGGTACCCGTACGAACACAACCCGACCCAAGAGAAAAAAAAAACTTCAAGGCAAAAAGTCTTTTTGCTACATGAAAATTCATAAATGGCTCAATAAGTTCCATACCATATGAGTAATTTAGAGCACAAGTGTAGCAGACCACATAGATAAAAGAGAGAAACGATACTAGACACACATTTAGGCATTATTGTCTGCAGACACTAGTTTAGCTATAAACGATAAGAGGATAGCTCAACTAAGAAGAGCACCAAAACGCCACAGTATACCTGATTTTTACACATCTTGCTCAACATGATTTTAATGAGTAAGTTCTTAACCCTTGTGATTAATTAGCACAAGTATGAGATGTGAGCTCATTAAAAAAACTGTGTTTATGATCGAGTCTCTTTTTCCTTCTGAATCTAGAAAGGGATCCCTTTTGATGTAAGAAATTATCATAAAACTTATTGTCATCAAAATACGAGACATAGTTTGAGTTCTTACCAGAAGAACTTTGACTTGAGGAGGATGACAACCTGTCGACAATTTCTTTATACCCTTCAATTATCTCCATCAGGTTATTTCTCATGTCATTAATTTTTTTCTTTTCTCCTGGGATTTTGCTCACATCAAAGGAAGTGTTGTTTCCAAAGGAAACGACTTGATCTTTTCTTAGACGATTCTTGTTAAGACTTCTATTCTACTTTAGAGCATTTGAGGAACTCATTGAACTGACCTTCCTGGTAACATACACAGGATAAGTACGAAAACCAACTGGTTTGGACATACGAATGTCAGTTACACCTTTGAGAATTAAGTCTAAGGTGTGTTGAAGTTGAACCAAGGAAGTTTTATTCAACCTAGAGTTTCTCTTTTGTTTAGCAGAGCCTTTTGCATCGCAGAAGAGGCATACTTTCTGATCACAAAAGTGATTAGACAAGGTAGTCTTAACAACTTCGTTAGGAGATTTATTCCTTCCATGTGATGTGGAACATCCTTGATCAATGGGAAATTCAGATACATTCTTTTTGACAGGAAGGGATTCCGATTTTACTTCTGGAGCTGGAATGTTTTCACGCGTAGCAGAAGTACTTGGTATATTATACTGCTTAGAGCATCCTTGAATAGAGAGTTTACTCAAGCGATGTTCTATTTCCAAAGCATCCTTTTTGAGGCTTGCCTCGAGAATCATACGTGAAGAGTGATCTTCAATATTTTCTTTGAAATTGCAGTCCCTTATTACACCAAGCATAACATCGACATGGTATTTTAACCGATTAAATCTATCAGCTTGGATTCTAGCAAGATTTAGAATCAAGACACTCTCTTCAGCTGTTTCCTGTTCATTTAGAGAGATAGATTCTTTTGAAGGGTAATCGAAAATACTCATGTCAGAGCCTGTCTGTCTTGTTTGAACACAAGGTTCGTCTATATTCGAGATTAAAGAACCTTTATCTTTAATAGAATTAGACAAGACACAACTCCTATTTCTGGTGACGCGTTTATCAGAGATAGTACCCTTTTCCATAGAGTCAGATCGCCACAAACACAGACTTTTGAGGTATGGAACGTGTTTGCCTGCTCTGATACCAATTGAAAAAGTGGGGGTACAACAACCACACCCAATATTTCGCTTAGCAATCTGTATGGACAAACTCCAATACACTTTCTAGAGAATCAACTAGACAGTCAGACTCGATCTAGATAAAAAGTATATCAAAGAGTTTATATCTCAATCTCCCAATTTGATATATATACTCAAGCAAATAGAAATCTGCGAGTCTTTATCTAATACTAGAGAGATAACTTGGATGGTACCAAAGACCAATATCCAAGTGTCAAAAAATTTAAATCAACAACCAAAAGGTCAGATATTCTAATTGATTGAACAACACACAACCTGTGATATTTCAATTATATAACAAAATATAATGCGGAGAAGAAATAACACAGACACCAGAATTTTGTTAACGAGGAAACCGCAAATGCAGAAAAACCCCGGGACCTAGTCCAGATTGAACACACACTGTATTAAGCCGCTATAAACACCAGCCTACTCCAAATTAACTTCGGTCTGGACTGTAGTGGAACCCCAATCAATCTCACACTGATCCAAGATACAATTATGCTCCTACGTCTCTTATCCCAGCAAGGTGCTACGTACTTGATTCCCTTAGCTGATCTCACCCAAAACTAAGAGTTGCTACGACCCAAAGTCGAAGACTTTAATAAACAAATCTGTATCACACAGAAAAGTCCACGGTAATAGATAAATCCGTATCCTACGAATATACCTACGAGTTTTGTTCCGTCTTTTGATAAATCAAGGTGAACATGAACCAATTGATAAACCGGCCTTATATTCCCGAAAAACAACCTAGTATTATCAATCACCTCACAATAATCTTAATCGACGCATCGAAAAAAGATATTGCAGAATAACAAACGATGAGACGAAGTGTTTGTGATTACTTTTATATCTTGCCTATCGGAGATATCAATCTCAAGCCAATTATTACAATTGTACTTGTACAATAGAAACAACAATATCAGATCACACAACTACAAGAAAGTAGTATCGGTGTGGCTTCACAATCCCAATGAAGTCTTTAAGTCGTTAACCTGGTTTAGAAGAAGAAACCAAAGGTTAAAGGAGAATCGACTCTAGCTTAGCACAACTAGTATCACACAGAAGGTGTGGGGATTAGTTTTCCTAGTTGCTAGAGTTCTCCCTTATATAGTCTTTCAAATCAGGGTTTGCAATCAATGTTAGCTTGGTAACAAAGCATTCAATATTCACCGTTATATGAAAACCTGGTTAGATTCAAGCTAATATCTTTCAACCGTTAGATCGAAAACTAGCTTGTTACACACAAATGAAATGCACGTTTCTAGGCTTGTGTAACCGTACCCAAACTTGTACATTTGTTGGTTCAACAATAGTCAACCAAATGGTTAGACATATGATCACTTTCATGTCAACCATATTCTTCTTCACCATAACTAGTTCAAGTGACTCAAATGAACTATTTAGAGAGTTGTTCAGTTGAAAGGAAATCTTATGTAACTACACAAGACACAATTGAAGCAAAAACGATTTGATTAACTCGAATCGGTTCATGAACTATATAGCCACGGTTTGCAATTTGTATTCCTTAGTTTATATAAGAATAAGTTCACAAACATCGTTTTTAGATATAACCTACTCAAGTTCGCGGACTGGGTTCGCGGACTTAAGTTCCCGGACGGAGTTCACAAACTCCAACAGAATTTCTCGGGACGAGAACTTCCGCCAGTTCGCGGACTTGGCTCACGCCACTGTTCCGGTTCTCTTGATCAACAAAGTTCGCAAACTTCGGTTCAAGGAATAAGGACTTATACATATATGTGTTTCCACAACAATGATTATAACCTCCGATGGTTATATAATCTAAACTCCCATTTCAATCATTTGAAACATTCTTAGAGGACGTTGATATTCTATAGTTGTTATTCACAAATTATTTTTCGTCAAAGTAAGCAATTTTCAAAGTGATTGAAACTCGTCATGACTTTCGTCACTAGGTAAAGATGAACTTGGCTAAAGCGAAATCTTACCAACGCATATTTCGAGAAATAGATAAGCGAGATAAACTCGGCTCGAAATAGCAAATGTGTATAATCTAAGTCTATATAGCAAAACGACTTTTGTCTCAAGATAGGAGGTAAATAGACTTTTGAGTGATAGATAAGTTCCAATCTCCACATACCTTTTAGTCGATGAAGATCCACCGGTTCCTGGAGTAGTCCTTCGTATTCTATGATGATTTCCATGGAGTTCTTGAGCTCAACTATGCTTTCTATCCTAGTCCGAGACCTTAGCTATAGTAGACTAGAAATCAAGACTTATAGTTTTGATCACTAACATTGACAAACATGCTTGAGATAGCAACGCATGCGAGTTCGACTGAGCAATGCTCTAACACTTCTTCCTTTGACGTTTTTTTCTCTTCACTGGAGCACCAAACGTCTTCGTCGTCCATACGCCATTTTTTCTTCTATGATTATAGAAGGAGTTAGTATCATATGTATAACTAGGGCGGGACTTATCACAGTACTCCTTGGAATTTGAGACTGTGATGTTATTATCCCAGTGAGGAATAGGCTTGATTACTTCGTTTGACATCCATATGAGAATGTTATGAAGTTTTTCATTCCTTATCCGAAAGCGACATTTACGTTCAACATGACCCTTGTTTCCACAATAGTAGCAGTTGAAGGAAATGTTTTTAGCGGCTCTCCTATGCCCTATCTTCGAAGAATGACAATCTTTGTTTACTGGACCATCAGCTGTGACAGGTGTTTCTTCACATAGCAAGTTGTTCTTAGCACAGAGAAAATTGATCTTCCTAGTGTTTGGAGCGACAATTCCTTTATATCCCAGACCACGTATATCACGATGTTCTTTACATGCTCCTAACATGGAAGATAATTTTGTAGAGCTAGTATTGAACCTTTTCAGATTTTATTCTAGTGATTTTATCTTGCTGACAGTTGTAGATAGATCATTCTTCAATTGACATTCTTTTGCAAGAAGAAGGCTTTATCTGTCATTATAGTATTTCTGTTGAGAGTCATACTTTGCCTCAGACTCAGCAAGTTTTTTTTTCAACGCACATAAACTCTTCTGGAATTTTTCACATTCAACAGTCTTTGAATGCACTTCTTCTTCCTTGTCTTTAAGGATTGATTGTAAGAGTTTATAACCACAATCAAATCCTTTAAAGAGTTTCTTTAGTTTCCTGTTTCACGACAGAGAGGAAACATATATTCTGCAAGATAGGCAGTTGATCCCTTTTTTTCTATGATATCGTCAAAGAGTATGATGTATTGTGAGACTTCTTCATCAATACTCGATCCCTCGTCTGAGTCACTTTCATCTGAAAGTTCAACCAGTTGATCATCTAGGCGATTTTCCCAGTTGACATTGGTTTATGACATAGGGAGAGATATGATAGAATTCTTGGAAGTCTTAGAACTCTGGACAGTATCAGGAGGATTCTGATCTGGTTTTGCGTAGTCAGAAATACCACTATTGTCCATAGAGTCAGATCGCTACAAACACAGACTTTTGAGGTCTTAAACGTGTTTGCCTGCTCTGATACCAATTGAAAAAGCGGGGGTCTAACAACCACACCCAATATTTCGATTAGCAATCTGTATGGACTAACTCGAATATACTTTTAAGAGAATCAACTAGACAGTCAGACTCAATCTTAATAAAAAGTATATCAAGGAGTTAATATCTCTATCTCTCGATTTGATCTATACTCAAACAAATAGAAATCTGCGAGTCTTTATCAAATACAAGAGAGATATAAACTTCGATGGTACCAAAGACCAATATCCAAGGATCAATCAATTTCCAATCAACAACCAAAGGTTGGATTTCACAATTGATCGATACAACACACAATCTGTGATATTTCAATTATATAACAAAATATAATGCGGAATAGAAATAACACAGACACCAGAAATTTTGTTAACGAGGAAACCGTAAATGCATAAAAACCCCGGGGCCTAGTCCAGATTGAACACCACACTGTATTAAGCCGCTACAGACACTAGCCTACTACAAACTAACTTCGTCTGGACTGTAGTTGTACCCTAATCAACATCACACTGATTCAAGGTACAGTTGCGCTCCTTACGTCTCTGATCCCAACAGGATACTACGCACTTGATTCCCTTAGCTGATCTCACCCACAACCAAGAGTTGCTACGACCCAAAGTCGAAGACTTCAATAAACAAATCTACATCACAATGAAAAGTCTATGATGATAGATAAATCTGTCTCCCACAGATAAACCTATGATTTTTGTTCCATGTTTTGATAAATCAAGGTGAACAGTTACCAATTGATAAACCGGACTTATATTCCCGAAGAACAACTTAGTATTATCAATCACCTCACAATAATCTAAATCGTATGGTAACGAAACAAGATATTGTGGAATCACAAACGATGAGACGAAGATGTTTGTGATTTCTTTTTATCTTGCCCTATCAGAGATATAATCTCAAGTCAAATATTTCAGTTGAACTCGTACGATAGAAAATGGCAAGATCAGATCGCTCAACTACAAGAGAAGTAGTTTCGTCTGGCTTCACAATCCCAATGAAGTCTCTAAGTCGTTAACCGACAGGGTCTCGAGAATAAACCTACGGGTAAAGGAGAATCGACTATAGCAAACCAACTAGTATCACACAGGAGGTGTGGGGATTAGTTTGTTAAGTTACTAGACGTCTCCCTTATATAGTTTTCAAGTCAGGGTATGAAATCTAAGTTACCTTGGTAACAAAGCATTCAATATTCACCGTTAGATGAAAAACCTGACTAAACGTGTACATTGGGTTGGTTCACAGATAGTTAACCAATGGTTAGCCATATGAGCACTTTCATATTAACCGTATTCATCTTTCTCATAACTAGTTCAAATGACTCATAAGAACTAGTTCAAGAGTTGTTCAATTGCTTAGGTCTTTATTCATAGACACAATTGAAACAAAATCGTTTTGATTCACTTGAATCAATTCATGAACAATATAGCCACGGTTTGCAAATACTGCATTCCTTATTGATTTATTGTTTAAGTTAATGAACCGATTTGAGAATTAACCAGCTTGGGTACGCGTACCTTAGCTACCAGATTTGAGTTTACAAACTCAGCAGAAATTTTCGGTTCGAGAACTTCCGTGGGTACGCGTACGGGTATGAGTACCTAAGGAGACTGGTTTTCAGTTTGCAAACTTCATAAACTTCAGCAGAAATTTTCGGTATGAAAACTTCCGCCAGTACGCGTACCTAACCTGTCTCCTTCACCAATACCGCATGCACACATATACACGCACTTGGTTTCCGGCACATGGATTTATACAATAATGTGCGAACACACTATATGCTTATATCCATAGTTGGTAATCTCAATTCTACATTTCACTCATTGAAACATTCTTCTATAATTTTATAATAGTCGTTAGACAAAAAGAATCGACTATCGTCATCAAAGCTATTTTCAAGATTGAAACGTCATCATGACTTTCATCACGGGTAAAGATGAAAATGGTTAAAGCAAAAGCTCACCAAAACATATATCGAGAAAAAGATAGGCGTGTAAACTCGGCTCGAAATAGCAAATGTGTATGGATGAAAACTATCATACGCATACGACTTTTGTCTCAAGAGTAGGAGATAAAGTATGTTAGAGCAGAGCTCGGTCAACCTCGCATGCGTTGCTATCTCAAGCATGTTTGTCAATGTTAGTGATCAAAACTATAAGTCTTGATTTCTAACCTACATAGCTAAGTCTCGGACTATGATAGAAAAGTGTAGTTGAGCTCAAGGGCTTCATGGAGATTCATCATACAACGACGAAGATCTATACAAGGAACCGTGGAACTTCATCAACAAAAAGGTATGTGGAAACTTGAACTTATCTATCACTCAAAAGTCTATCTCTTCTATCTCCTACTTCTTATGAGACAAAAGTCGTATGATATATAGACTAGATCATACACACTTGACATTTCGAGCTGAGCATTCATTGCTTATCTTTTATCTCGAAATCGTGTGTTGGTAAAGCGTTTCGCTTTGATCATGTTTATATTCACCTAGTGACGAAAGTCATGAACAGTTTCAATCACTTTGAGAATTGCTCTGACGTGAATCGGTCTGTGAATAACGGCTACATAACGTCCTCTGAGAATGTCTCAATGATTGAAATGAGAGTTTAGATTACATAACCGTGTATTCCTTGAACCGAAGTTTTCAAACTTTGTTGATCAAGAGAAATCGGGAGGATTGTGGAATTGGCTTGCCAAGTTCGCGAACTGTCGGAAGTTCTCGACCGAGAATTTCTGCTGGGATTTTCCAAAACTCGTTTGTGTGCTAAGTCCGCGAACTCAGTCCGCGAACTGGCGGAAGTTCTCTTTCCGAGAATTTCTGCTGAGTTTGGAAAACTCAACCGATTAACTTAAGTCCTCGAACTTGTTTGTGAACTTAAGAGGTTATGATCTAAAGATGTGCTTTGAACATGAAACATTAAATTACTAAGGAATGCTTTATGCAAACCGTACTATAATGTTCATGAGCCGATTCAATCGAATCGAATCATCTTTGTTTCAATTGTGTCTTATGTAGTTACATAAGATCTCATAGAAATTGAACAACTCTGTAACTAGTTCATTTGAGTCAATTGAACTAGTTATGGTGAAGAAGAACAAGGTTAATATGAAATGCTCATATGGTTAACCTTTTGGGTTACTATGTTGAACCAACATACACGTACACGTTTGGGCATGGTTTTCGCGAACCCAGTAAACGTCTCCCAAGTGTGTGTGACAAGCTAAGTTTTCGATCTAACAGTTGAGAAATATTAGCTTGAATCTAAATCTGGTTTTCATCTAACGGTGAATAAGGATTGCTCTGTAACTAAGGCAAAACCCTGATTTGAAGTCTATATAAAGAAGAAATCTAGCATTGTGAAAAAATAATCCCCACACGTCTGTGTGCTACTAGTGCGCCTGCTAGAGTCGGTCTCCATTAACCTTTGATTTTCTTCTCTAAAATCAGGTTAACGACTTAAAAACTTCATTGGGATTGTGAAGCCAGACCGATACTACTTTATCGTAGTTGTGTGATCTGATCTTTCTGAGTCTATCGTACGAGTACAATCGATTTATTGGCTTGATATCGTGAGAGTTCTCTGATAGGCAAGATAAAGAAGTCACAAACATCTTCGTCTCACTGTTTGTGATTTCTCGACAATCCGCTTGTGTAGCCAGGAAGAATTGTAGAGAGGTGATTGATTAATCTAGGCTGTTTTTCGGGAATATAAGACGGATTATCAATTGGTTCTTGTTCACCTTGATTTTATATCTAAAGATGGAGCAAAACCTAGGGTTTATCTGTGGGAGACAGATCTATCCTTTTATAGACTTTTCTATGTGAGACAAATCTGTTTATTATCAAGTCTGTGATTTTGGGTTACAACAACTCTTGGTTGTGAAAAGATTTTGAAAACTTGCTCCTGGTATCTGTAACGGACGCCAGAATTCTGTAAAGATTGTTCAAAGATTGTCATGGTTAAAACCTCCGGTTTCTCATGATAATCTTACTTCATCTAAAAGGGGAGATTTAGATGTTAAGAAACAATCTGAAGGAAAAAATAAAAATAAGGAACAATTGGGAAAACATTCAATACGCTCAAGGATATGGAACCTCACTAGATTAACTCTTGATCTATATGAGGAATACTATCGTGATGGATCAATTGATAAAGATCTGTTTAATGCGTTCGAAGGTTTTTTTAAATTCTTAGAAAAACTTAATTCTGTTAAGTCTAAGAATCATTCCGAAAAGGGTTTCGTATGTATTAAATCTGTTGATACTGTACAACCCAGAAATCGGAAGAATCCTTCTTCTAGCCAGAATAAACGAAGGATAGGAAGCTCTAACTGCCCTGACTATCATCATTATTTTGATTATACTACAGGGACTGTTCACACTTATCAACCAGACATATCGCATGAGAACTCCTCTGCGCATTATGCCTCTTGGTAACAAGATTGGCATTTACCCCATTTGTACATATATTGAAGTGGGGCAAGAAATAGTTTGTGTTGTGTACAGTTGTGTTGTGCTTAGTTGGATTTCTATTGCTTCTGTTAGATGTTGTTTGCATACCTTTAATATCAAGCTGGAAGATTCTCTAACTGGAAACCCTGTCAGTAATGTTTCAGGATCTACTGTATGTCTAGCTGCTTGCACATCTCAGATGCCTGAATGCTATCCAAGTTTGACGTGCTCGTTTTGTTCGATGAAGGGACACGAACTATAAAGGTGTTACAAGTACAAGCACCAAATAAGGCACGCCAGCAAACTTCAACGAAGAGCAGATCGATTAGCAAGGAAGCTGAAACTTGCTCAGAAGACCGCCGAGGTATGTAGGATCTTATCTTCGTCTAAGAAGTTGGTTTCCAGGAATGGATTAAGACCATTTGAAAAGAAAGTATGGTCGAATCATTTTGATAGAAATAAGTCTGAAGATTCCTCCCTTGAGGAAAAAGATGGACAAATCGTTGTTCATCGCAACACAACTTGATTGTGTTGTTGGGAAAATCTTGTCTCATGTGCCTGACGAAAAGAAACAAGATTGAGTGCTGATTCAGGCTTCAGTAAAGTTTTTCCTTCTTTTCTTAGATTTGTTATTTTCTGTTAATCAAATAAAATAAAGGGTTATTATCGACAATTCTACTCTTTATAGGGTTTTAGAGTTGGGCGTATACGGACCTGTCAATAGGTTTGGAACCCTACATTCCTTTATCCTTTTTGACATCCTATATAATATTGCTTGTTGAGTTAAGTGATTCAATCATACAAATTCAGTTGTTTATAACTGTTCTCAAAGCACCATGTCAGATGGAAAGGATGTCAACATGATTGTTAAATCCTGAATCAAGGAAAAAGAAAAATCTCATGTTCCTAAGTCCATGAAAAGAAAAAGAAGGAATACAAGAAATCCCAGGGTTGTTGTGCCTTCTAACTCTCAGAAGTTTTCCAATGTTCTTGATGAGTTAAAGGAAGTAAGAAAGGAGATTCGTGAAATAAAGGCTTTTGTGTCAAAGTCCTCAGAAATTCAGAGAGCCTTGGTACGACATAATCTTCCAAGACAGTTCGTTGATATAAAATCCTATCTTCGTGAACCTTATGTTCCAATGGCTGTTGACAACAAGGAGTTTAGGACTGATGCTGAATTTCTCAAAGGCATTTTCGCCTAGGATGTCTTCTTTTTGGATTAGTTGGAAGAATAAGTAGTGCTTTGAATAGCGATGATTGTGACTACACATAGCTATTTTTGTTTTCATCTTCTTATGTTATTTTTTAGGTTTATTGGTATCAAATTCTAAAAATATTTAGAGGATGATGTTTATTGCAGTATTTTAATGGTTTGTGATATTGCAATATTTTTATGGGATATGTATTGTTTACGTCCGTGAACTTGAAGGTCCCATATTGCTGTCAAAAGTAAAGTCGTTCATGAATCAATATTCTTATTGATGAAAGGACGAATGGACTTTTGACATATACAAAAGTTAAGCCTATGTAATCATTAATTTGATGGAAAATAGGATAAAATCTTTTGTTCAAAAAGGATAAAGTCTATTATGTCGTTATGATGGAAAATAGAATAAATCCTTGTATGTTATCCACGGTATTGATCTTCATTGATCCATTTTATTATGTTTTACCGTGAAGGCTCCATTGTATGTCTTATGTTGAGCACCTTATAACTAAGTCGATTTACCTTGGCTTTGTTGGTTGTTCCATAAGATGCTATATGTCGAGCATTAGGAACTAAATTAATCAACTAGTTTGGTTATTTAGTTAGTACTCCATAAGTTTTCCTTCTTATGTTGAGTACGTGTACTGTTAAGGTTGTCATATTCTATGATGAACTTAGTCGGGGTTCCATAAGTTCTCTTATGTTGAGCCCAAAATAATTAAATTGATTACTTCGGTGATTAGTTTGGTTATTTGTATTCTAATTAGATTAATAGGTTCTCTTGTAATTAATCTCAAGCATAGCTCGGTCAACCTCGCATGAGTTGCTATCTCAAGCATGTTTGTCAATGTTAGTGATCAACACTATAAGTCTTGATTTCTAGCCTACATAGATAAGTCTCGGACTAGGATAGAAAAGTGTAGTTGAGATCAAGGACTTCATGGAGATTCATCATACAAAGACGAAGATCTATACAAGGAATCGTGGAACTTCATCAACAAAAAGGTATGTGGAGACTTGAACTTATCTATCACTCAAAAGTCTATCTCTTCTATCTTCTACTTCTTATGAGACAAAAGTCGTATGCTATATAGACTAGATCATACACAATTGACATTTCGAGCTGAGCATGCATTGCTTATCTTTTATCTCGAAATCGTGTGTTGGTAAAGCGTTTCGCTTTGATCAAGTTTATCTTCACCTAGTGACGAAAGTCATGAAAAGTTTCAATCACTTTGAGAATTGCTCTGACGTGAATCGGTCTGTGAATAACGGCTACATAGCGTCCTATGAGAATGTCTCAATGATTGAAATGAGAGTTTCGATTACATAACCGTGTATTCCTTGAACCGAAGTTTGCGAACTTTGTTGATCAAGAGAAATCGGGAGGATTGTGGAATTGGCTTGCCAAGTCCGCGAACTGTCGGAAGTTATCGACCGAGAATTTCTGCTGGCATTTTCCAAAACTCGTTTGTGTGCTAAGTCCGCGAACTCAGTCTGCGAACCCAGTCCGCGAACTGGCAGAAGTTCTCTTTCCGAGAATTTCTGCTGAGTTTGGAAAACTCAACCGATTAACTTAAGTCCGCGAACTTGTTTGTGACTTAAGAGGTTATGATCTAAATTATGTTCTCTAAACATGAAACAATAAATTACTAAGGAATGATTTATGCAAACCGTGTCTATAATGTTCATGAGCCGATTCAATCGAATCGAATCATCTTTGTTTCAATTGAGTCTTATGTAGTTACATAAGATCTCATAGCAATTGACCAACTCCGTAACTAGTTCATTTGAGTCAATTGAACTAGTTATGGTGAAGAAGAACAAGGTTAATATGAAATGCTCATATGGTTAACCTTTTGGGTTACTATGTTGAACCAACATACACGTACACGTTTGGGCATGGTTTTCGCGAACCCAGTAAACGTCTACCCAAATGTGTGTGACAAGATAAGTTTTCGATATAACAGTTGAGAAATATTAGATTGAATCTAAATCATGTTTTCATCTAACGGTGAATAAGGATAGCTTTGTAACTAAGGCAAAACCCTGATTTGAAGGCTATATAAAGGAGACATCTAGCATTGTGCAAAACTGATCCCCACACGTCTGTGTGCTACTAGTGCTCCCGCTAGAGTCGATCTCTATTAACCTTTGATTTTCTTCTCTAAAATCAGGTTAACGACTTAAAGACTTCACTAGGATTGTGAATCCAGACCGATACTAGTTTATCGTAGTTGTGTGATATGATCTTGCATATTTTATCGTATGAGTACATTCGATTGATTGGCTTGAGATCGTGAGAGTTCTCCGACAGGCCAGATAAATAAGTCACAAACATCTTCGTCTCAATGTATGTGATTCCTCAACAATCCGCTTGTGTAGTCAGGAAGGATTGTAGAGAGGTGATTGATTAATCTAGGCTGTTCTTCGGGAATATAAGACCGGATTATTAATTGGTTCATGTTCACCTTGATTTTATATCTAATGACGGAACAAAACCTAGGGTTTATCTGTGGGAGACAGATTTATCCTTTTATAGACTTTTCTGTGTGAGACAGATCTGTTTATTATCAAGTCTGTGATTTTGGGTTACATCAACTCTTGGTTGTGGGTGAGATCAGCTAAGGGAATCAAGTGAGCAGTGTCCTGCTGGGATCAGAGGCGTAGGAGTACAATTGTACCTTGGATCGGTGGGAGACTGATTGGGGTTCAACTATAGTCCAGTCTGAAGTTAGTTTGCAGTAGGCTAGTGTCTGTAGCGGCTTAATACAGTGTGTATTCAATCTGGACTAGGTCCCGAGGTTTTTCTGCATTTGCGGTTTCCTCGTTAACAAAAATTTCTGGTGTCTGTGTTATTTCTTTTCCGCATTATATTTTATATAATTGAAATAATACAGGTTGTGCGTTCGTGATCATCAATTGGAAATCCAACCTTTGGTTGTTGATTGATATTGATTCATACTTGAACATTGGTCTTTGGTACCGTCCAAGTATTGCTTGTATTTGATAAAGACTCGCTATTGTTTTTAGCTTGAGTAAAAATCAAATCAAGAGAGAGATATTAACTCCTTGAGATACTTTTATCTAGATTGAGTCTGACTGTCTAGTTGATTCTCTAGCAAAGTATTTCGGAGTTAGTCTATACAGATTGCTAATCGAAATATTGGGTGGTGTTTTTAGACCCCCGCTTTTTCAGAGTAGATAGACTTTTAAGTGACAGATGAGTTCAAGACTCCACATACCTTTTGGTCGGATGAAGTTCCACTGGTTCCTTGAGTAGTTCTTCGTCTTCGTAAGATAATTGCCATGGAGTCTGGAGCTCAACTATACCTAACTATCCTAGACCGAGACTTAGTCATAAGTAAACTAGAAATCAAGACATATAGTTTTGATCACTAACATTGACAAACATGCTTGAGATAGCAACGCATGCGAGTTCGACCGAGCAATGCTCTAACACAAGGTATAGTTGCACTACTTACGTCTCTGATCCTAGCAGGATACTACACACTTGATTCCCTTAGCTGATCTTACCCACAACCAAGAGTTGCTACGACCCAAAGTCAAAGAATTTAATAAACAAATCTGTATCACATAGAAAAGTCTATGATAGGTAAATCTGTCTCCTACAGATATACCTAAGAGTTTTTGTTCCGTATTTTGATAAATCAAGGTGAACAAGAACTAATTGATAATACGGACTTATATTCCCGAAGAACAGCCTAGTATTATCAATCACCTCACAACAATCTTAATCATATGGTAGCGAAACAAGATGTTGCGGAATCACAAATAATGAGACGAAGATGTTTGTGATTTCTTTTTATCTTGCCCTATCGGAGATATAATCTCAAGTCAATTATTCAATTGAACTCGTACGATAGAAAATGGCAAGATCAGATAGTTTCGCCTGGCTTCACAATCTCAATGAAGTCTTTCAGTCGTTAACCTACAGGGTCTCGGGAAGAAACCTAAGGTTAAAGGAGAATCGACTCTATAAAACCAACTAGTATCACACATGAGGTGTGGGGATTAGTTTCTCCAGTTGCTATATGTCTCCTTTATATAGTTTTCAAATCAGGGTCTACAATCCAAGTTACCTTGGTAACAAAGCATTCAATATTCACCGTTAGATGAAAAACCTTATTTCTCCAAGCTAATATCATTCAACCATTAGATCGAAACTTAGCTTGTCATACACAAATGAAATACGTTTCATTTAGGTTTGAGTAACCGTACCTAAACGTGTACACTTGGTTGGTTCATAAATAGTTAACCGAGGTTAGCCATATGAGTACTTTCATATCAACCATATTCATCTTTCTCATAACTAGTTCAAATGAATCATAAGAACTAGTTGATAGAGTTGTTAAATTGCTTAGGTCTTTATTCATAGACACAATTGAAACAAAATCGGTTTGATTCACTTGAATCAATTCATCAACAATATAGCCATGGTTTGCAAAGATTGCATTCCTTATTGATTTATTGTTTTAAGTTCATGAACTTCCGATTTGACAAATAACCAGCTTGAGTACGCGTACGGGTACGTGTACCTTAGCTACAGGATTTGAGTTTGGGAACTCAGCAGAAATTTTCGGTTCGAAAACTTCCGTGAGTACGTGTACGGGTACACGTACCTAAGGTGACTGGTTTTCCAGTTTGTAAACTACAAACTCCAACATAAGTTTTTGGTCAGAAAACTTCCGCCAGTACGCATACGGGTACGCGTACCCAACCTGTCTCCTTTACCAATGTCATATGCACAAGTGCACACAATTGGTTTCCGGCACATGGATTTATACACTAATGTGCGAACACACTATATATGCTTATATCCATAGTTGGTTACATAATCTCAACTCTACATTTCAATCATTGAAACATTCTTCTATAATGTTATAACAATCGTTATTCACGACTATCGTCATCAAATCTATTTTCAAGATTGAAACGTCATCATGACTTTCGTCACGGATAAAGATGAAAAGTGGTTAAAGCAAAAGCTTAACAACACGTACTTCGAGAAAAAGATAGGCGAGTAAACTCGGCTCGAAATAACAAATGTGTATGTATAAAAACTATCATACTTATACGACTTTGTCTCAAGAGAGATATAGACTTTTGAGTGATAGATAAGTTCAAGTCTCCACATACCTTTTAGTCGAATGAAGTTCCACTAGTTCAAGACTTTTGAGAGAGATATACTTTTGAGTGATAGATAAGTTCAAGTCTCCAAGTCGTAGTGCAAGTTGTGCGAGGCTCGGACAGGCCGGCATAAAACCCATGTTCTACTCTTAGGAGATATTCTCTAGTCGACCCGGTGCTTGCTACTGGAAAAGACTTTGGATTTCGGATTTTGAAGTTCCACTAGTTTCTCGAGTAGTTCTCCGTCTTCGTAAGATAATCTCCATGGAGTCTGGAGCTCAACTACACTAATCTGTCTTAAACCGAGACTTAGCTATAAGTAGTCTAGAAATCAAGACATATAGTTTTGACACCTAACCGAGCAGTGCTCTAACACTAGCAATTTGGAAAAATGGTATAAAATTCAATCTGATTTCTACAAATAAAAATCTGGAGATAAATCTGTATTTGATATGGATAATCACACTAGATATTTTCACTTTATGGTTAATAAAAGATCACATATTAACAGTATAAAAGCTTTGTGTGATAACAATGGAAATTGGCTCAGGTATATGAATGATATTAGCAGACTGCTTACTAATCCTTTTAGCAATGTCTCTTGTTCCTCTAATATTGTCTTGCCTGATCATGTTTTTGATATTATCCCTAGAGTTCTGTCTGGTTCTGATAATGATATGCTTTATGCCATGTGTAGTGATCTTGAAATAGAAAATGTTGTTAAGAATATGCATGCTTGGAGTGCTCCTGGTCCTGATGGTTTCCAAGCTAGTTTTTATCAATCTCAGCGGTCACTGGTAGGTACAGATATAATTGATGTGGTTCAAAGGTTTTTTCAAAGTGGTCGCATGCCTAGAAGTCTAAATAGGACTTATATCTCTCTTATCCCAAATTATAAAAGTCCTAAATCACCATACGAATTTAAACCAATTGGTTAATGTAATGCCACTTATAAGATTGTGTCTAAAATTTTGGCCAACATAATCACACCACTCCTCAAAAAATTGATTTATCCTTATCATGATGCATTTGTACTAGGAAAAGCCATTTATGACAATATTATTATTGCTCATTAAATGATTCATTCAATGAAACAAAAAGAAGGTTTCAGTGGTACAATGGCCCTCAAACTTGATTTGTCAAAAGCTTTTGACAGATTAAAATAGAATTTTCTGAATAAAGTTCTTGAGAGTTTTGGTTTTAAAACTGAATTTTGTAATCTTATTATGCAGCGTGTTTCTACTACTAGTATTAATGTCCTGCTTAACGGCTCATCCTGTGACCAGTTTGAACCTACTAGAGGAATTAGACAAGGGGATCCTTTATCCCCTTATCTTTTTATCCTGTCCATGGAATTTCTATCTAGTTCTTTGCTTGCTGCTGAAATTAATAAAGATATTGTTGATGATATCTTAATCTTTGGTCAAGCCAATATGCGGCATGTTGACAACATTTTACAGATTCTTCAGATTTTTGTGAATTTTCTGGTCAGATGCTTAATTTTGATAAATCTTGTGTATATTTTAGCAAGAATATTTGTCCTAAAATTGTGTTGATCTTGCTAATGCTCTTAATATGTCTATAGTAACTGATTCATAGAAATATCTTGGTGTTCCTTTTGCTTAGTCATTCTAAGGTGAAATATTTTGATCTTATAGTTTAATCTTTTGAAGCTAGGATCAAGAATTATGTAGGTACCACTCTTAATCAAGCATGTGGATCTACTTTGATTAACTCTGTTTTGAATTCTTTGCCTACTTATCAAATGGGCTGTTTTAAAATCCCAAGTACTTTAAACAGTAAACTTGATTATTTGCAGAAGAATTTTTTGTGGGGGCATAAAACTGGTAAAGAAACTTAGTTTATTGCTTGGGATAACATTAACAAGTCTAAGATTTAGGTGATCTAGAGACTTTTAATATTGCTCTCATATGTAAGTTGGTCTGGAAAATCATCAATGATCAGGATGAGTTATGAGTTCAAATTCTAAGTGTTAAGTACTTTCACAACTGTAGTATTCTTCATTTGCAAAAACTGAATGAAAGTTTTTTTTGGATATGGAGAGGTATATACGGGTGTATAGAAATTATTAAGAACAATAGTTTTTGGGCCATAAGATGTGGTATTAGGATTAATATTTGGCTTGGTTGCTGGGTCATAGGCTTAGATCACCCTCATGTTCCTGCTGAAGGTTTAGTTAATACTGTTAGAGCATAACTCGGTTGAACCCACCAAACGTTGGTATGTCAAGTTTGGTTGTCATATTTTAGTGAATCAAAACTCAGTTTAAGAGTTGCTTGATTATGTAATAGAGTCAACTTCATATAGGTTAGCTTGAAAGAATTAGGATATGAGACGTTACAAGTATTGCGAAGACTTGAAGAAGTGAAGAAGTAAGAAGCTACAACGACAACATCATCCTTCCACTTGAGGTTAGTGACATTTGACTTGAACTGTTTCATTCCCTAACGTATCTTTCAAGTCATTCATATTGAAAACAAAACTGCGAAGCATGAACACTCTAGATAGACATAGTATTAAGGAATACAATACGATGTTTATTGCTTAACCATTAAACTTTGTAGATAAGACATCGACATAATTTTTTGAATGCTATTGTGATTATGTATGGGTGTGAGGTGAGGATTTAATCCTAGGAAACAATGTTCTACATGTGTTTTAAGGAAGTAAGTTCATAAACTTGTTTATGAATCGAAAAGGAAATCGCCAGGCGTTATTGGTATTGTTATTAATTGCATATCTTGTGAACAACCAATATGTGTGATTTAGTATAACCTCTCATGACTTGTTTGTGTTCTTGGTAAACCTATTCACAAAAGCCTGACTTATGTATTGGTATGACTTTTATTAGTGAAACTGATCTTAAGTAATCACCTAAGATGGTATGATCGAGTTTGTGATTTGTGTATGACCGACTCTGGGTATAGGGGAACCGATCCTAGTAAGAGGTGCAACACATCACAAAGGGGAATCGATCCTTGTATGAGGAGAAACAAGTTTGTAGCAGAAAGAGGACCGATCCTATGGACATGTGCAACACGTTTTTAGGCAAAAGGGAACTGATCCTATGGACATGTGCAACACATATAAGTTAGATACCATATATATGTGGGGAACCGATCCTAGTACCTAGTCAACCGAAATTTGGAAAGCTAGTGTGACTATGCACAATACTCACATGGAGGTAGAATCGAAACTTGTTTTGGCAGAACCGTTAAACCCATGATTTGTGATTGAGTGTTCTTGATCAATCACATAGTTCTTGAAAGTCAGATGAACCAATTCTAAACTTGTTTGGAAGTGTGGCAAATCAGTTTCAAGGTTGTAAGTATGAAAGAGGACCTACAAAGTAAGGATGTCGACATACTTTGAACACGTACAATAATGTTTATCTTTTATTGTTCAAAGTTATTCCTTAATAGCTAAAGGAATAAAATCCCAGGATCGAAAGATAAATAAGTTAAGAATCTTTTATTTAAGGTTTTTAATTTTGTTTTAGGAAAACGAGAATTAGTAATCTGCATTTACTAGTTGAAGATTTTCCAAAGAGATTTTCGATCATTATTTTGGACAGAGCATTTCCAGGAATTATGGAAACCGAATTTGGAATATATTGCATATCTTGAGAATATTTTCGGTTTTGGAAATTCTTTGGTGTCCAAACTTCTTTGTCTATAAATACTCGAAGTTTGCATTTCTAGCAAACTAGTCCTTCGTGACAGCAAACTTCCTCGGTTGTGTTGTTATTGGTGAACCCGCCTTTTCGGAGATGAGAGTAACCTAATTAGGCGACCGCTCAGTTTAAAGTCTTCTTTGGGATTGAGAAGCTCTATTAGTACCGTTGGTGGGAAACTAGATAATTGCGGTTTATCTTGTGTTTTCGATTGATTTTATTGACTAATGGTGGTTGAACTTTGATTGCACCTAGTTTGTTTATGCTTGAGAATCTTCTGTTATGATATAAGATTCACCCAAACTAGATCGAAGTTTCGACAGGGATCTTTAGACTGTTTGTAGTTCTAAAGACGATCTTGTGATAATCCATCGTCAACAGACTCCGTTCTGTGCGTGATTGATCACAAGAGATTCAAGTTGTTGTGTGCAGGTGTTTATTGAAGATCTAAGAAGATTTGAAGACAAAGAAGATATTGAAGGTTTCTGATTTGGGGTTCATAATATTTGGTGTGCACAATACTTGTTTCGGTATAGAGGATCCAACTATAATCGGTTTATCCTTGTGGTAGATTAGATTGATTAGTTGTGTAGATCGACATCAATGCAATTCTTTGTGATCAAAAGTATTGATTCCAAAATCTTAACAATTACCTTTGGTAGTTGAGAATAAGATAGATCTAAGAACCCGACGAAGGAGTTTATTGAGATAAACAGAAGAGCCTTTGTCGAACTCACATCACTTGGTTGAAGAGAGTTGCTACCAAACAGATTTGTTGTTCCTTTACTGTTTGGAATACGAACCAAAGGAATTGTTCCAAGTACGTGACTTATTCATAAGTTGGAGGCGTGGGAATACAGACATAACTAGGTGAACTATAGGTTTAGTTGCTTGGTCTTAACTATACGAAGTTGGTTTAATTTTGTGTAGCGTCTTAATCCCGAGAGTATTCAATTCTTGACATGGTCCCGGGGTTTTTCTGCATTTGCGGTTTCCTCGTTAACAAAATCTTGCTGTGTCATTTACTTTTATTTTCCGTTGTTTTATTATAATTAAAGTAAATTATACAAACGTTAATTCCTATTTACTTGATAAGCAATCCTATTGTGTTTGGTTAAGTCCGAACCTTTTTATCAGGTAAACATATTTCGTTGTTTTATTGTCTCGATCTCGTATCCATAGACGATCACACGAAGTTTGAACCGATTAGTTGCATTGTCTCGACTCAGTCCATAGAAAATCACTTTCGGAGAAAAGACTTATAGGTAGGAAAAGTTTTAGCTTGAGGTATATTTGGGTACCCTCGCCTTTTCAAACACTATTTCTTATACTTGTATCTCTGAGTTTTTTTCATGTTGGCACTAGGAATTAGAATGTGTTTTTAATTCATTATCTTTTTGAACTTGATTCTGCTAAAAAAAAATCTAAAAATGGATGTTCCTGTTATAAAAATTTATTCTCTTATTTGGTTGCCAGATAGGATAGGATTATTCTCTACTAAGAGTGTGTACAATGTTTTGTCTAGGCAGCCTCACTCTATTGCAGGTACTCATTTTATTCCTCAATAGGTTTGGAAAGTTTTATGGAAGATTAAGCTTCCCCAGCAAAGTCAATTTGTAGGTAATATTTTGAGACAACATGGATATTTCAGGAACTGGGTAATATATTGGTTTAGTACAAGTGTTAATCTGAATTTTGGTACATGTCTATTAAGAGAGGACATAAAAAAGCTACTTATGGTATTCGTTGGGGCTATCTGAAAGGATAGATGCTCAAAAAACTTTCCGAATCATAATCCAAATAGGATAATGACTCTGGATAGCGTCAACAATATTGTTTATCTTGACCTAACCACTATGTTAATACTAATACTCTCATGCGCGCAAACCCTGAGATGGAAGCCTCCAGTTATTGGTTATCTGAAAATTAATTTAGATGCATCTTTCATGAAATAAAATTTGCAGGGTGTATATGACTGGTTGTAAGAGATTATACATGTACCTTCTTTGGTGCGCAAGGACAATATTTTATGGAGGAATGATGCAAGGAATTGAAGTTACGGAACTGGAGTACAAGGCTATGAAGGCAGATGTATCTCTGGCTATTTCAAGAAAGCTGAATAATGTCATTTTTGAATCTGATAGTGAAGTCCTAGTTAAATCTATTAATGAATCCGCTCCCCATGTTCATTGGATGAATCAAGCTTTAATTTTAGATATTAGGTTTCTTTTGAATGAGATTGGTCACTGGCAGTGTGTTTCAGTTAGAAGAGATTCTGATGGAGTTGCAGATAAGTTAGATAAAAAAACTAGATTATTGAGAACTGGTTTTGAATTCTCAAGAAGTTGACGTAAACTCTATTTAAATTCAATGAAATCTCTTTTTTCAATAATTTTTTTTTACAACTTTCCAATGAGAGATTAAATCTCTAAATGGGATGGCCCAAAACCAATTCCCAGCAGCTCCCCAAGCGTAAATTAAGGCTATAACTTCATTGATACAGTTGCAGTAATTCTTAGATATTTGTAACCCATAGTTCTACGGTTTCTTTCACCCCAAACATCCCAGCATATTGCAAATATAACTAATGGCCATATCTTTTTGCCTCTGTTTCTTCCTTTTCTGAATTTCCAAGCTTGAATTTGAGCTCGAATTTAACCACATTGATCCCATCAGTATTGAAGCCACCAATGAAATATGACCAAATATTATGAACAAAATCATAGTGCATAAGGAGATGGTTTACAGATTCAGGGTGCTGATTATAAAGAGAGCATCTTATATTTTGGATTATGAACCCTCCTCTGTCAGATTCTCAGTGGTTGAAATTCCATTTTGACATGCTGGCCACATACATAATTGGACTTTTTGTGGTATGAATTGAACCCAAATGCAGTTGAAAGGCACTAAATCAACAAGGTCAAGGAGTTGGTCTACTAACCATTTATAACAGAAAACAACCTGCTACTGAACATCTGAGCTTATCCCCTTGATCATTAAGAATAAGAGGTACATCCAAATCTGCAAACAATTTTAACATATCTTGCATTTTTGTAGCCTTAAAATTTCTGCAGAATTTCAGATTCCATGCTCCATTTTATATCATTTCAGAGAGACAATCATTTTTTAGTGATGAAATTCTGAAAAGTCTTGGCAGTTTCTTCTTGAAAGCTTGATTATTTTTTCATTTGTCCCACCAGAAGTATAAAGAGGAGCCATTGCTAATATCAACTAAAACCATACCTTATATTACTGTTTTTTGTTTTTGAATTCCAGTCCAAATACCTCTTCCTTGTGGTAGTTTAGAATCTTTAACCCCACAAATCATTATCTTTGCCTTGCATTTTCTTATGTATTATCTTCCTCCAAAGCTGTGACTTTTCTTTTGAAAATCTTCATGTTCATTCTGTTAGAGCACTGCTCGGTCGAACTCGCAAGCGTTGCTATCTCAAGCTTGTTTGTCAAGTCTAGTTGATCAAAACTATATACTTGATTTCTAGTCTACTTATAGTTATGTCTCGGATTAGGATAACAGTATGTAATTGAGCATTAGACTTCATGACGTTTACCATTAAAGAAGAATATCTACTGAAGAGCTTGGAGGAACTTCATCAACAAAAGGTATGTGAAGACTAAAACTTATCTATCACTCAGAAGTCTATTCTATTATATCTTCTAATGAGACTAAGTCATATAGCTATATAGACTTTGTGTTATACACATTTGAAATTTTGAGTCGAGTTTATCTAATTTATATATTTCTCGAAATACAAGTCTAAAGCTTTAGCTTAAATTCATCATCTACTTGACAAGTTTAGTTGTAGAAAATTTATTTGTTGGAAACTAAATATTGTGTCAAGATGATCATGTGAAAATTACCTTGAACATATTACATGATTTGTGTGAGACAATCATTTGATGTTAACTTGGGAAGTTTCGTATCGATCGATTAATCACTTGAAGCTAGTGGTATGTGTAATACTACCATTGTTGTCTTCTAAGGATATTTTAATGATTGAATGAGAGTTTTAGAACTACTACCAATGTATGGCTATAACACAGTATGCGTACCTTGTATGCGAACTGTGAAGTACTAGTTCAGGTCCAGAACTCCTGTTTGCGAATGGGTTTAACTGTGAAAAGTCTGGAACTGTGGTTTGTGAACAGTGTCTGCGAATGGGTTTAACTGTGAAAAGTCCAGAACTGTGGTTTACGAACAGTGTTTGCGAACGTCAAGACTAGGCCAGTCCAGAACTGTGGTTCGTGTACTCAGTTTATGAACACAATGGTTAGGTTATAAAATCTGTAAGTATGAAAACTCATACTCATGAAGTCATGACACGTTTGCGAACTCAGTTTGCAAACCAAAGTCCCTGAAACTTTAATGAATTGAGGTATGAGAACTTGTTTTGCAAACCGTGACATTATGTTCATGAATTGGTTCTTGTATAAGTACTTTGTACAATTACAAACCTAACCGAATATGTTTCAAATTGTTCATGGATATTTTTATGAGATAGTGAACATTTAAACAAGTCTCTTAAAGCACATTTAGATTCATGTGATTATATATCATGATTGATTGATTATCATATTGGATATAAGTGTTAGATGAATATGGCTAAACTAAAAGTGTTCATGTGGCTAACTTCGGTTAATTTTTATTGAGCCAACTTGTTATACACGTTTAGGAACGGTTCACCCATATATAAATATAAGTATATTTCATTTGTGCTTATATTAATACCATCTAACGATGGAGATTCATTGCTTATTTTCTAAGCAGACTTAGCTTGAATCTTAAATCAGGAGTTCATCTGACGGTGAATATTAGTTTCTTTGTTACTAAGTTATCTTAGTTTTGATTGCAAGCAATGCTGATTAGAAAGACTATATAAGGGAGAACTCTAGCATCTGGGGAACCTAATCCCGACACTCTCGTGTATCCTAGTTGCAAATTAGAGTCGATTCTCCATTAACCTTAGGTTTACAGTTCTTCTGAAAACCATTATTAGGGTTAACGACTTGAAGACTTCATTTAAGACTCGTGAACCCAAATCCAACTATTTTCTCTGTAATTGTGTATTCTGATATTACTTTTTCTATCATATTGAGCTTAATCTTCTCTAAGATTTTCTCGATATTTAACCCTGATATGTAAGATATAAAAAGTAATCACAACAGTTCATCGTCTCAGACTCTTGTAATTCTGCAATAACTTCTTCTGTGAATCAGTTAGGTTATTGTGAGGTGACTAATATTTCTAGGCTGTTTTCCGGGAGTATAAGACCGGATTATTAGTTAAGATTCCTGTACACCCTGATATTTATCTTAAGACGGAAACAACAACCAGAATATACTTATCTCTAGGAGACAAATTTGTTTATAAGTCTTCGAATTTGGGTCGTAGCAACTCTTAGTTATGGGTGAGATCAACTAAGGGAATCAAGTGCGCAGATTCCTGCTGGGATTCAAGAGGTGTAAGACTTGGATATGGATCAGCTATATTCTAGTCCGAAGTTAACTTGTAGTAGGCTAGAGTGTGTAGAGGCTTAATACAGTGTGGTGTTCAAGTCTGGACTAGGTCCCGGGGTTTTTCTGCATTTTCGGTTTCCTCGTTAACAAAATTTCTGGTGTCTGTGTTATTTCTTTTCTGCATTATATTTTGTTTATACAATTGAAATATCACAGGTTGTGCGTAGTTTAATCATAGTTGATAAATCCAACCTTGTTTGTTGGATAAGACTTGATTGGCACCCAGACATTGGTCTTTGGTACCATCCGAGTTATTCTCATAAAATAAGGTTCACGACTTTCTATCTGTTTGATTTACTGATTGTGTTGAGAAAGAGATAAAGCTCTAATATATATCCTGATTGAGACTCAGTAACTTGGTGCTCTCAGAATTATATTGGAGTTTAGTCCATATAGATTGCCAAACGAATTAGTTGAGTGTGGTTGTTATACCCCTCGTTTTTACATTTAGCTAAGAGAGCTTAATTTTTTTAATCTCAAATTTCTGATCCCAAGACCTCCCTGTTTCTTGGGACCACAAATTCTCTGCCATGCTATCCATTTTATTTTCTTATTCTCAGGTGTCGATCCCCACAAGAAGTCTCTAATTATTTGGTCTAGTTTCTTCTCCACTCTGACTGGAATTGGGAAGATGGAGAGAAAATATATAGGTAAACTGGATAAAGTAGTTTTAATCAATACTACTCTACCTGCCTTGGTAAAGAACATTCTTTTCCATGGAGCCAACTTTTTTTGGAATTTCTCTATCACCACATCCCATTTCGATGTGCTTCTCTCTAATGCTCCTACTGGCATTCCAAAATACTTGAGAGGTAGTTGTTATATTTTGTCGTTCAATATATCAACAATGCCTTGTATTCTGTGATACGCTCCCATACTTAGAACAACACTTTTGGAAAGGTTCACTAGTAAACTGTCATTGCTTGAAAGATCCGTAGAACAATAAGTAAATTATCCGCTTCTTCTTCAGAGTCATTGAGAAATACAAGGGTATCATCTGCATATTGTAAATGTGACACGGTAGTGTCATTTATTTGAAAGCATCAAATCATATTCAGTTCCACAGCTTTATTCATGAGTTTTGTATATAACACTGCAACTAGATTAATGATTTTCCGAAATCATTTTTGACGCACTAATTTGAGTCTTTGCGACAAAATATTAGAAACAATCTTGTATATGCTGCTGACCAGACTTCTGGGTATGAAGTCTTGAGGAGATCCAACTTGATCTTTCTTTGTAATAAACAAGCTAATAAAGGAGAAATTTGTTATCCAGTCCATCATTTCCTTGATTTGGAATTCTTTAATTATTGCCATGAAGTCCACTTTAATTACCTCCCAAGCTTACTTGTAAAATTCCATATTATAGCCATCAGGGCCCGAAGATTTGTTATTCTTAAAAGATTTGAAACTTGTACAATCTTCTGCTGAGATCTTTGAGAAATATTCTTCATTCGGGTGAGGTCTCCCAGAATGTTTGTCCTAAAAAATTTGAAAGAAGTAAGATAAATATTTCTTCTTTTATGACATCTTGATTGAAATTATCTTCTCCCCCAGTCACCAATTTTTGAATTGTGTTCCTTTTTCTCCTTCCAGTGGCTAGAGAATGGAAATATTTTGTGTTAGCATCTTCTTCCTTGAAATGTTGAGCTTTGGATCTTGTGAGCCATTTCCTAGCATTGTCCATGTTGATGTTCTTCAGTTGTGCTTTGAATTGAATCCTCTCACTGAATCGAATATGATAAAGTGCCCCATATTCTTCAAGTGCATTAAGAGCATCTATAAGAGATATTAGTTCTTTATGTTTGTCACCATCTTTGCCAAAAATGGATTTGCTCCAAAAGATTTTAGAAAAATATTAGATTTTGCAATTTTTTTTGAGATTATGTAGCTTGGAGAGCCTCAAAAAATCAAAAAATCCCACAAAATTTTCAAGTTTACCAAGAAATCAGGGTGAGAAAACCAGAAACTCTCTATTCTAAATGGTGCGTTATTTCTAGTTACATTCGAAGTAGTAAGCAATAGAATTGAGTGATCTGATAGTGTTCTAAAAAGTAAAGTTTGAGTGATTGCAGGGAATTTAGCTTAAAAAGTTGGAGACACTCTGTCCAATCTATAAAGTAACGGGTCTGCTTGCATGTTGCTCCAAGTAAATCTCTCTCTATATATATAATGGTAAGTCTATAAGTCTATGTTTCTCCATGAACTCATTGAAAAATTTTCTTCCTCTTATGGAGCCTCCAGGTTTTTTCTTTCTTTTCTTCTTCTAGTAGCATTAAAATCTCCTGCCATACACCATGCATCACCAACCCATCCAGTGAGATATTCTACTTCTTCCCAGAATTCATATATATCCCAATAAGTGCAAGGATAATACACATTGGTAAGATACCATCCAAAACCATCTGCTATATTTTTGAATTTTTGAGAAAGAGTGTTTGGTCGTATGAGTTCATCTAAATATTCTAGGATTGAGTCATCCCAAATGGTTAAGATTCCTCCTGGTAAACCTTGAGATAAAATATCTTGATGTTGGTCTCTACCCCATAATTTTTTAACCACTAATTGTTGATTTTCATCATGTGAGTCTCTTGTCCCCTCATGTTCCAAACTAGAATTTTAATATCCATTGATACCATCAAATGCCAAATTTACTACTTCTCCAAACCCTCCAATTTCTCCATCTTCTAATTCCTCTACATCTTCAATTGAGTCTGCCGCTGAAATGTCTTCATCAATCCTTGCTAATCTCTTGCGAGTTCTTTCTTCACTTAGTTTCAGGTGTGTTGCCACAATTTCTGTATAAACACCTCTTGCATTCTGGTCTTTAGACCATAATTCTTCTCCCATATATTTGTTGTTGCTTCCATAATTAAATCTATTGTACTGTCGATTGATCTTTTTATAGCCAATTTACGATTGTCAAATTTGGAGTTTCTGTTTCTATTGATATTACCACCCTATTTCAACCATTTCCAATTCTAAAGGAGTTAAAATCGGATCTTGACTGGCACTTTCTGTTGTTTTTTCTTCATTTTGGTTTTGACAAAGTTTTTTTCTATTATTAAATCGGTAGGAAAAATCTTATATTGATTTAGGTTTGGCACTAGATGAAACTGCATTCTTCTTTTGTTGATCTATCTTGACTTTATCTGCAAAACGACCAAAAAAGTCTAAAATTGTTCTTGACTTTTGGTAATCTTTACCCGAGCGCTGGCTTTTTCCCAGGTGTGTATTCCTCACCCACCTGGTTTTTCCCTGACCAACATTAACGTTACTATTATTATTGTCAGAATATTTAAAAATTGAATTTTGAAAAAGGTTCTTCCCTTTCTCCATTCTTGTCAGAGTTTGCCGATAATATTTTACCGACGAGGAGGTTGTCAGACGGCAATTGTAATCCTATTCACTAGCTATAATCAGAACAATTCCTTATATGTTTACTTGAATCACTGCCGATGTATCTTTTACCTTGCATTTTATCATGCAACATAAAGGAAATTTATCAACGGTGCTTGAATCTACCTCTGCCTGACCTCCATTCTTCCTCCAATAATGTCAAAAAAGTTTGGACCATGGGTGAACAAGAAATCCTTTAATTTTAATCCATTTTTGAGTTAATTGAAGATTCCTTTATGTTAGAGCACTGCTCGGTCGAACTCGCATGCATTGCTATCTCAAGCATGTTTGTTAATGTTAGTGATCAAAACTATAAGTCTTGATTTCTAGCCTATTTATAGATGTCTCGGACTAGGACATAGATAGTGTAGTTGAGCTTAGATTTCACAGAGTTCATCATTTGAAGACGAAGAAATACTAAGGGGAGCTTGTCGAACTTATTCGACAAAAGGTATGTGGAGACTTGAACTCATCTATCACTTGGAAAGTCTATTTCTACTATCTCCTATGCTGAGACACAAGTCGTGTTAAGATATAGTTTTCTCTATACACATTTGGGATTTCGAGCTGAGTATATCTCGCTTACATATTTCTCGAAATATGTGTTGGTAAGATTTCGCTTCGACCAAGTTTATCTTATATCATGAGAAAATTGCCGAGTAACATCTTACGTGGTTTGTGTGATACAATCATTTGATGTAGGCTTGGAATATTTCGATAATGATTATTTCAATATCTTGAAAATTGCTTTGATGCTAATAGTGTATGAAAACGGCTATTGTCATTATAGAAGAATGTTTCAAGGATTGAAATAAAGAGTTGAGAATGTAACCATATTTGGATATAAGCATATATAGTGTCTTCGCACATTAGTGTATAAATCCATAAACCGGGAGCCAAGTGTATGCATATATGTGTATACGAAATTGGTGAAGGAGACAGGTTAAGTATGCATACCCGTACGCATACTGGCGGAAGTTTTCGAACCGACAATTTCTGCTCAGTTTGGTTTGACGAACTCTTAACTAGTCACCTTGAGTATAAGTAGCTATACGCATACTGGCTGAAGTTTTCGAACCGAAAATTTCTGCTGAGTTTGGAAACTTAACAAACTCAAATCCGGTTGCTTAAGTACGGATACCCGTACGCATACTTAAGCTGGTTACTTTGTCAAATCGGTCAGTTCATGAACTTAAACATTTAAATCATAAGGAATGCAATCTCTGCAAACCGTGGCTATAATGTTCATGATTGATTCAAGTGAATCGAACCGATTTGGTTTCATTTGTGTTTTCTATTGCAATTGAACAACTCTTTAACTAGTTTCATTTGAGTCATTTGAACTAGTTATGGTTGAGATGAATAAGGTTGTGTTTGTGGGTGAAAATAGTTTCTGCTGATTTTGGCACGGTGGTGCGGCTGGCATGGTTGGCATGCCTTTGGCGCGGAGACGTCGCTGGCACGGTGGTGCAGCTGGCATGGTAGGCATGCCTTTGGCGCGGAGACGTGGATGGCATGGTATGCCATTGGCACGGTGGTGCGGCTGGAAATACTGAGGGTTTTGCTGTGGAACATGGCGCATATATATATAAAAAAGGTACCCTGGTAAATTTCTCACAGATGTATTGAAGGGCTCAATAAATGCGCTAGTGGAGACATTATTACTCAAGTTCTGTTTCTTTTCAGAGTGACGTCACTGTTTGACTAAGGTTTTACGATTTTAATCCTAAGCTAAAAACCACCATCAACAGGTTGATATGAGAGTAATCATATGACTAACCTTGGTTAACTATTTGTGAACCAACATGGTGTGCACGTTTAGGTACGGTTAGATAAACCTAAATGAGGGTACATTTCATTTGTATGTAACAAGCTAAGTTCGATCTAACGGTTGAAAGATATTAGCTTGGTTGAATCAGGTTTTTCATGTAACGATGAATATTGAATGCTTTGTTACCAAGGTAACTTGGATTGCAAACCCTTATTTTAAAACTATATAAAGGAGAACTTTATCAACTGGGAAACCTAATCCCCACACCTCCTGTGTGTTACTAGTTGCATAACTAGAGTCGATTCTCCTTTAACCTTAGGTTTCTTCTCGAGACCCTGTAGGTTAACGACTTGAAGACTTCATTGGGATTGTGAAGCCAAACCTAACTATTATCTTTGTAGTTGTGTGATCTGATCTTGCTGTTTCTATCATGTTGAGTACAATTGAAATAATTGGATCGAGATTTTATATCTCCGATAGGCAAGATAAAAAAGTAATCACAAACACCTTAGTCTCATCGTTCGTGATTCCACAATAACTTGTTTCGCTAGTTGATTAAGTTTATTGTGAGGTGATTGATAATTCTAGGTTGTTCTTCGGGAATATAAGTCTGAGTTATCAATTGGTTAATGTTCACCTTGATTTATCAAAAGACGGAATAAAAACTCTTGGGTATTTCTGTGGGAGACAAATTTATTCAATCCTATAGACTTTTCTGTGTGAAACAGATTTGTCTATCAAGTCTCGGACTTTGGATCGTAGCAACTCTTGGTTGTGGGCGAGATCAAGTAAGGGAATCAAGTGTGTAGTATCCTGCTGGGATCAGAGACGTAAGGAGCGCAACTATACCTTGTATCAGTGTGAGATTGATTAGGGTTCAACTACAGTCCAGTTCGAAGTTAATTGGTAGTAGGCTAGTGTCTGTAGCGGCTTAATACAGTGTGGTGTTCAATCTGGACTAGGTCCCGGGGTTTTTCTGTATTTGCGGTTTCCTCGTTAACAAAATTCTAGTGTCTGTGTTATTTTTTTTTGCATTATATTTTGTTATATAATTGAAATATCACAGGTTGTGCATTAAATTCAATCAATTAGAATATCCAACCTTGGGTTGTTGATTTGCATTGATTGACACTTGAACATTGGTATTTGGTACCGTTCAAGTTACTTCTCTTATTCAATCGGGCTCGTAGATTTCTATTTGCTGATTGCGGATTGAATTAAGAGTTAGAGATATTAAACTCTTTGATATACTTTACTCTAGATTGAGTCTGACTGTTTAGTTGATTCTCTAGAAAATGTATTGGAGTAACTCCTCTCAGATTGCCAAATGAATTGTGGGGTGTGGTTGTTAGACCCCCACATTTTCACTTTCATTAATAGTTTCTTCTTCATCTACCCATCATTTTTGACTTCAATATTGGTACCTTTATGATTCCATTTACAGCGCTTCTAAACAGACCGTCCTTTTGGACCATGTTAAAACCGCACAGACTTTTTTATTTTTGCTGTGGTACCGGTGTTCCCCAAGGAGGACAGCATGGGCTCCGACATTTGGTGGGAGCTTTTAGGGGCGGTGTTATTTATACGGTTTTTTGCGGTTCACAAAGACTTTTTTGTTTCATTTAGTAGGTTCCCAACAACTCTCCCATTCACGATCATTATTGGGTTTGAATGAAGCAGATTCATTGTGGATCATTGATAATTTTAAGTATATATCACATTTATTAAGTACGTATCCCATTTAAGTTTAACCGCAATTTCTTTAGCCACCTGATTTCAAGATAAATTTCCCAACGCAAGACATGAAAATGTACGACTAGGCCTATTCTTGCTTGTATTTATGATCTCAACAGGGAAATCTTCAGATGCTGGAATTTGTTGCTGGATAATTGGACTCACACCCATCAGTTTTAGTAGGAGTTCATAAAACTTTCTCCACCCAAACGAATCACTCCCTTTAGGAATGTAAAGAGTCTTGTTCTCGGATCTATCAACATCGGTTCTGGTGATTTTCACGAACTCTCTTATGGGATTTTTCAACTGTTCCATTAGAAAAGCAAAATTTCCTTGCCTCTTTGTTCGTCTTCTTTTGGATTTATTTGAGTTTGAAATCTCTTTTTGAGAATATTGTTAGAGCATTGCTCGGTCGAACTCGCATGCGTTGCTATCTCAAGCATGTTTGTCAATGTTAGTGATCAAAACTATAAGTCTTGATTTCTAGTCTACTATAGCTAAGGTCTCGGACTAGGATAGAAAGTGTAGTTGAGCTCAAGAACTCCATGGCAAGGACTACTCAATCATCATACAAGACGAAGGACTACTCAAGTAACCGATGGATCTTCATCGACTAAAAGGTATGTGGAGACTTGAACTTATCTATCACTCAAAAGTCTATATTTATCCTATCTTGAGACAAAAGTCGTTTTGCTATATAGACTTAGATTATACACATTTGCTATTTCGAGCCGAGTTTATCTCGCCTATCTATTTCTCGAAATATGTGTTGGTAAGCTTTCCCTTTGGCCAAGTTCATGTTTACCTAGTGACGAAAGTCATGACAAGTTTCAATCACTTTGAAAATTGCTTACTTTGACGAATAGTTGTGAATAACAACTATAGAATATCAACGTCCTTTAAGAATGTTTCAATGATTGAAATGGGAGTTTAGATTATATAACCATTGGAGGATATAAGTATTGTTGTGGAAACACATATATGTATAAGTCCTTATTCCTTGAACCGAAGTTTGCGAACTTTGTTGATCAAGAGAACCGGAATGGTGGCGTGAGCCAAGTCCGCGAACTGGCGGAAGTTCTCGACCCGAGAAATTCTGCAGGAGTTTGTGAACTCCGTCCGGGAACTTAAGTCCGTGAACCCAGTCCGCGAACCCAGTCCGCGAACTTGAGTAGGTTATATCTAAAAACGATGTCTGTGAACTTATTCTTATATAAACTAAGGAATGCGAATTGCAAACCGTGGCTATATAGTTCATGAACTGATTCGAGTGAATCAAATCGTTTTTGCTTCGATTGTGTCTTGTGTAGTTACATAAGATTTCCTTGGAATTGAAAAACTCTCTAACTAGTTCATTTGAGTCACTTGAACTAGTTATGGTAAAGAAGAATATGATTGATATGAAACTGATCATATGGCTAACCATTTGGTTGACTATTGTTGAACCAACAAATGTACAAGTTTGGGTACGGTTACACAAGCCTAGAAACGTGCATTTCATTTGTGTGTAACAAGCTAGGTTTCGATCTAACAGTTGAAAGATATTAGCTTGAATCTAATCAGGTTTTCATCTAATGGTGAATATTGAATGCTTTGTTACCAAGCTAACATTGATTGCAAACCCTGATTTGAAAGACTATATAAGGGAGAACTCTAGCAACTGGGAAACCTAATCCCCACACATTCTGTGTGATACTAGTTGTGCTAAGCTAGAGTCAATTCTCCGTTAATCTTTGGTTTCTTCTTCTAAACCAGGTTAATGACTTAAATACTTCATTGGGATTGTGAAGCCAGACCGATACTACTTTCTTGTAGTTGTGTGATCTAACCTTGTTGTTTCTATCATACGAGTACAATTTTAATAATTGGTTTTAGATTGATATCTCCGATAGGCAAGATATAAAAGAAACCAAAAACACTTCGTCTCATCGTTTGTGATTCCGCAATATCTTTTTCCGCTGTGTCGATTAAGATTATTGTGAGGTGATTGATAATACTAGGTTGTTCTTCGGGAATATAAGTCCGGTTTATCAATTGGTTCCTGTTCACCTTGATTTATCAAAAGACCGAACAAAACTCATAGGTATATTCGTGGGAGACGGATTTATCTATTACCGTTGACTTTTCTGTGTGATACAAATTTGTTTATTAAAGTCTTCGACTTTGGGTCGTAGCAACTCTTAGTTGTGGGTGAGATCAGCTAAGGGAATCAAGTACGTAGAATATCCGACCTTTTGGTTGTTGATTTAAATTGATTGACACTTGGATATTGGTCTTTGGTACCATCCAAGTTATCTCTCTAGTATTTGATAAAGACTCGCAGATCTCTATTTGCTTGAGTATATATCAAATCGACAAATTTAGATATAAACTCTTTGATATACTTTTTATCTAGATTGAGTCTGACTGTCTAGTTGATCTCTAGAAAGTATATTGGAGTTTGTCCGTACAGATTGCTAATCAATTTTGGGTGTGGTTGTTGTACCCCCACTTTTTCAATTGGTTTCAGAGTAGGCAAACACGTTTAAGACCTTACAAGTCTGTGTTTGTATCAATCTGACTCTATGGACAGAGGTGCTACCTCAATAAACGTACCACCAGTCTTCGATGGCTCTAATTACCTGTGGTGGAAAATTGCTATGCGAGCTTTTCTTCAAGCACGTGATTTTCAATCATGGGTATATGTTGTTAATGTCATAATGCTCCTGTCGTGGCAGTTGGAGATGTAAACGTTCCCAAGGATATTGGTGAATACACCCCTGCCGAGATAAATGTTGTAAAGCAAAATTCCGACGGTTTAAATGCCATTATACACGCCATTACCCCAAATCTTCAGCACCATGTGTCAAATTGCACAGGTCTAAAGATGCGTGGGATATCTTAGAAACCGTAATCGAAGGTAACTCCAATGAAAAGGAAGTTAGGCTTCAAAACCTTAATTCCGATTGGGAAAACCTTCGTATGGAAGATGGAGATACATTTGATGAATTTAATCACAGAGTGTCTGAAATTGTTAACGCATCTTTTGCATTGGGTAAGACTGTTCCTGAAAAGACATTGTGATGAAAATTCTCAGATCGCTGCCATCCAGATACGACTCTAAGAAGCATGCTATCTTTGAGGGAAATAACCTTGATAATCTCTCCAGAAATACACTGGTTGGGAATCTTAAGATCTTTGATCATGAACATTCATCCAAAACTAAGGATGTTGCGTTCAAAGCACAAAAGGACACTAAATTACTTGATAAGAGTAAAAAAGTGTATATCTCTGAAGATGATCACTCTGAGACAAATTCATCAGATGAAGATCTTGACAAGTCGGTCTCGATGATCACAAGACAGTTTAGGGATCTTCTGTTGAAGAGAAGTAAACGGTTCTCCAGAGATAAGCCTAAAGCATCAGTTAAATCTCATAATCGTATTCCTCCTAAAAACAGGGAATCAGATGAAACCGATGATGAATATATGCCTCAGTGCTTTAAGTGTAAGGGATTCGGTCATTTTTCAAACGAGTGCCCAAATCGTAGAAAATACACCGGGAACAAAGGTCTTGCTGCAACTCTTGATGAAATGTCTGACAACTATGATTCTAATGAAGACGAGAAATCAAGTGTTGCACTTCTTGGTGAAAATATTGATTTTGATAACTGTAGCAATACATACATCAATCTCGATATTCTTTCAGAAGAGAACCCAACTAATCTGGAAGAAAAAATTGACCCATTTCTTGGAAACTCTGTTTGTAATGTTTCAGGTTCCACCATGTGTCTAGCTGCGTGCACATCTCAGAAGCCTGACTTTTATCCCAGTTTGACGTGCTCATATTGTTCTCTAAAGGGTCATGAAATTTCAAGGTGTTACAAGTGAAAAAGTGGGGGTACAACAACCACACCCAATATTTCGCTTAACAATCTGTATGGACAAACTCCAATATACTTTCTAGAGAATCAACTAGACAGTCAGACTCAATCTAGATAAAAAGTATATCAAAGAGTTTATATCTCAATCTCTCGATTTGATATATACTCAAGCAAATAGAAATCTGCGAGTCTTTATCAAATACTAGAGAGATAACTTGGATGGTACCAAAGACCAATATCCAAGTGTCAATCAATTTAAATCAACAACCAAAAGGTCGGATATTTTAATTGATTGAACAACGCACAAACTGTGATATTTCAATTATATAACAAAATATAATGCGGAAAAGAAATAACACAGACACCAA